>NW_027658714.1:700000-1151716 GCF_041902795.1 Electrophorus electricus | reverse complement strand
AAACTAATAGCTGTAAAACATAACAAATCGGTCTGGTGTCTTTTTAGTGTCCTAACATAGCATGTCATGCATGTGGTTATTTACCTTGACTCAAGCTTTGCCTAAGCTTGGACTGTAAGATGGACTCCACTTTATCCTCCAGCAAGACCTCTGGCTCCTTCCCAGTCTCTTTCAGCTCTGCCCCAGTGGAGGCTCCACAGGCCTGGACTGCCTCTATAACAGCCTGGCCTGGGAGAGTGAGGCCTGAAGGAGCAGCAGTGCTGGAAGGCAATGAGGGCGTCAGCGTGCCTGAGGCAACCGCCTCTCCGGCTGCTGGACTTGCAGCCTTCGCCGGACAGTGGGCCTCCAGGGCCAGGCTGACACTGACATTCCCCTGCTCTGCTACCTGGCTGTTCAGCTGCTGGGATTTGAGGTAGAAAATGCGAGGATAATGAGGGTGTGGACATAAAAACTAGCAAAAGACAGAAAAGATGGAGAGAGAGAGATAGAGAGAGAGAGAGAAAGAAAGAGAGAGAGAGAGAGAGAGATACTGCACACACATGCAGAAGAAGGGGAATGGCAATGAGGGTGGGGGGGTGAGCACAGCACAGCACAGCACAGCACAGCACAGCACAGCATAATTAGAGAAGTGAGTAGAGAAAGAGACAAAGAGAGAGAGAGGAAATGAGAAAGCACAAGAGGGCAAAAGATCCAGCCGCAAAGGCACAAAATGTGTGTGTGTGTGGAGGAGGGGGGGGGGGTGAAGACACAAAGACAGCAAGAGATAGCAGACAAGCATGGGGTGCTTAAATAAATGGGCAGGAGAAATAGAGAAAGAGAGGAAAGAGGAACACTGTTAACATTTAGGGAAAGAGGACACAAAGTAAGTGCAACAGCGCAGTAGTGAGTGTTCCCTTTACAGAGAGGCCTTTCCTCAGAGGAGCTGAGGTGCTCAGGGTTTGGCTGAATCCTTCTTACAGGGCCTTTATGTGGGCTGTCTGTGTAGAGGGAACACGAGGGAAGATCAGGAGGATTCGAGTGGCTGTGAGGGAGAACTAAGATGGAGGCAGACGAAAGAATAGGCACGGCAAGTCGGAACATCAAAACACATCTGAGAAGCCTTCTTAAATCAGAACAGCCACAATCACACAAGCTACTGGAACCAGTCAAATATGACGGAGGAGGGTCAACGGTGTGACCGAATCACTGAAGAAGGAAGAGAGAATGGCCGGAAATCAAACTACACCATCAGATTTTGTTGCTGATTGTATGATGCTTTTAATAGGACAAGACAATGAAAGCCAGCCAAACAACCAAACAATCAACTCAGAGCTCATTATGAGGGAGGACTAGATGAGAGAGTACTTTGACCTGTGGAGTGGATCACGCGAAGCAGCGGCCTGCAGCCGATCAGGGGCTCGGGCTGCGGGACTGAATGGCTTACCTGTGGAGCAGTAGGGGTAGTGCAGGGACGTCCCACTGGTGGGCTTGTGCTCTGGCTAATGCCTACTCCTGACATGATCTCCTCTGTGATATCCTTGCCATCCTGGTTAGGGTCTCGGATACGGATCTTAGCGAACAGCAAGTTATTGCATCTATTAAGTCAATCTACAATTAAATTAATTTCACCTCTGAGGCATGGGGAATACTCACTGTTTTCTTTACCCTCTTAGTGGGTGGAGGCTGCTGAGCTGTATGCACTATTATAGATGGAGATTTGGTGTATATGGTCTGACCAGGATAGTATGAAGGCCCTGCCACTAGTGGTGACCAAAAAAAAGCACTGGTTTCAGTTAGAGAGCAAAAGAAAAACCAGTTTCAGCCAGCGGGAATACCCAGAAGAAAGGTCTCTTTATCGGTGAGAGCACGCATGTGTGTTTCCCAGGTGGGGGTAGAGAAAGGGAAGTCCAAACTCACCATATGCTAGTGGGCAGTCTGCAGGAAAGAGCCCAGGGTAGAATGTACTGGGTCCTGTGGGCTGGACGGAGTACTGCTGGGGATGTCCCACGTAGGGAAGGCCACTGTGGTGATACTGAGAATGAAACAGAACAGCAGAAGTAAAGGGCCTAGCACCAGACATGGCCATTCATATAGGACACTCCTAAAAGAGATATTCGAAGCAGTAAACAAACAAAAAATACAAAAACATTTAGTTTTTACACTGAAAAAAAACTAAACTAGAACTTCTCATTTCTGCTTCCAAGATAAAACATATTTTTATCTACACATTTTAGGAGCAGTTTATTTATTGCTGGCCAACCTGTTTATAGACAGATTTTCAACCCATTTGCTACACTGTGTACATATTTGCACAGGCGCTTTTCTCTGCTCTGGGTACCTGAGGCACGTAGTACTGGAGTACGTAGTACTGGCCGGTCTGGGATGAGGTGAAGGGCATGGGTGTCAGGAACATCATGATGGGCTGGCTGGACACGGGTCGAAAGGAAGCGCTGTTACTTGGAACGGCAGGCTGGGCTGTCTGCATCTGAGGGATCTGGAAAAGCTGGGAGAGGAGAGGAGTGGAGAGTGAGGGTCACAGAGCAGCGTGGCGTATGCCGCAGCAGCCGGCTCAGACGCTCGGAGTGAAGACTTTAGTCAAGAGTTGAGTCGTGGACTCTACAGCAGTTGTACTGGGAATGTTGAGGAGATATATACATAAAAAAAAAAAGTTTAAAATTTTCAAGGGATTTTGAATGTCCTATTATGCTAGGCATGCAAGATACAAAAAGAAAATCTTTCAAGAGTCTGTTTCACATGCATGGCACTAATACAAGGGTGAATGAACTAGCATGAAAAATTAAACAATTACAATGATGGATGCAGCTAATTAGCCATTATTGCAGGAGAGAGGATATATATGTAAAAGACAACTAATCTTGAATGTAAATTTGTACTGATAACCTGAGTCTATCAAAGCCAATGCTGACAAAATATGACATGAGCT
Source organism: Electrophorus electricus (assembly GCF_041902795.1). NCBI lineage: Eukaryota > Metazoa > Chordata > Actinopteri > Gymnotiformes > Gymnotidae > Electrophorus > Electrophorus electricus. The sequence continues at coordinate 1,148,793 of NW_027658714.1, read as the reverse complement.
AGAATTCAGAATGTGACAAACCCCCATCCCAGTTGGCTTTGATGCTCAGAATGGGAACATAGTGAGGGAATTCCTTCTACATGAGAAACGGTAAAATGAGCCTAAGAGGTGATTCTCACATACTGTCTCCCACCGAGCTGTTGCCATCTTAACATTTTCTGGACATAAAATCCTCCCTCCAGCAGTTATGCATGCAGGCAGAAATGAACCTTTGTATGGGCTCCTGGGTAATGGAGCAGCCATACCATGTCCAAAACAGATTATTAAAAAGCACTGGAGTCCAAAGGAAATAAAAAGAAACAGACTAAAAAAGACTAAACATAAAAGACTAAACATAGGTGCTGGCATCCTCCGAACTGGGGAGCAGAGTGGAGCGCAGGTGCACCACTGAGCTACTGGAATGTCTTTCAATGCATTTTTTGAAGACTGCAAAATTACCTGAATGGATCTCAATCCTCCCTTGAATATTGAAGCAGGAACGAGAGAGAAGCTAGTGGAAGAACGCACTAATGGGTGTAAAGGGTCAGAGAGACTGTAACACACTCAGATACACTGGCACACACAATTTAAACAAATCTTTAAACAAATTTAAACCAAAACAAGTTTGTTTGTTTTTTTTAAATGACGGAATTGAACACTGTTGTTACAGTGGAATTGTGAGGTCAGAGGCAGAGCAAATGTGTTCCACTAACCTTCCTGGCCCTTTAAGTGCACTACTGCAGATAGACTGAAAACAAATTTCACCTAAATAAAATCACACTGCAACACTGAAAACATAAACACAGACAAGCACTGAATGAGTGGTAAAGGGCATTAAAGCCTAAGTATTACATGGAGATCACCGCTCACATTTTCAATTCTTTCCTTTGACAAAACAACTCACATCAACAGCCAAGGCACTGCACTGCCTTTCTAAAAGGAGATGGCAGATGGCACTATCAATTAGCTTCACTCAAAAATGGGAGAAAACAAGGAATGCGGCATGTTATGCGCTCGTGCACATAGTTCGGTCACACGTCTCTGCTATGGTCTTCCAACGTACACTGCCCTTGATATGAGGCAATATGGCCACCTACTGTAAGCTCAACCTTGGGTCACGATATCATGCAGAGCCTTCATAATACCCTATGCTTCTGTGCATGTGCTAGTCGGATTCAAGCTCAAATATCGTCTCTCTCAGCTAGCACAGCCCGGCCTCATCTGTCTACAAAACTTCCAAGAGGTCTCCGGTACACTAGACAAATGTTGCTGTTTTGTATTCACAGAGAACATTTATCCAAGTATGTGTACAGGTCAAAAAGTTGGGATGCGGCTGGGAGACAGGAATCCATCTGCCTCTGAGATTGATGTGTGAGTTGGGGAGGGGAGTGCAGTGGCTAGAACACTAAACTTGGCGAGGTTTTACCACAGGCACACAGAGGAGCATGCAGCATACAGTGGGAGGTGCTGCGCTGCGGCGGCGGACATTAGCTGCTGGTGGGCAGGATGAGAGAGCAAACTGGGGGTGGAGGAGGGTGGGGGGAGCCAGGCAGAGACTGCGGGGGCAGGATGCGTGCAGACGCATGTCACATGCTGCAGGAATCTGGACCATGTTGCTGACAAGTTCATTGAATGTTTTGAAGCCAACTACAGCACATGCATGTCTGTGTTGTATCTGGGCTTGGTGGATTAGGGTCAAGGAAGACTTATTTTTAGCTGAAGATGTCTTTCAATAGCAACACACTTAACTGCAGATAACCATATTTACTGCTAAACTTTGGCTGACATCTCAAGTGAGGCGCACTTCATACAGAATGAATACAAGAGTTAATTTACTGTCTTGTGCAGTTCAATATAACAAGCTCATGGTTCATTGCAGGTGGAGCCACCGTCCTTGTTGATTGAAAACCTTAAGAAGCAGAAGCAACAGTCCTATTCCAAGCTAGAGAAAAAAGGCACAGGACTCTCACACAGCAGACTCTGAAATGGAGGATCTCTCACATTAAGGTATGGCTATGCAGCCTTGAATTTTTATCTCCAGACATTCTTGTGTGGTTCCTAGATTTTTCCCACTTTCCAGTCCTTTTCTCAAGTACACTTTAAATAGAAAATAAAGTAATTAATTGAAGGGAATAGCCGGTGCCATCTTTATTCTGAGCTCAATGTTGCATACAGACGAGGTATTGACCACAGAATGTCTAACAGTCTCAGGTGGGTTCAATATTTATACATTTTCATCAAGTTACAAAACCATTTTTTATTAAAATTGTATCTTTAGGTGGTATCCTGGCCTCAATCCTGGACTTGCCACAGAGGCCATATTTGGTCATTCTCACTTCCTGCTTACTTCTGAAGCCTAATTTGGTCTTTTACAATTCCTGCCATCATATTATTTACATTAATAATTTCATTTTATTACCTCACTTGAGTACACCTCTGGCTGGATATTGAACCACTTGGTTGTAATCCTAAATGAATCATGAATGATACAATCAAAGGATCACTGCTTGAAGCCAAGCAAAAAAGTTTGATTTTTCACATTCACAGACATGAAGAACCAGCAGGACGAATCAAGACTCATGTGAACTGTGTGGGAAAGTAGACTTTGCACATACTGTAGAACAAAACCGCTTTGATGAAGTTGTAAGCAAAGAGCTATTAAGAACATAAGCCTGTGTAAATCCTGATAAGCAATTGTAGTTCAGAAGTGTTTGAATATGTGTATTGTTTGTTTGTATTTTCACAGGCCAAAAACAAGTACTGATTAGCAAGATTTACTACCTCCCAGTACACCATTTCTTTTTACTGCCTGAGTAGATGTTGATGGAAGTCAAAAGGGCAACAGAAGCAACAGCCATCTGGTGGTTGCTTCCAGACTACCAGATCAGCTTGATATTCTCTATTGCCTCTCTCTGGCAGAATACCCACCAGGTCATTCCACATTTGCAGTTTTGGTGATGCTCTTTGCTTTGGCTTCAGTGTCATTTTGGTGGGCTTCTTTGGGTGGGATGATTCCCCCGCTGAGAGTGTGCGGGCTGTTGTGGAGAGAGGATGTGTCTCCAGAGTCACATCCAGACCCACATATGGCCACCGCAACCAGAAAAGCACAGGCGAGGAAGGCAAGGCTTCTGAGAGCTACCAGCCAAGCAGGTGTGGACAGAAAAGAGGTGCTCTGTAGCAAAGAGAAAGGAAGCTGATTGCTTGGTATGTAAAAGGACAGAAACCTGGAAGCTGGTGTGGATAGTATGAAACCCACCAAAAATGAAAACAACAGCTTCATTTGGAAAGAAAACAAAACAAAAAAAAACCCACAAAATGCAGCAAGAGAGAACAGGTCTTTGCTTATCTTAGATAAATCAATGTTTGAAATAATCAATGCTTTAAAAAGCATGGTAGCCAGGAACAAAAAAGTAACCAAAAGTATTCAAGTATCCATTTTTTTATATCAATTTTTATCTCTGACAAGGAAGATGTGGAGGGGAACCTGGGAGCCTGTTGGACAGGGTAATGAACTGGATTGCAGGCTCAAACACTGTATGCACTTATATGCACTTGAAGGACAGTGTTCACTACCAGTTCCGTGTACGCCTTTTTTTCTATCGTCACTTTGCATCAACTGGGAAGGAGCAACTGTCATTCACACCCAACAGGAATGCAGCTAGATGTGATCTTGAGAATTCTTGGCTATAGAATCGCCAAAAACTATCTTAAGCACTTTAGCACCATTCTAAGACAACCATTGACAATAATTACTCACCTTAATGAATTCTTTGTCTGCATCTTGGCTGCATCTGAGCTGGTGGTTGAAAAGCAGGGCCCGCAGCTGTCGGTTCTGGTGCTGGATGTCATACTGCTTAGCTGTCTGACAGGCCCGCACAACTCGTAGGTCTGTTCAAGGTGGCACTTGTACACCTCAATTTCCATCGTAATTGTCCTGTACAACCATTAAAAAATTTGACAGAAGTTAAAAAACAGCAGAACGGTTTGTTACAACTGGAAAAAAATAAATAAGAAAATATTGTTTGTTGTTGTACATGAAAGTCAGAGAGCCATGAGGATAAGCCCTCTTGTCCAAAGTTCTGATCAGCAGTTATGACCTCCTAACACTGCAATCAAAATGCACAGGCAAAAGATGCGTTACTGAAAAAACACTCTGCAGATCTGGATTTCATGTCACCACAGTCAAAGTTGAAGGCTTTGTTCGGTGAAAAGAAAACAAATATATCAAAGTTGACGTTATACTCAGTAAGAACTCAGTACAGTAAGAAACTGCAAAATACTCAGAAAACTCTGTGCATGAGTCAGTGGCTCAATAGTCCAACTAAAATCAGCCAGGACCACAGTTTAGTTGGGTTAAACATGAGTCAACTAAATCCTTAGTCAGAGAATGATATTCTGTCTTTGCTGCTTACATGATCAGCTTCTTTCAAATAGCCATGTAAACTTAGTTATTTAGGAATAATATCAAACTACATGTGGGCCATCAGATCCTGTTTGCCCTTGAAGACCCACTCACAATCTTTGCCCAAGTCCAGCACTGGACATGCATTACCTTGCACAGTTTCACAGCTCTGGCACTGCAATCAACAATGCATACGTCTTAACTAAGAAGGCAACAGTTCAAATGGAAAACCTACTTCCTCTCTGGGAGTGAAGGAAGCCAGCTGCTTGATCTTCAGTGTCTGGTTGAGTCTTGGATGCATCAAGCACAGGGACACCAGCTGATACCCCATGGTTGAGGTGCTCCATATATTGTGCAAGGATCGGTTCGTTATAATCACCATTCTGCATTTTTTAACAGCAGCAACAGCATAAAATGGTTCAGGTAAGGGTGCATCATTGGAAGACTTTCACTAAAATATGTCCTCACCATGTCTCAAATACAGCAATACCTCTTAGAAGCCATTGTACTGCACACAGAATGGACAGTCTCAGCAGTTTCTGTTCTCATATGGAACCTCAGTGTTTTGATTACAGAACCAGCAATTCACAATGACATGAACTGGTTTCTTCCCATTGAATAGGGAGTTTATATATATAACTGAATTTGATCAAACTATAGCAATGATTGTGAGCAAGGAGCTTTCATTTTACAGCCTAAAAATGAAAGTGGCAAATAAATGTATGTTACAAATAAACCAAACTTGAAACGTTATATGAATAGCTTCATGTTGAATATACACAGTTAATCAGTCATTACAAACTACATTCTATTAATACAGAATGTTTATGAAAGTTAATTTAATCTAATTAACAATAAATGAACAGTCGAATATTGTAGTTCAAACAGTCCGATAGCTGTAGTAATGGCTTAACTCATTTTGCTTATTTAGAGAGAACGATACATTTGAAAACCCACAGGTTTGTGAATTTGGGTCTCTAAATCATACAAAAGTAGGTTTTCTATTGCTGAACAGTTAGCTAGCTAACAAACTACCAGCACCTAAACGATCAAAGTTGAAAGCTGAACAATGAAATGGTTCCACAAGGAATGGTTTATAGCCCCGAGTTTCACACTCGCTGACCTCAACTGTTAGCTAGCTAACTAGCGTATCGCTGTGATAAAGCGATACAATCTTTAGCAATGAGGACATGAATAAAGTATCCTTTACAATTTTCACAATATTGTGAAATTTAATTTGCTGGCATTGGAGGTTATTAAATATTCACAATATCAATAATAATTCCTTGGCTCACAGAATCAGACATTACATTTTTGCTGTTATGGCAGCTGTTATAAAGATCATATTTATACAGAACCCTGTTCAGTTAGTGCTAGTATTGAGGAACCATTGCATAACTAATAGCGGTACAGAGACAGAAACATCATGTGTTCAGATGAATAACTGGATGTGTGTGAGACAGTCTGTGAGAGGTTTGCATTTGTGTGTTGCATGACTATGAGTGGGAAAACCATATAAAGGTAAAAACATTACCTCTGCAACAAGGATCTCTTCTATTTGAAGGAAAGGTTTAAGTTAGACACAGTCTCAACAGAGTAAGTTAAATCTGTCTGTGTTAAGACCAGTTGACATATCAGTGGTTTATCACTGATTATGTCTGCCACTGAGATACCACAAATTAAGCTTTCCAGATTCCAAGACATACAGTTGTGCAGTGTGAGCCATACATCAATTTGAAAACTTCAAAAGTCACGTAATGTGTGCATGGCATAAGCGTATTAGCAGGTCCCGAAAACATTTGCTATCAGAAAGGATTTCATCATAGAAAAAAAACTACAAATTCTAGACTTGAGAATGTGAGCATCAATCCCACTAACACTCACATACTAAAAGAGCACTCTACCACTTGACCTAGTTCTCCTAGAGTGGGACTTGTTTGCAGATCGGACAAAAGCTGAAGACACAGTGGAATGGCAATTCTCTAGGAGATCATACCAAATCCTGCATCCACCCTAAATATTTCATCTAGCTGTGAAGTCAAAAAAGCTTATTCCTGAAATGACAGGAATAGTTCTTGCAGATTCTGATATGCTATGCAAACACTATAAAATGTGAGCTATGTTAGATCTGGCAGCCATTGGCTCTAACTGTCTCTTTTTATTGAGTTAAGCAATGCTTACAGAATAACTTTCTATGGCTTCAAATACTTCCAAGAATTAAACCTTGCAGAGCTCTGTAGCTAGACACATTGTCTCTGTAGGTTTGACATGTTCATTTGACAAACTAGCTAAAATAGCATCTTTTGGTTTGAATAAATTGCCCCTTAGACCCAGACAAAAAATTGCTCAAAATCTTTCTGCTTATTCATGCAGCAATGACACAGATTTCCAAAGAAAGAGGACGTATGGTTAAAGCTAGAAAAAAATGCCTACTCTGTGCTCAGGCAGAAAATCTGATATTTTAAATATGTCCCTAAAAGGTTTATATTCCTTGGCTCACAGAATCAGACATTACATTTTTGTTGTTATGGCAGATTTCATGGTGTAATAGACAGCACTATGTAACTCGCAGCAATAAAGCTCAGTGGACTTTGCAATTGATGATTTCGTCACTGTGTACAACTGCACTGAATTGCTCTTTAACAAAAGCTTCTCCACATTTGCTTTTGAAGTTTAATTCAAAAGTTGGCTACAGAATAACCATTTGTCAGAGGGAACAATAAGTGTCAACTTTCACCTATGCTCGGTCGAAAAAGTGGCCGTAATCTCGTTGACACCAAGTCTACAATTTCATGGAAAGGTTCCCTTCAGTGCTGCACCAAAAACTGCGAAATGAACGGAGAAAGGCCGATTAGCTCAGTTGGTCAGAGCGTGGTGCTAATAACGCGAAGGTCATGGGTTCGATCCCCATATGGGCCATGTGGGTTTTGTTTGATGAATGACCCCTTGTCAACAAACCACCTGTTTGAACTTGTGTTGCTTATAACATTGCTTGTAAATCACAATCTGCTAAGACATGTTCCAAGTACATGAGAGTGTGTTCTTGATTACAAAACTTTGCCCATGGATTTGTGCTTGTTTACAAATCTTGGACAATGCAGAGAAAAGTATGAAATCAGAGGGACTCTGGCATTAGTGTAAGGCTCTCGATCGCTGTGTGAATAGGTCAAAGAAGCAATTCCAGAGGCATGCAGACAACCTGCATCCTCCCCATCAAATTATAGCCAGTTAGGTGTCTGGCAGTGCCAGGGAGTTCAAATCCTTTAGTCTGAAATGTGTTGGGATATGATTATGCCTGCCACTGAGGTCTGACAGCTCCACAGTTGCCTTGTGAAAAGAATACAGTATAGACCGGCACCCACATACATTACTGTACACATCAGAGATCAGCGCAGGAATATCAGTTTGTAAACCCGCCAAATCTGCCCCCACAGGCTCCCTGAGTTCTACTAATCGCTCCAACACCTTGTTTCAACCTCAGTTTCTTTTTTTTTGAAGCGCATGAGGCAGCTTCAGCTATTTCCACAGGCAATCATATTAGATGTGCCATCAGTAACCAGACATGTGACTTTATTTTATTCCCCATTCTTCCATAAGAGAGGATTTCACACAGGCCAAATTTTCAGCCGTATGCGCCTGCAGGAATTTCACAACACCAAGTAGTGTAGACTTCAGAAATGTGTTGTCATCTATAAAATGGCAGGTCACAGCCAAGAAGGCATCCACATTAAGAGATGTCCACATATCTGCTGACAAACTCATTGCAGGAATTTTCTGGACCTCAGCTTTGGCCTTCTCTTTCTCTTATTGGCATTTGGCCTCAACCATGGCCTTTACAGTCTAAAGGGAAGGAAGAAAATAATTATATATATTTTTAATACTACTCTCATAATGTATCCATGTCACCACACATACCTTCCTAGTTAGGAGAATATAAGTTGAATCCAATTTTGCTACCAAGTCCCTGAAGCTTTTATCCTCAACTATGCTAAATGGCTGTGTGTCTCTAACTATCATGGGGACCAAAGCCTCATCCAGGTCTTCCTTTCTGGTCACTGCTTTGTAAAGATTAGATTATACTTTGTCACCAAAAAATATAGTACTCACCAATGAAATTCACTTTATAATCCAATCCAAACTGCAAATAACATGTAAGGTGCAGAGAATAATGCAATATATATATATATATATATATATATATATATATATATATATATATATATATATATATATATATATATATATATATATATATATATATATGTATATAGAGTATATACACATTTTATATACATGTGCATAATAACGTTAACACCTTGTGACAACTGATAAATAAGCCAAATGACATTGGCAAGGGTGACAGTAGGAAAAACTCACTGGAATGGTGGAAGGGACTTGGAAGGTGTCAGACTCAAAAGGGAACTCATCCTCCTTCGGTTAACCCTGGATAAACCTGGGCAAAGATGAGTTGGGTAGAGGATGGCTGACAAATTGTAAGCATGAAAGATACACTACAGCATTCCTACACAAAGACATCATAGGAGATAGAAACAGAGCACAGTTCACCTGGATAGAACACCTGGGTAGAAATACAGTAACTCATTATTATAACAGTACAAAGAAATGAAATGTGGATCATCCAGGTGAGGTTCATCTGCTAATCTGCACATAAATATTGTTTGTGACAGTGCAGAATGTTGCAGGTAAATGGAGGGCAAGGTGCTGTCATTTTAAGCATTTTAAGGCAGGTCCAGGAAGGAGAAACCCCAGCAGGTAGGAAAAGTTAGTGGGGAGCACAGATAGCACAGCACTCCAGAATCATGTACTGGAGCATGGTGTGTCCACTGGGAGGAGGTGGGGTGGTTGGAAGAGCATAAAAGACTGTTGTTACTGCAAAGATTCATTTAGACCTTTCATTTGGACTGTTATTCTTTTTTTAGGGGGCGGGGGGGGGGCATGTATTTAATGAAATAATAACGAAAAATTAATAGATGAATTCATACCAACTCAAATTTGCTGGTAAAGAAATCATTTGTAAGGTAAAAGTTATTTTAAGAGTGATGTTAAGGAATTTTTTTAAATGTTAATTATAATTTCATTAGAATAATTCTAACATCTACGGGATGATCTGAGGGTTAAAGAAAAAAGAGGTGGACCTTATGGGCAATAAAGCAAAAGTCGTTATTGTAGTACAAGACCCTTTGTTCTAGCTAAGTGATCTGCTGCATCTCAGTTTGAGTCATGTAGAATTCTAAAGACAGAAAGTCTTTATTCTGGCATAAAATAAAACTGAAGGGGGAAACATACTTTGAGTTAGTACCAGTAGTTATTGATTGTACACAAAGTCCAGTATGCATCCAAATGTAATCAAGAGATATCTGTTGGAGCTGAACATCTCCAACTCGTACAATGCAATGTTTCTTCTTTGTGTCAAATGAACTTAACAATTCAAACATCCATAACTGGCCGTGTTTCTTGCCAACATACTGGTGTTTGGACTTATGGGATTACATGTCTGTTGCCTTCAATAGCTTAGTTGGTAGAGTGGAGGACTGTAGAATTTAAAACTGTTATCCTTAGTCTGTCAGTTAAAATCTGACTCAAAGGAAGTTTGTTTTTTCACATACAAGCTTCTTTTTTAAGTGAGCAAAAAGAGCGTCCCCTGACCAGGAATCAAGCCCAAGTTGCAGTGGTGAAAGTGTTGAATCCTAGCCACTCACCCACCAGCAATAAAGCTCAGATGCTTCTGACAAACATTTTTCAAACTCTGTATTCCTAGTATACTGACGATGTTTGTATGCATACTGGACTTGGTATGCATGAGCATTAGGAGGTCATAAAGAGAGGTATTCATATTTCTTTTTATTCCACATAAAAATTAAGTTTGAAAGAGAATCCTAGCCACTAGCTCACCAGGGATAAAGGTGACAGTTTCCTCTGACATGAACATGACCTACATTCATTGGTAACATTTTGATCGAAACCAGGCAAAAGTATTTAGTCACTAGCTGAAATAGCTCAGCTGGGTGAGTGTTAGATTGAATATCAAAAGACTCCTAGTTCAGTCCTGGGTTTTGGTAGCTGTGCAAGACCAAGCTCCTCATCAAACTGTCCTCTTTTTAAGAATATTTCATAAACTTTTACATTCCTTTCCTAAAAACGAATGACATTACTGTTTTTACGCTATTGTTAGAAGTCATAGTGTAATAGTGCTCTAGACTTTGAATTCAGTGATCCTACTTAAACTTTAGTGGAATTTGCACTTCCTTATGATATGTTTCCTCACTGCACAGAGAGCCATTTGAACATTGGCTTCTGTATAAACGCTTTTGAAATGTTTTTCATTAGTTGTCTACTGGCCAAACCACTGGACAAGGGGAGGGTAGGTGTCAGCTTGCATGTATGCTTGTGTTGGTATCCTGGTTCACACACTCCCTGTGTTTTCATGGAATGGGGCCTACCTCAGCTTCCTTTGGCTCATGGATGGGCTTTGTCCTACCAAAAAAGGTGATGCAAATAAGTCATCTGCTTACTAAAGTTCTTGAAAATCACACTCTGCGAAGAGGCATTGCATAATGCAAAAAAACCTTCAGAAACAATACACTCTAATGACAGCAACCAACATACTTAATACAGGAGTGACCTCAGGGGTGATCTCATCCAAAGGCCACAACAGGAACAACAGGCTTAAGAAGGGACACATGAAATGACCTCAAAACACAAAAGTGAGCAGGTAAGTTGAGTTGATATGTGACTTCATTAATGTGCTTGGTCATTTCATATGGACCGATATACTTGGGACCTAACCTGCGACATGACCCCGGCTTGCGGTAGTCCTGTGTAGAGAGCCACACTCTGTCACCAGGTTGGTATATCGGGTTCTCCCCTCTGTGCCTGTCCGCAATTTCCTTATACGTTCAGAGAACTCATACAATACACTGATCTGTTTCCTCCCATACCCTTTCGCTCCGCTGCATCCACTCATCCACAGCGGGGAAACCAGCTGATATGGAAGTCCATGGGACATTTGAGGCTGATAACCTAAAATACAATAAAAAGGAGTCAAGCCAGTGGATGAACTAGTAAGTGAATTTTGGGCCATTTCTGCCAATAAGAGGAACTTGGACCGGTCTGATGGATTGTTCATATAAAAACAATGTAGGAATTGGCCATTTGACTGTGGATGTAAAACTAATAGCTACCCCGATGTGTTCAATATAGGAAGCCCAAACTCGAGATGTGAATTGATGTCCCCAATATGATATTATGTCCTCTGGGATGCCAAATATACGGAACACCTGGTTAAACAAGGCTTCCACAGTTTGGCAGGCTGTAGGCATACTCGGAAACACAATGAACCACACACCCCTGGAGAATCCATCAACTACAGTGAGGACAGAGAGGTCAGTAACGCAATCTAAGGTGATGTGAGACCAAGGACTTTCTGGTACGGGAAGAAGCATGAGCTTTCCTGTGGGTAGGGTCTTAGGCATCTTGCTTTGACTGCAAATTGAACATGAAGAAACATACTTATAAATATCGCTTGTCATAGCCCTGAACCAGCGAAGAATGAGCCCACTTCAACAGATGGTCACAGCACAAGGTAGGTAATGTTTTCCCGACAGACATTCCATTGGGATGACTGTGTCTTGTATGGCTTGTTTATTCCATCATCTATTTTATATACACTTGTCTATTTAATCATCTATTGTAACTTGGACTTGTCGTATCGTTGTGAAAGTACAGCTCCTACCCCGATGTTAGCAGCATCAGCTTCCACGACAAATGGAATGGAAGGATCAGGATGTCGACGTATGCTAGTCGTGGTAAAAGCTTCTTTCAGTTTCCTGAATGCTTGATCAGCCTCCTGATTCCAAAGTAGCTTGGTCATTGCTCCTTTCAGGAGGGCTGTGAGAGGAGCTGCAATGCTGCTAAAATTCCATATGAAGCATCGGTAAAAGTTTGCAAATCCCAAGAATCTCTGGAGTTTTTTAACTATAATAGTAATGGGCCACTGGAAGATGGCATTGATCTTCTTATCATCCGTAGTGATTTCACCATGGCTGATCACGTATCCTAGAAAAGTTATAGTTGGAAGGTGGAACTCACATTTCTTTCCCTTTACAAACTCAATAAACTTTTACTCTTTACTACTCAATGCATAAAGCTGTCTGTGTTTGATGTGCTCTCATTTTCCCACCACATCCATTTAGCAGTACTTCTGAATAACCGAAATGGCTTAAAACAGCTGAGGGGATGTTTGAAACTGAGTGATAAGATGTTCAGCAATTTATATATGATAATACAAGGCAGTAAATTAAATTGGGCTGAACTGGACAATAGTACCTGGCATGAAAAGTATGTCGTAGAGAGAGTAACAAAAAACTCAACCTCTCACCTCGCGCTCTGAGATGTCTCCGTCACTGTCTGTAGTGTCCTCTAGGATACTGCTGCCCTCACTAAAGTGTGTCACCCTGACCGGGTCAAACATCTCTTGAACATAATAACTACACAATGGAAAATCAGCTTCAAGTGCTGCACTGAGCAAGAGTGCACTGTAAATGGCCAGATATAAATGGCAATGTCAGTAGTAAATTTATATATGCAGTCATGGAACAGGACCTAGCTGTAGAGCACAGCTTTAAGGTGCATATTATGATGTGCTCTTAGCAATCATCCTCCTGGCTGTGTCTTGCTCTTTTGGCCAAATGTTTCTCTTCCAAAGCAGACAGACCAGACTCGCTGCATATTACTCCGTGCACTATAAATAAACCACATGTATAATGCCTTGTAAACAATGGAAGAAGGGAAATTTGAATTGTGACTACTCTGTTAAAGGGGCGGATAAGGCACCCCACCCAAACCCCCCGAAAGCTGTTCTGTTATCCCTAATTGCTATGCAATAGTCCTGTGATTAACTCAAAGGCTGGAGAAGTTTCACCTTTCTCTACTTGAATCCTGAAGGCTGTTTGGTTCTGTAGCCCACAATCCATCCTGTGTAATTAAACATTCACATCATAACTCGACCCCGTGCAATAGGGCAAACTCACTCGGATGGGGGAAAGGATCACAGACTACCTGTACTGCTGCCGCAACTCTGCGGCCATTCCAACAACATCCACATACATTCCAGCAACATCCTATTATAGGACACAGTGGGCTTAAGTACACCCATTTAATAGCATGTTGGACCTTCTTTGGCCTCCAGAACTGCAGAAATTCTTTCTGGCATAGTTTCCACTATGTGCTGAAAATACTCTGCAGGAATCTTGGTCCAATCTTCATAGGATATTTTCTCTCAAATTACATGGAGGGACTGACATGTTCTAAACTGCCTGTTATACTCTTACAGCCGCTTTGAAATACAAAAAAAACATATTTATCTTCCACTCCACTCAAGGATGGCCACACTTGGAATTTCCCTTGGCACATTTAAAACATTGTGTGAGCCAGATAGCTTCTGATTTCAACCTTCCAATGCTCTGAGTATTAGTGTTCCATGCATATGAGTTGCTTCAACACGTCCATGCGTGTTGTAAAGAAACACAGTGTAAGCAGTATTAATGAAAGTGCATCTCTACCTCAACAGTGCATCTCTACACTTTCGAAATGCGCTGCAAATTTAGAAAACGCATACAACTTCAGGAACAAAGTATCAAACACAGATGAAGACGTTTCTATGGTTATCTCGGTTTTATAAATATTAGCCTATAGAGTTGGGCTTAGTACGTGAATAAAAGATGGAATTAAACATGCATAAATTACGGTGTCCTGGAAAACCCATCGTGCTGCAAATAAACAAAGCATATTCATCAAAGTGGTAACACACTTTAGAAATGCGGTGCAAATTTAGAAAACACATACAACTTCAGGAACAAATCCTGTCACAACATAACGGAAGTGCTGTTTCCGGAGGACACGGAAAGGGGTGGACTTCTATGAGATTAGCGTGAAGTCTATTGGAAGTAGTGACAACTGAGTAAAAAGGGTTGTTTTTTTCCAGTTACCACGGTGTTATCAAGGGTAGGTATGTGATACAGAATTGAAGACTGACCTATTCATGCTCTGCATTCTTGCATATTTATTTATACATAAGGCAGCCTTAAAAACATGGGATGGAAATCCCATTTAACACAATATGCACTGTTTTACAGTCAGAGTGAAATGAGTAACATTCTCCTTTTAATATATATATTTTAAATGTTAAAATTCTTAACTATGTCAGTTAAGCTGCCAAAAATGCCCCTTTTGAAATTTGTATTTCTAATGTCACAAGAACACTTTATTGACCTATCTCTGCCTATTCAGCCTATAGAGGTTTAGCACACCCACTTAAATTGCCTTTCTCAGGCATTTCAGCTCTGAGTACCTTTTGAATGAAGCACAATACAGGGCAGCCAATCATAAAGGAGCTCATTTATCTTACATCCGTCTTAAAGGTGCAGTAGCAACAGGTGCCTGTTGAATTCCAAGCGATATATATATAGAGAGGTTGGAAATTGGTTGTGCAAAAAAAAAAAAAAACCAGGCTGAAAACGAGTCGTTTCCGCTCTGTGAATTGGGAGAAAGGGACAGTGTGTGGAAGCCCAACCCCAGTCATATAGGTTTGCTTCTAACAGTACCATTACCATCACCCACTCTGGTGCACTAGTTTGAGTGTATTAGAACTAGTAGCAATGCTGAAGCATTACATGTATCTATAACAAATATTCTGACCATGATGAAGTGATAGGTTTGTTAAGGCAAACTGTGTATGCAATACATGTTGCTTAGGTCACTTGCTCTAATTGTACACAACTCTAAAGCTACACAACTGTACATTAGTTAAAGTCTACACAGTGTCAGTCATGTGAAGTACAACTGAAAGTTCCCCTGTTGTATTCTTCCAACAATCAAGTTCTGCGTAAGTTGGGGCAAAATAATATGAGCTTCACATCAAAGAACATTTTAAACAAATGGACTGTATGTACATCTTTTTTCTAATGTTACAATTGAAGTCTAAAGTTATATCTCTTATCAGTGGAGGATGCACTTGCTCAAACCTTTCCTTTAGATTCCTTTTGTACACACTACAGACTGTGACCTCGAGATGCTTGAATGAATGTTGAACATTCACACTTGTGCATGAGTGCAGACTGTTAGCTAATGCATCATGATGAGCCTATCCTTTTTGAGTTACTTATTGAGATCATTCTCATAGCGAGTTCATTACACCTTGTGTACTCGATGTAGTGCGGTGAGCAGTTTCAATCTTAGTTACAATCTTAGTTATCAAAGACTCACTCCACCGACCAAAGCCTCTTCTCTTAGACAACATGACAAAACCATTGCAGCTTGAGAGCAAAAATTGAGCCTTGTAAGAGGTGTTATGTTCCATAGGCAGATTGACATCTTAATGCGATACACATGAACTCAATTTTCTTTGCATACATGTACATTGCACTTGTAATGTTTCTGATATTGCTTCTCTCCTGAATAGCTCAGTCAGTAGAGCATCAGACTTTTAATCTGAGGTCCCTGTTCAAGTGAAAATATTGTTCTTTGCCACTAAAGTGCGCTTGAGAAGTTTCTTGAAATACCTCTAGATCAACCTAAGTCAAGGGACAGGACCCTGTTGCCTTGAGCCTTGTCGGTAGCCGACAAGCTCGCAAAATACACCAAGCCCGTTGTCATAGCAACCAGCACTTAGCTTGCTCGGACTAGCCTAGCTAAGATAGCCTTAATGGGCTAACAAAGACTCATTTCTACGCCAGGCGCACATACTACAAATGCATATTAGCTACATAACTGTTCCAATAAATGCGTGTATTACCATGCTATTCATTAATTTTCCTGTATGTGCACAACTGTAGACCGGGGGTTCTTTAACGTAATCCTCTTCGCAATTAGCTTAGCTAGCTAATAAAGCTAAGCTAGTTAGCCAGCCTAGCTAACTAACTGATATGTTTCAATGTGGAGACGCAGTAAGAGTGTCTCTAATAATTTGAGTTTGTTTTCAGTCGGTACGTACGCTCAAACGGTGTCATACAGTTATTGAATAAATCAGCAGAAGCTGTTATTAAAATAAATTTCTGCGTCTTTTCGAGGTCTTATCTTGACAGTGGTGAAGCTTAGCAGTGGTAACCTACATACGATTCGCATTAAATAAATTAAATACAAAAAAAAACACAAACATCTTTCTACGGTCAACTGAGAAGTCCATGTCTTTGTGAAATTTATTCTATGAGAATAATTTAATACTACTTGCTTTGGAAAAAGCAAACACTTCATGCCAAACTTAAGGTGTGCACGGCACAGTAATTGCTGTAGAAGACACATACATGTATTTTACACAGGCTGTTTATGTCTGTTCAGTACATATGGTTATATTACACCTTGGTTATGTGTAATATGGATATAAATGTTAAAATGTTCTATTACAGAACACGACACCTGTTGCGTTTTATATTGGTAAATCTCTGATATGACCACTGTAACATAAAGTTGCGGTTATAAATACGTGAAACATTTTTGATCGACTGAAATGTAGCTGTATGTACATGCAATATATTTGTGATTATGTAAATTAAACAGCTATTCTTATTCTTATGGCTAGCTAAATAAATTGCAATTTCGTCGTCTTCAAGGCATGGCATGGTGTTTATTCATTCTTCGGCATACAAAATGACGCCTTTTCACGTTGTGGAACTACAAATATGGCGGCCTTTTTTCTTTAGCGTTTTAATGACGTAAAAGCAGAGTCTCACCGTAAAGTCGGGCAGGAGGAGCTGGACTCATTTATTTCTTCGTATCTTTCCCCATCTAGCGGTCAATAACGGGTAGTCTTGAATTGATTTCTATCGCGTAATACTTTGGATATAAATGTTTAAATTTCCTGTTGCAGGACAGACAAAGTATAGTCAACCAGTTCTAACCTTTTGATAAAAACTTGAACTTCAAAGTAGGTGAATCTATTTCCTTAAACCAATCAGATCACAGTTCATTTACATAACATCAATGCTTTGAGTGCTTTAGATATGAGAACATCACAGTGATCTTTCTGCTCAAACATCAGTCAGTCTATAATTCTGTATTATGTGTTTTTATAGCTTCCAACTTTCATGAGTTCCTTGAATCTGTGGAGAAAAGTGCAGACCAATGTAGTTTCTTATTTGTGAACATTTATACATTCATTGTAATTTATTTATCATTTAAATGTTTTATTACTTTTAATTTATAGACATAAGGACACAGAAAACAGTTCATATACTGAATGAATTGTTACAAGGTAATATTTTCTAGATTGTGTTTACCATATGTTTTTATTTCTAAACGTTAATGCAGTGTGTTAATCTGTCACACCGAGGCAGAAGGGGTGAATCTGATATACCCCTCTTCCATTGTCAACTATTCAGAGTCCTCCAGTGGAGCTCATACAACTAAAGAAACACATACAGAGGTCACTGGAGGTTCTAAGTTACATCTAAAGTGGTCTAGTTGTGACGTTGCGAGGATAAGCAGGATGCGGGGACGAGGCACGATGAAACGCACTTTTATTTTTGCAAACATGCAAAACATACAACAAAGCTCAAATACTATGCACATCTCAAACACCAACACACGTACTATGACACACGAGACATATATACACCCAAGCCGATTACACATAACAGAGAACAGGTGAACGACACGAGAGGGTGTGGCAACACAGACGAACACACACACACCAAGATGTTTGAGGAGGGGGCGGGGCCACAACATGACACTAAGCCTGTACACACTGTTCCAACACTACCCTGTAGGGCACCATCTCCATGGAAGTATATTTTTAAAAGCATGTTTGATAACCATATTTATACTGGAACAATTTAATCAAATGAGTTGTGTTTTTTGTTCCTCTCTAAGACGGTTCGGATGCCGATATTGAGATTTGAGTCTGAGCAAGTTGAGAAACCCACTGTGAGGGTTTCTGGGTGCTCTGGAGGAGCACCCAGAAGTCGTACACCTGCACCAAGCCTGAGACCCCTCTGCCCCTGACACAATTGCCCAGGAATGCGGGCATGTACCTAGACTATGAGGATGGACAGCTGTCTTTCTATTACATACTAACATATCTACATATTTATCGGAAACCTCCGGGAGAAGAAGCTGTATCTCCTCTTTGCGCTGCTGGACAGACACACTTATGACACTGTACTCATCAAAAGCAGCACCAGAGATGCACTGAGTCATATCCCGCTACACACCTCTCAGGCCAGCTTGTTTGCACATTTTGTCATAAAACTTAAGCTGTCATTTGTTGCTGTTATATATAAAATTACCAAATTAAAAAATAAATAAATCAAAAAGTACTTGTGGCTAGAGAAGCACAGCCAATCACATAAACAAGATATAATGTCAGTAATGTTTGCGGCAGGTGTTTCAAATGTGCCCAGACTCATATTCAAAAATATCCATGTTTCAACAGTTTGAAGGTGGCCATGACACTAACAGTTTGGTGGAAATTCCACAAGATATCAAACTCCACACTCACACGAACTATTCATTCTCCCATTTGGAACAATCCAGGCTTTACCATGAACAAAAATATTAAACTTTACATCTTGGACAGAAAAAGGCATTACAAACCTTAAACATATTTATCCTAAGACTTGTTTCATGTCACGCCCACAACTAGCCACAAAATATGCTATAGAAAGCCCCCAGTTCCTACAATACCATCAGCTAAGATCACCTATGTGTTCAAAAATCAATTCCGATACCTACATCCATATCAGAATTTATAAACAAACATTCTTAATACA
The DNA here is from genome assembly GCF_041902795.1 of Electrophorus electricus. Taxonomy (NCBI): domain Eukaryota; kingdom Metazoa; phylum Chordata; class Actinopteri; order Gymnotiformes; family Gymnotidae; genus Electrophorus; species Electrophorus electricus. The sequence continues at coordinate 1,129,629 of NW_027658714.1, read as the reverse complement.
AAAAACCTATTATCTAAGATATACAAAATAATAGTGAAATCAAATCTCACAGTTACTCTCCCATTGAGACAATAGAAGGAACATTTATTACTAGCCCATGACGCTGCAGTTTGGATTAAAATGTGTAACAATAATTACCACATGACAGCAACACTGACCTACAATGCATTCAGTACAAAATAATACAGAGTACATTATACTACACATTGGATGTTTAAAATTGGTTTCACAAGCTCAGCAATCTGTACATACTTTACTCAAATCACAGTTGACGATTACATTCACGCCACGTGGCAGAGCACACCTATCAAGCAATTTTGGCAAGTCGTCATCAAGTTCGAGTTCAAGTTCAAGTGGTTTTATTGTCATTTCAGCTATATATACAAGTACACAACAAAAACGAGACAACGTTCCTCCAGGGCCATGGTGCAACATAAAAACAACAGTGCAACAGACAACATGCTACACAAGTGCAAACAGTCCAATATAGTGCATCACCAACATATCCCATGCTTTAAATAACCATATCCATCCAACACCCTCTTTATGTCTCCTAGGAGACATATCATCAACCAATATGACAGGATACTATGTATAACATTATTATATTGATATAATAAAAATATTCTTGCAAAAAAACAACAAACAAAAAACATATTCATGAACTGGAAAACAAAAAATAATATTAGTGTCACCCAATAGAAAAATCTATTGATAGAGTATATATATCAATAGAATAATTCTCAGAATTAATCAATAACAGAACCAATAATCTAGAGTGGACACCTTTGATAAAATCCATACAGAGCCAATCCATAAACGATAAATATCACACTCTAATACGTGTACATATACAATCCAACATACATGTACTCACACATAACCATATACATAGATACATACATACATACATACATACACACACACACACACACACACACACACACACACACACACACACACACACACACACACACACACACACACACATCATTCCTGTAATGGTGCAGATGGCGAATACTTAAAAATATTATATATACATTTTGCGTTTGTCTGTTCATCTGTCTGTCTTATTTTGAATAATAAAGCTCTAAAGGTCCACTGATGGGGGGTAATAAATTCATATATTTATTTCTCCAGATTTCTAACTCTGAGAGAAAAAAAACGTCCTTTTACAAATTGCACCTCGTTGTGGACCTCGGCTAGGTTTACATTCCAGGTGATTATTTTTAAGTTATAAATAAAAAGAAATAAAAAATAAAGTGTAACAGTTCCCGATGAGGCGGTATGGTGGAAGCGGGCCAAAAAAATCAAAATCTTCAATATGTCGCATGTAATTTACTCTAAATAAAAATATTTAGATATGATTTACATACGAGTTATATTTTTAGGCCTACTAAATGTATACTTTAAATACGTTTATTAATTAGCACAGATAATATATCTGCTCTTTATACTTGGATTTCTAACCTACATATTTAAAAATTTAACTGATGTATTTATTTCTGCAGATTTCTAACTCTGAGAGAAAAAGACGTCCTTTTACAAATTGCACCTCGTTGTGGAACTCTACTAGGTTTAATTCCAGGCGAGTATTTTTAAGAGGCTAGATTTGTGCTCACAAGCTGCGATGGTGGTTTTTTCATAGCTTCTAAAAGAAGAGGCTGTGGTCAGGGTGGAGTGAATCTTTGATAACCAAGATTGTTGTTGTTTTGGCCTTCGAATAGACAATGGCATTATCCAGTGTCAGGTCTTTCTCAGTAAACTGCAGAGAATGATATAGTGGGCAAGAAATGGTCAAGCACAGTTTAATTGGTTGTGTGTTTGTGAAAAACACTAGAGCTCTCTGATACATTTTTGGTTCAAGATTTAATAATCATGCAAATGATTGTGATTAATGCTTTGTCTGTTTAATTCAAATATTATACTATAAACCTAATATTTTAATAGGGTTGGCAACTTTCTAGATCCGATTACTACATGTGTTGTTCATGTAACTGTGCAAATAAACTGCAAACACAATTACTTTTAGAAGTATCATCCAGTTTGTTTTCACAATTGCCAAAATGTAATGAATCACAGCCAGTGTTCTAAAACAGAGCTGGAATGTATTCCTGGTTGATGTGCCCTGTTTCTGGTTATATAATATATAAAAAAAAAATAATAAAAAAAAAAAAAAAAAAATTGGTGGATGAATTTTCAATGAAAGTGCTTCACTCAGCAGCCATTAATGATTCTTATATCCAGTATGAATAAATTGAAATTCCTATCCTTGTATCAGGTGCAGCAATTATGTGTAACAATTGTGAAGCAAAAAAGCAAAAGCAAAATTGTAATATAACAATATAGGTAATATAGAACTTGATCTAATGATATTAATTAGGCTATGCAAATAAAACAACTACTTCGGTAGCACATCATTCATGCCTGTTGAATAGGCAGTTTTTTGCTTTGCAGATACTTGAAATCTTTTACTAATCTTTCCCCAAATCCAGTAGGAGCTGCCTTTTACATTAACATGCCAGGATACACACTCACTGGATGTTTAATCTTTCTAGTGGTTAAGCTATATTCTTATAGTCAAGAAAGATATTTTTTAATTATTAATCAGTTAAAAGGATTTCTTACTGTAGGCCTATTATAAACAACATGGAGGAAATTAAAATAAAAATACTTGAGTTAGACAGTGGACACAGGTTGCTAATAAATCAAGTAAATGAAACTGGATGGACTGCTTAATTATGTAACAACACAACATTTATGGCGACGAAGATGTTTCACACATATACATTCTTACGTGATGCTGACCTCGATATCCATATTTCACATTGATACTGTAACACTATAGATGAACCTAAACCTCACATTCTCGTCACATTGATAAGCTTTTTGAAAGTTTGATCATGATCAAAGATCATGATCTTTGTTTTCTAAGTGTGTTTCCAAATTGCCTTTGACTGCTGTATGCCTAATTGCGGCATTTAGCACCTCATTTCGTCTCTAATTTTTGACATGTACTCTTGACATAAGTCTTGCATAAGTGGAAAGTCAATCAGCCCCCGTTTAAAAATGGTAAGCTTTTACTGTCACGTTAATAACATCACACACACGCACACATAATGCTTCGACTGTCCTACACTTTAAATATCTTTTGCACATTATGGAGGGTGAGCATAGTTACCAGTTCCCTTCATGCAAAAGGGTTGTCTTAGGTTACTGTAAAGTCTAATGCACATTTGGAATTATTAAAAGTAGTTTATAATCAATACGAAATTTTACTGGGAGCTAAAGTAAAGTAGCTAAGATATGATTGATGTGATCAAATTTTCTAGCTCTATTAAGAACTATGGCTGCTGCATTTTGAACTCGCTAGGCACTTTAGGCACTTAATAGCACAGCTAGATAGTAAGGGATTACAGTAGTCCAATATTGAAGTAATAAATGCATGGACTACCTTTTCTGCATTATGTGTGGAGAGCATGCTCCTAATCTTTGAAATGTTTCTAAGGTGGAGAAAGGGGGTCCTAGAAACATTATTTATTTACGTGAGCTTCGAACGAGAGACTGGGATCCATAACTCCAAGATCTTTAACTGTTAGAGAAGATGTGATTGGGAGACCATTGAGGTTCATTGAGTAATTAGAGAGTGGAGACCTAGCTGACTCTGGGCTTAATAGAAACACCTCTGAATGTCTCTGAATGTTAGAAATTAATTAAAAATACTAATGTCAATGTATTTACAACGCATGTATTTAGGACGTAATTTTTTCAATCACAACAAAATATGTTGTTGTATTTTTTGCATTATGCTTACTACAGAATTAACAGTCAACTGTTCAGTGACTGCATGTAGAGTTGTAACACTGCTTATTACTAGAACTGTGGCTAGAATCAAAATCAACGCTAGTGTCGTTCCTAAATCCCCAATCAGCTAGTCGTAAAGTTAACATTCAAATAGAAAATAAAGATGCAGACTTCAGAATTAGTTAAAGAGAATAGCTGAGAGAATAGAATAAATTATCCATTACTACCCCTGTCTTTTATCATCCTTCCATCCCTCCATCCCATGCCATCTTCCTCTATTATTTGCTTTTCTATTTTGTTCTGGTATCTCCTTATCTCTTTTTAAAAAAGACATTGGCCAAAAGACTAACTAAAACACTGACATACTTAAGACCTTTAATATTTTTATAAAATATAACATTAAAAGGAGAATGTTACTTATTTCACCCTGACTGTCCACTTATATATCTGTTTTGAGTATGATTTTCCTTGTTCAAGTGAAAACAGTAACAAATGTAGCATGTCACAAATATATACATTACTATGTATGAAAAATGAAAGACATCAACATGAAACACCGGAGCTGATTTCAGTTAAGCACCTAGTTATGGAAACTATAAAGACTAACATTGTCATAAAAATGTTGTGAAAGTTAATGCTTAGAAGATTACAAGTGGCTAAGACATACGTTGTTATAGGCTGTGCTTACTGATGTACACCAGGTGGACATAGTGTCAAAGCAGAGGGTCTGATGGAGCAGGTGGAACATCAACATTTAAAACAAAAATGAACTGCTTGTACTTAGTGAACTAAATAAAGCATAAGCGTCCTATGCATGGCATACAGATCCATATAAGCTTTGATAAAATCCATCCTCATGTAAAAGATGTATTGTCCCAATCATAGTAAGTGAAAACTATGACATAAAAAACTTTCCTTACCTAATACAAGCAGGCAATTATCTTTTAATTTGACCTACCCCAGTAAATCACGGTACCTAAGTTGATGAATAACAGGAATAATCACAAACTTCTAATGAAGCAAAGTAATATATAATTACAATTATAAAGGACTAATTTGGTTTGTCTCCCCCAAAGGCATTAGAATGTTCTTTATATAACAGGTGAAAACGACCTACACCAATGTGATATACAAACCAATCCTGCTTTTATTACACAGAAGAGCTGAGCAATTATGGGGAGGCACCCTAAAAAGTTGAGGGTGGAATTACCTGTCAATAAACAAAGTACAGAATAGATAAGCAAAACTATTCTGTTGCATCATCTTTGAAATGACTCTGCAAGGAAAATGTTGATATGAATAAATGCTTGTATTCCTTTCTGATACAAGTCAAAAAATATCTTTAAAGTGGCTCAAACATGAGAACTATGTGCATTCCTTCACAAACATATACAAATCAATGAAAAAAATCTCCCCTATGTTTATATACACAAGTGTCTGTGGGAGCCCCAAAGCTATATTATGCATTCAAATAACAAAATATATATCACAGTCCCTACAAAAAATGAAAGTAAAAAAGCAAACAAACAACAAAAAGGGGAAAATCATAAATGAAAATATCCCATTTACTAATGTCATGTTTGTAAGCAGCCCTGCTTTCCTGCTTCCTAAAATGGTGACATATTTTAGGTACTCAGGCCACTGGAAACAAAAATATACACAGCAGTTCTTCCACACATTTAGAGGAACCTGATTTTTTTGTTAGATAAATATGTGTCGGTTATGACCGTTAAAAAGACCTGAACAAAAAAAATGTTTGGATTTTTATTCGCTGTCACCTTTCATCACGGGCAACATAAAAATTCACACTACTACAATATCGCTAACATGTTACTGGCATGCGAATAAGACACCTGAGCACAGAGAGAAACCCAGTGTTATGAGTACAGTTGACATTGGAACTAGCTAGATAGCTCATATTAAGACACTTCTTTGGAGAACACGTGCTCAAGTGTTTTCCCCACAATCTATATGCACAATTTATTTGCCAACTGTGACCAGAGAGAGAACATAGCTCACAGCCTAGGACATGCTCACATAACATTACTCACAGCCTAGGACATGCATGGATTTTGATGAGGACTGCATATGCCTGGGATCAATTCAAACACGTCATGACGATGATATAAAACCTGATGAAACAAGCTTGACAAGCAGCAGTTCCGTTTTTCCGTGAAAGTATCAAGCACAGATGAAGACGTTTCTATGGTTATCTCGGTTTTAGAAATATTAGCCTATAGAGTTGGGCTTAGTACGTTAATAAAAGATGGAATTAAACATGCATAAATTACGGTGTCCTGGAAAACCCATCGTGCTGCAAATACACAAAGCATATTCATCAAAGTGGTAACACACTTTAGAAATGTGGTGCAAATTTAGAAAACGCATACAACTTCAGGAACAAATCCTGTCACAACACAACGGAAGTGCTGTTTCCGGAGGACACGGAAAGGGGTGGACTTCTATGAGATTAGCGTGAAGTCTATTGGAAGTACTGACAACTGAGTAAAAAGGGTTGTTTTTTTTTCCAGTTACCACGGTGTTATCAAGGGTAGGTGTGTGATACAGAATGGAAGACTGACCTATTCATGCTCTGCATTCTTGCATATTTATTTATACATAAGGCAGCCTTAAAAACATGGGATGGAAATCCCATTTAACAAAATATGCACTGTTTTACAGTCAGAGTGAAATAAGTAACATTCTCCTTTTAATATATATATTTTAAATGTTAAAATTCTTAACTATGTCAGTTAAGCTGCCAAAAATGCCCCTTTTGAAATTTGTATTTCTAATGTCACAAGAACACTTTATTGACCTATCTCTGCCTATTCAGCCTATAGAGGTTTAGCACACCCACTTAAATTGCCTTTCTCAGGCATTTCAGCTCTGAGTACCTTTTGAATGAAGCACAATACAGGGCAGTCAATCATAAAGGAGCTCATTTATCTTACATCCGTCTTAAAGGTGCAGTAGCAACAGGTGCCTGTTGAATTCCAAGCGATATCTATAGAGGTTGGAAATTGGTTGTGTAAAAAAAAAAAAAAAACAGGCTGAAAACGAGTCGTTTCCGCTCTGTGAATTGGGAGAAAGGGACAGTGTGTGGAAGCCCAACCCCAGTCATATAGGTTTGCTTCTAACAGTACCATTACCATCACCCACTCTGGTGCACTAGTTTGAGTGTATTAGAACTAGTAGCAATGCTGAAGCATTACATGTATCTATAACAAATATTCTGACCATGATGAAGTGATAGGTTTGTTAAGGCAAACTGTGTATGCAATACATGTTGCTTAGGTCACTTGCTCCAATTGTACACAACTCTAAAGCTACACAACTGTACATTAGTTAAAGTCTACACAGTGTCAGTGATGTGAAGTACAACTGAAAGTTCCCCTGTTGTATTCTTCCAACAATCAAGTTCTGCGTAAGTGGGGGCAAAATAATATGAGCTTCACATCAAAGAACATTTTAAACAAATGGACTGTATGTACATCTTTTTTCTAATGTTACAATTGGAGTCTAAAGTTATATCTCTTATCAGTGGAGGATGCACTTGCTCAAACCTTTTCTTTAGATTCCTTTTGTACACACTACAGACTGTGACCTCGAGATGCTTGAATGAATGTTGAACATTCACACTTGTGTATGAGTGCCGATTGTTAGCTAATGCATCATGATGAGCCTATCCTTTTTGAGTTACTTACTGAGATCATTCTCATAGCAAGTTCATTACACCTTGTGTACTCGATGTAGTGCGGTGAGCAGTTTCAATCTTAGTTACAATCTTAGTTATCAAAGACTCACTCCACCGACCAAAGCCTCTTCTCTTAGACAACATGACAAAACCATCGCAGCTTGAGAGCAAAAATCGAGCCTCGTAAGAGGTGTTATGTTCCATAGGCAGATTGACATCTTAATGCGATACACATGAACTCAATTTTCTTTGCATACATGTACATTGCACTTGTAATGTTTCTGATATTGCTTCTCTCCTGAATAGCTCAGTCAGTAGAGCATCAGACTTTTAATCTGTGGTCCCTGTTCAAGTGAAAATATTGTTCTTTGCCACTAAAGTGCGCTTGATAAGTTTCTTGAAATACCTCTAGATCAACCTAAGTCAAGGGACAGGACCCTGTTGCCTTGAGCCTTGCCGATTAAACTGACATTTCACATCCGTTTCCCCCAGCTGTGATGCTGTGCATTGGCTGTCATCCCAGGTTAGGCTAGCTAGTTCTGCTGGCAAGCTTGAAATATCAAAATCCTTCCTACTTAAAAAAAAAAAAAATCACTTCTGAGCCTATCCTTTTTGAGTTAATTACTGAGATCATTCTCACAGCAAGTTCATTAGACCTTGTTCACTCATTGTAGTTCGGTGAGCAATTTCTATATTGGATGAGAGAAGGAGCAGACTTGTTCAAGTCACAGAATCCATTCACACTTAAACAACAGGAGCTTGTCAGTGGAGGGTGTACTTGCTCACACCTTTCTTTTCAATTCCTGTTGCATAAGGGAATAAGGGACAAGGGAAGTCATTTTGGAACAAACCTGTGAGGCAACTGTCTTTGAGGCAAAGTGTCTGTATCCAGGGAAGAACATGTGCATGTTCAAGTGCTTGCCCTGTACTTCATTCTCTGAAGTTTACTGAGAAAGACCTGACAGCAGTTGAACACGTTTGGTTGTTGTCTGCTACCTTGTCTCTGTCTCTCTCTGTGTTCGCATGATAGGCACCACTGCATGCCATGCACCAGGCCTCCTTTCTTGTGAGGCTGTCCCTCATGACATCTATGGAGTGCATAATTGAAGACTAAGTGAAAGGATTCCCTTAAGATCTGAATACCTTTGGTTGTTGTCGTACATCGTCTCTGTCTCTCTCTCTCTATGTGTTAAATGCAGACTGCTCAGGTCATGGTGTTGACAGCTTCTAGTATTTTCACTAGATCCAAAGCAGTGTCAAACCTGTTTTTACATTTAAATGTTTTCACTTGGTTTTACATTTTAATGTTAACAAAATAAGAAACAATACACATTATAAATGTTAGATAGCTACATATTTGTACTTCTTGTACAAACTAAGAAAATAATAGAACACTAATTTAGTTATGTGACATATTGACACCTGAGCAAGACATGGGTGAGGGATAAAAAGGCAGGATATTAGTCACACAAAGCACTGCCAAAAAGTTTTAAAAACACAGATGTGGGGAAGCTCATGAAGACAGGCTCAGCTTTAGTCCACAGTATGCTAAATGGGAAACACTGGAGGATGGTACATGAGGGGTTTAAATAGGGAGAGAGTTAATTAGAAGCAGGTGATCGTGATGGTTGATAAGTGTGTGATTGTGAACCGAGCAGTGGTCGTGGTAGGTGATTTGTGCGGATATGTGTGTACGTGTCTGTGTGTGCGTTCCTGGTTGGGTGCGGACCAGAACCTGACAACTTGTTTCCACTTGATATCAGAATTAGTTGAAGAGAATAGCTGGTCCTGTCCTTTATTGCAACTTAAATATAAACATGCTTTTGAGGGACCCTCTGGAGAATGTCTGAGGGGTACACAAGAGTTTAATTCTTATAAACTTTTTCAAGGGCAATTATGTAAACAACCCTCCTTTTTTTCCATATTGTTCTTTGAAGTTTCCACCATTATGCTCAAATTACACATGACATTATAAAAGCTAGTCACCTATGAACCTGCGGGCTTATATAGAAGGGAAAATAAACTATGGACTATTTGTGCTCTGCATTCTTGCGTATTTATTTATGCTAGGCTGTACATAATGCAGCCTTAAAAACATAGGATAAAAATCCCCATGTAACACAATTCAGGTTCTGTCTAAATACATGGCTAGCTAGCTAGTTATTTTACAATCCCATTTAGAACATATATCGTCGTGAATGTCCTGAACAAAACACGCTGTACCTAATCCCCATAAATGACATATCTCTCACTGAATAAAAACTTGTATGCTTCAACAGTATACAGTGGTAGAAATGGCGATCACCTTTAAAAGGATTTCTTACTGTAGGCCTATTATAAACAACATGGAGGAAATTAAAATAAAAATACTTGAGTCAGGTGTCTGTTGAATTCCGAGCGATATATATATAGAGGTTGGAAATTGGTTGTCTAAAAATGAATTGTGATTGTTAAGTCACATAGATGTAAGTGGACATGAAGGGAAAAAATAGTGTGGGTGCCAAGTATGGTGATTGTATTTTTAAAGTTGTAGGAAATGTTACATTCAGAATGTTTGTGAGACAAAAAAAAAAAAAGATATAATTACTATCCATGGTATAATTGACTGTGTTGCAGACAACATAGGCAGGGATTAGACTGAAAAATGTCAGAGTATTTTTAATGCTCTTTATTGCTGTCATCAGAGGTTATGCAGCCATATCCTCCCGAGCAAGTACGGCTTCTAATCCTAACAGTTTGGCCGCCTGCAGACACAAATACCGTGTTGAGCAATATTTAATTACATCTACTTGAAATGCATATTTAATTGCATTGTTAGTATTTATGGAAAACAAGTGTTAGGATTGCTCTGCTCCATTGCAGACTTTCTCACTCTAGCAACTGTGGATTCCATCTCCTCAATCAGTTGGCCCATATCATGTTGACAGGAACCATATTCCATCTTTATAAAAGAATTCAATTTCACCTCCAACTATGAAGAGAAACAGTGTTAAGCAATATTTAATTACATCTACTTGAAATGCATAGTTCATAGCATTGTGAGAATTTATGGAAAACAAGCGTTAGGATTGCTCTGCTCCACTGCAGACTTTCTCACTTTAGCAAACACGGCTTCCAGGTCCTCAATGCATTTATCCCTCTCACTGACATTCATATCTTTAGGTTCCACCTGTACATATGAGTAGAAATATTGTTGAACAGTATTTAAATACATTTAATTGAAATATGACTTTAATTACATTTTGATACATTTGTAATTTATAATTTGTATTGGACTGGAAAGGAAACAAATACAATTTTTATCGCATAGCCGTAATCACATAGCCTGCAGGCCTAATGATGTAAAAATGTGCCCCCAAACATCAAATGTTCAGCAGAAATAACAGGACCTGACACACTAAGGTACCGTAGACCCATTCAAATTGTACTATTGGAATAATAAATTCCAATGCATTCAGTCATTTTAGCTAGTGTTGATTTTGATTCTTGCCACAATTATACTAATAATCAGTGTTACAACTCAGCATGCAAAGTCACCGAACAGTCGACTGTTAATTCTATAGTAAGGAGAATGTAAAACAAACAAACAAAAAACCCACCAACAGTATTTTTTTTTCCTGTAACTGACAAAGATTGCATATGCTAAATGTATGTGTCCTAAATATATTCTAAATACATTTACATTAGTGTTTTTAATTAATTTCTCGAACATTTGTTGAAATGCATTTGTAATTTATATTCAGAGATATTTCAGTGTACTTAAGTACAAGCATTCAATTAGCATCACTGTTCACCATAGCTGTTTTTCCATTTTTTGTGGCTTTTGTCCATTGCCACAGTATGGCTTTAAATCATTTGTCTTGGTTCTACTTTACTTACTATGGCTGATTGAGTTCTCTCAGTAGAGAAGTCCTTCTTGATTAAATTCTTTGTTCTAGTATCTGTTTAAAAAGTAACAGAAAATGTCTTATTAGCGTTGTATAGATACTTAGAACACTTCTACGTAGATCTCTCTCTCTCAGACAAACACACACACACACACAGTTCATCCAAGAAGTCATCCTCTATTCTGGCAGGGATCTGGGCTCGTGTTTTTTCGTTTTTCTTTTTCCCATATTTACCAAATATCCCGTGCTTTTCCTTTTCATATTTCTCAGTAGGAACATGTTCCTTGCGTCTTGGATTGCAATTGTAACTACCGCACTGACCCATAATAAATTTAGTGTACCCGTTATCTGTGATCTGAAGTCTAAAAATGGGTCACAGAAATTGTTCATTTGAAAAATCTGTTCTTTGACTACATCATAATCGCTTAATTGATGCGGCTGCATGATGACATCACACGCCACCCACTGAAATAAAAGCTGAGGATGTCATTGCAGAGGTAGGAGGAGCCAGAGTAGAATATTACAGAATATTACATTGCTTGAATAGTGGCTCTGTCTGCCCTGGGGGTATTATTGAAACCCAAAGGCTGAAAGGATGGGGAGGGAGAGAGAGAGAGAGAGAGCGAGCGAGCGACCATGTGTGAACATATTCTTGTCACGGTATGCCCCCCCCCCCCCCAAAGGTCTCCCCGTGTGTGTTTGCTTGTGTGTGTGTGTGTGTGTGTGTGTTCATCCGTGTGGCCATGCTCCCTTGTGTTTCACGGCTGCCCTTCATTGTGTTGTTATTGTTTGCGTATATAAGTCCTTTGTGTAAACGTTAACGTACTTTTGACCTGCTGAGAGTTAGCCTGATTTGACTTAGCCTGTTCCTAACCTTTGTTTAGTATGTTGCATAAAAGCTCATGGAAATATTTCAGATGTAACATACATGTAACTGACCTAGTAGAGCAAAATTACAGAATTGTAAGGAGGAAGTGACGTTCTTGGGGCATATCATTAAAGGGGGAAATACACACAAGCTGTCTCAAAACCGAGCACAAGCCATAATTTCGCTACCTAAACCATAGTGGCATACTCCCCTCTTACTGTTTTAGTCCCACACGCATTACACCGAATACTGCAGGACCAAAGAGTGTCACATTTATCAGCCCAGTGGTAGCTGAGATACCACACCACCCTCTTAGATATGCCTAATATAACTGTCAAAAGGTGTATAACACTGAACCCAGCTACACTCCTTCCTACGGAGGAGGATGGAGATCCACAAGACTGCACAGCAGTCTTAGCTGAAGTATATATACCGCGGGTTGATCTCTTTGAAGAAGCCATAAGTAACCCAGACCTATGCCTCTATGTGGATGGGTCAGCATGCAGGGACGACACAGGGGTCAATAGGGAAGCATACGCGGTAGTAACAGATCATGAAATATTTAAAACAGAAGTATTACCATCCTCCTATTCAGCGCAGGCTGCTGAACTAGTAGCACTGATGGAAGCATGCAAACTAGCTGCAGACAAAACTGTTAATGATTTTGGAGCCATATGGAAACATAGGCAATTCCTGACAAGCTCGGGTAAATATATTAGACATCACCATCTTGCTAGAAGCCATTTTGCTGCCAAAGACAATTGCAGTTGTTAAGTGTGCAGCTCACAGGACTACAGAAGACCAAATCAGCAAGGGGAATAATTTTGCAGATAGAGTAGCAAAGGCAGCTGCAACTAAAACCGCTGTGCAAGCAATACAGGAAACCGCTGCTACCCCGCAGGCCACATTACGGGAAATTCAGTCAGGGGCTCCCGCCACTGAAGGCACCAGGTGGAGACAACTAGAACCTCCTGTTAACAACCCACACTGCTGTCAAAATAGAAGGACGAGGAACCTGGGTACATCACACACACCGTAAGAAGGCTCCGACACCAGCCCCAACTCCAAGCAGCAGCACCCAAACAGACTAGGTCGGAACTGTGTTGAGTAGGGTGTTAACGGCAAGGCCTACCCTTTCGACACTCGGAACCGTCAAGAGACGGTAGAGAAAATCAGACACAGCTAACACAGTCAGAACATAGACTGAATATTAATATGGATGAAGAATCCCATGACTTATGAGAAGACTTGTTACCATTTCAGGGTCCCAACGCCACTGAAGCAGAATGATTAGCAGCTAAATGCCAACAAAATACAGCGTGTATGTCAGCCATTGTGCATGCCCAACATATCGAGCAAGAGTACCTGGTGTGCCAGCACACCAGTGTTCCAAGGACTGTAATCCCTCTGAAAAACGCAGATGTAGGAGAAGTGAATATGACAATCTCTATGTGCCAGGTTATTAACCAGACCTCAAACTGTCCCAGTCCCACTAACCCCGCACCACCGAAAATGATGCTGCATGTGGCAGCTAGTAAGGGTGAGATATTTGTATAGCAGATGAAGCAGCAGGTGCCGGAAGTCTGGTCCAGATGCATCGATTATGTGCAGGTGCACAGCAATGGCACTTGCAGTGACTCCAATAGCAGTTCCCTGTGGAATTGCTCCATGACAACCCTGCAGGGGTATTGGAATGTAATGTGGGTCGGTGGTTCGGTGGCCTATGGTGAATTGCCACAGAACTGGACTGGTTGTTGTTATCCAGCTGTAGTGCGCCCAAGGACGCAGGGTGAGGAGAGACATAACCAGCACAGACTATTGTGGTAGAATTCTGAGGGACCCATGGACCACTCCGGGTGAAACCATTGGTTGGTCCCTTTTCCTGGGCGGTGGCACAGTAGCAGCCCTGCAAAAGATGGCTTAGCTTATCAGTTACTGCAAATAGTTAATGACACCTTAGCAGCAATAGGTGCCTTAAAGATAGAACAACAAGTGATAAGGGCAGCAGTGCTTCAACATAGAATGGTACTAAATCTCCTAACCATGAAGGAAGGAGGAGTGTGCAAAATGATTAACACTTCCTGCTGTTTTTACATTCCAGATCTCAGCGCTAATATTACTGATTATATGAATCTTATGTGATCTGCCTTCACTCCGCAGCCTACAGTTCCAGTAGCGGCTGTAGCGTTGCCCATTCTGCTACTCATTCTTCTTCTTTTTCTTCTTCTTCTGTGTTTACCTCCTTTTTTGTCATTGCGTGTCAGACGTCTTTCTAGTGTGTTCACCATGCCAGCGCTCAGCGGCCATGCCAATGACCAACCCCAGCTCTTTGAAGACATTCTGCTCCCCAAGATGGGCGGTGCTGGTGATCCACATGAAGACATCGTAGTGCTATTTGCTGAATAAAAGTGTGATAATGTGTGATATAAAATAAAGGGGGGAAATGTTGTGGAAATTTACTTTGCTTTATTTTACTTTGCTTTATGTTTCTATAGTCACAGCATAACAGTCTGCAGATAAGCATGTGAGTCAGGTACACCAGCTGCTCACATACCATTCTAACCATAGAGATAGAAGAAGCCTTCAGCGCTCAGGCTAACCAAAACATGAATTAGCCGATACTCTGTAGGAGTCGTTTTTCTTTTTTTTCTCTTTCTTCTGTTCTCTGTATAAGGGGAGGGGGACCGTACTGCGCGTCAGTGCTTTTACTCTGTTATACAGGGGACAGAACTCAATAAACTTTTACTCTTTACTACTCAATGCATAAAGCTGTCTGTGTTTGATGTGCTCTCATTTTCCCACCACATCCATTTAGCAGTACTGAATAACCGAAATGGCTTAAAACAGCTGAGGGGATGTTTGAAACTGAGTGATAAGATGTTCAGCAATTTATATATGATAATACAAGGCAGTAAATTAAATTGGGCTGAACTGGACAATAGTACCTGGCATGAAAAGTATGTCGTAGAGAGTAACAAAAAACTCAACCTCTCACCTCGCGCTCTGAAATGTCTCCGTCACTGTCTGTAGTGTCCTCTAGGATACTGCTGCCCTCACTAAAGTGTGTCACCCTGACCGGGTCAAACATCTCTTGAACATAATGGAAAATCAGCTTCAAGTGCTGCACTGAGCAAGAGTGCACTGTAAATGGCCAGATATAAATGGCAATGTCAGTAGTAAATTTATATATGCAGTCATGGAACAGGACCTAGCTGTAGAGCACAGCTTTAAGGTGCATATTATGATGTGCTCTTACCAATCATCCTCCCGGCTGTGTTTTGCTCTTTTGGCCAAATGTTTCTCTTCCAAAGCAGACAGACCAGACTTGCTGCATATTACTCCGTGCACTATAAATAAACCACATGTATAATGTCTTGTAAACAATGGAACAAGGGAAATTTGAATTGTGACTACTCTGTTAAAGGGGCGGATAAGGCAACCCACCCAAACCCCCCGAAAGCTGTTCTGTTATCTCTAAACATTAACATTAAATATTCACATCATAACTCGACCCCGTGCAGTAGGGCAAACTCACTCGCATGGGGGAAAGGATTACAGACTACCTGTACTGCTGCCGCAACTCTGCGGCCATTCCAACAACATCCACATACATTCCAGCAACATCCTATTATAGGACACAGTGGGCTTAAATACACCCATTTAATAGCATGTTGGACCTTCTTTGGCCTCCAGAACTGCAGCAATTCTTTCTGGCATAGTTTCCACTATGTGCTGAAAATACTCTGCAGGAATCTTGGTCCAATCTTCATAGGATATTTTCTCTGAAATTACATGGAGGGACTGACATGTTCTAAACTGCCTGTTATACTCTTACAGCCGCTTTGAAATACAAAAAAAACATATTTATCTTCCACTCCACTCAAGGATGGCCACACTTGGAATTTCCCTTGGCACATTTAAAACATTGTGTGAGCCAGATAGCTTCTGTTTTCAACCTTCCAATGCTCTGAGTATTAGTGTTCTATGCATATGAGATGCTTCAACACGTCCATGCGTGTTGTAAAGAAACACAGTGTAAGCAGTATTAATGAAAGTGCATCTCTACCTCAAACTCACCAGTGTAACAATTATAGTTTGTGAAATCTAATTTTAAATGGCGATCAGCCTTCTTAACAAATAAGCAGAACTCACCTTGTTAAGTGTTTGTGTTTGTTTGTTTGTGTGTGTGTGTGTGTGTGTGTGTGTAGTTTTAAGCATAGCAAGGCACTTCAGGGTTGCCAGGTGGAGCCTTCCTGAAGACCCTGATACTGAAACAGCATTAAAAGCTGCAATGGCACTGTAGTTGTATTTATCTGCACTAATACAGCTTTGAACTATTGCACTCTTACATACAGTAAGTTTCTATGTACCGGTGTACATTTCTGTGTACCTTTAGTAACTAAAGGGATTCTATTCTAATATTACAAGTGCTAGAAGTGCTGAAACTCAAAACAGTGAAGAAACCAGTGGAGCTTAATGACTGGTCAGATGAAGAGAGTGAAGTGAGGAGTTTCCTTCAGTGTCTGCCATGTCCCAGCTGAGGTGAGTGTGAAGCTTTTATTGGTACTATAGGAGTTGTGTTTAACTTTGAAACTGATGGTGTCACAGCCATTTGTGGCCGAGAGTCTAGAAGAGCATAATTGGCTGTACTCTTAGGGAGAGAGGGAGTGGCATACGCTCTCTCCCCTGTCAATTACAGAGACACCGTGCAATCAAGGGCGTCTATAAGTTCACGCGTCAGAAGGGGGAGGAAAAGACTATTTTCTGAGTACTTAGAATAACATTCCGTATTTTTTGGAGAACATTTTCTAGAGTGTTTTCATGTAGAGAGAGAAATGAGTGGCTAAATTGTCAGAAACATTAAGGAGACAAATGGGGAATATATAACAGCTCTTTCCATGTGTTAGTGACACCAGCGTTCCCTCTTTTCCCAGATGGTAAAAAAGAGCCCTGACTCTTGCAAACTTCATTTTTTTGTAGAACAAAGAGAAAGATGAATAACTCGCTTTATGGCCTTTTTCCACTCATGCATACCAAGTCCAGTATGCATCCAAACATTGTCAGAATAGTAGGAGTGCAGACTTTGAAAAATGGTCTTCTCATGTAAATTCAGCAGCTTTGTCCCTGGTTGTCTAGTGGTTAGGATTCGGCGCTTTCACCCCCGCGGCCCGGGTTCGATTCCCGGTCAGGGAAAAACCTCTTTTTATGCTCATATAAAACGACAGATTCTGCATTAAAACATAAAGTTTGTGTGAGTTGGAGTTGAGCCGACAGCCAAAGGATGACAGTTTTAACTTCTACTCTACCAACTGAGTTATTGAAAGCGACATGCAAGTAATCCCACATGTCCAAACACCAGTATGTTGGCAAGAAACACAGCCAGTTTTGGATGTTTCAATTGTTAAGTTCATTTGACACAAAGAAGAAAGATCGCATTGTATAAGTTGTTCAGCTACAAACAGATATATCTTTTGATGACATTTGGAATCATACTGGACTTTGTGTACATGAATGGAGAAAGGCCATAAATGGTTAGAATAACATTCAGTGCTTTTGGAGAAAAGTTTCGAGAGTTTTGTCATGTAGTGAGAGAAATGAGTGGCTGAAATATCAGGCATTAAAAGTGCAATTTGCACTCAGGGAAAGAAAATTGCTTTCATGTGGACCGCATTGAGATATCGATCTGCCTGTGAAACAAAACACCTCTTAAGAGGCTAGATTTGTGCTCTCAAGCTGCGATGGTGGTTTTCTCATGGCTTCTAAAAGAAGAGGCTGTGGTCAGGGTGGAGTGAGTCTTTGATAACCAAGATTGTTGTTGTTTTGGCCTTCGAATAGACAATGGCATTACCCAGTCTCAGGTCTTTCTCAGTAAACTGCAGAGAATGATATAGAGGGCAAGAAATGGTCAAGCAAAGTTTTATTGGGTGTGTGTCTATAAAAAACACTACAGCTCTCTGATACATTTTTGGTTCAAGATTTAATCATCATGCAAATGATTGTGATTAATGCTTTGTCTGTTTAATTCAAATATTATACTATAAACCTAATATTTTAATAGGGTTGGCAACTTTCTAGTTCCGATTACTCATGTGTGTGAAGTACAGGTGCTGTAGCTATACGGTATACAATTGTCCACAGTAGCCTAATTATAATATATACAACCAAAAATCCATCTAAAATAAACACCAGAAACCTGGACTAAGGGTAATGTACATAAGTACATTAAATCTAGGTAGGACTGCTCAATAGCTAGGATAACAGCAGAACAATTGTCCCGCCGTATAAGCAAAATGAGAGCCTGCTAAGGCCGCCAAGAGGGTGCCAAAGACCATGTATTTATTTCTATTTGTTTTTTACCTATGTTATGTCAGTGGCAGCTCAGATTTCTGCATAGGGCCCCACACAGGCTTGGGCCAGCCCTGGTATCACAGTGTCGTGCACTGGAAAACCATCAAGCCTGTTGACTATGCTACCAGTGTTGTTCATGTAACTGTGCAAATAAACTGCAAACACAATTACTTTTAGAAGTATCATCCAGTTTCTTTTCACAATTGCCAAAATGTAATGAATCACAGCCAGTGTTCTAAAACAGACCTGGAATGTATTCCTGGTTGATGTGCCCTGTTTCTAGTTCCAAAAAAAAAAAAAAAAAAAAAAAATTGGTGGATGAATTTTCAATGAAAGTGCTTCACTCAGCAGCCATTAATGATTCTTATATCCAGTATGAATAAATTGAAATTCCTATCCTTGTATCAGGTGCAGCAATTATGTGTAACAATTGTGAAGCAAAAAAGCAATAGCAACATTTTAATATAACAATATAGGTAATATAGAACTTGATCTAATGATATTAATTAGGCTATGCAAATAACACAACTACTTCGGTAGCAGATCATTCATGCCTGTTGAATAGGCAGTTTTCTGCTTTGCAGATACTTGAAATATTTTACTAATCTTTCCCCAAATCCAGTAGGAGCTGCCTTTTACATTAACATGCCAGGATACACGCTGACTGGATGTTTAATCTTTCTAATGGGTAAGCTATATTCTTATAGTCAAGAAAGATATTTTTTAATTATTAATCAGTTAAGGAAGTCAAGCTATTGCATTTTGCTGAGATGAAGGAATATTGCATAACCCTGTACTGGCCAAATAATTAGATTTGATGTTCTATTTTGTGGATTAATCCCATAACTGAATTATTCACATGGTTTTATAGCCATGGTTAATACTTGCTGTCAAAATGCTGAGGTTCATAAGAACCTCTTTCCTTCATAAGGAAGCTTCCTGTTTTTGAAACAGGTAGTTTCAGCATACTAGCTCTTACTGCTCTCTATCTGTTTAACAAATGTTTTGTTGGATTTAACTACTTTCTACCTGGAAACTGGCAACTTCCATGGAAAACTATTTTATCATCACAAACTATATCTAAGGAACTACCACAAACATAAGTAATGTTAACATTTTGCTTTTTCATCATGACTTATGTTCTGTTTCAGAGCACTGAATGCAGCATGTTTATTCTTCGTCATTAGTGGCAGTTTTATCTGTGAGAAGTGTAGATGAATTGCTAGTCTGACAGACAGTACGCATCCAGACAGCAAGGCGAAAGGGTGACGTTACGGCAAAGTAGACGAGCTTCCACCAGCTCATGGGACCACTACACATCCCCAACATTAAGTAACAAAATCCCAGAGACCTTCTGCCTGTACTGGCCAGACTTCAGATCAGAAGGTGAGAGAATACAGTCATGTGTTGTGTGGCTCAGATTGTTCACACAGTTAGTAACAGTCCAAACACTTTAATTATACTGTACAGCATGAGACCTGGAAATGTGTGTCTGTGTTTTTGTGTGTGTGTGTGTGTCTTCTCCCCAGGCTGAGCTCCAGCTTTGTACTGTCCATCATCAGAGAGATCTATCAGACTGGCTCTGCTCACTGTGTGTCCAGCTTGTTGAATTCAGCAGAGAACTGCATCAACCTGAACAGCAGAGAGCTGGACTCTGTCCACTGTGCTGCCCTGCGCTTCACCCTCCAGCACTGCACAGCAGTCTCTCTCAGCCTGCTTTTCACCTCCATACCAAAGGCGGAGCTGGAGAGCATTGAGCCACTGCTCTAACACGTCTCCCGTCTCAGGCTTGAACTTTTCTCACAATCAGAATTTTAACACAGAACTGGTCTGTTTAGGGAGTGTTATATAAACGTTTATGTACGTTTATGTGTTTTTCATGAGTTTCCTCAAAAGTCATTTTGTGCCAGCATCATTTAGGTTTTATTGAGACTCCTGTCAGGTAATCAGCAATATCCATGGATATTTACTTCAGAATAAAATTAAATTTAGGTGAAATATTTATATTAACCTGAAATTAACTGCCCTGCCACTGTCTGTGTGTGTTTTGTTTTCTCCGTGTTGACAGGCTGCTGTTGCTGAGGCTGCTCCACTGCTACAGTGTCTCTGAACTACAGCAGGGGGCAGCAGCAACAGATCTGCTCCTCGCTCTGCAGCACAGACTGGATTTCTCCTGCTGCTCTGCTCTGGACCTCACAGCAGACACACAGAAACACACACTGACTCTGAGCACTGAGGACTGCAGAGTCGTCTCCATGGTCATCCAGAGAGTGAGCTCTCACACACACACACACACAGCTCACTCTACACGGCTGTGAGGGCAACTCTTCCCCATTTTACACACAGTCACCCTTCAGTAAGCCACTGACTCAACACCACACAAACTAGGGAAGCATTCTGGAAAAGGGAAAAGAATTTTATCATTTGAAACAAAATGTGTGTAAATAGCATTAATGTTAGTAGTTATGTGAGTGTGTTAGTGTTTTGTGACTCTACATGTTGGAGAATGTTGAGTGTGTTCAGCAGCAATAAAGCCATGCTGCTCCAGTTCCTGTCTCTTCTCTGTGTGGGGACTGATGTGGAGTGTGTGAGACGCGCTGTGGCTCTCTCCCGGGCTCTGGGTAAGATGGTGATCCTCAGTCAGACCCGGCTGGACCAGCAGGCCTGTAGGTCACTGGCACTGTTTCTGGAACATTCTGAAGGGCTGTCAGAACTGGACCTTAGCCACTGTCAGCTCACTAACCACTGCCTGCAGATGCTGTTCGCACACCAGCACAAAGCCCACATCCTGGAGTGAGTGGACAAGAGGGAGGAGGGATGTGTAGAGAGTCTTGATTGTTGAGTGCACAGTGAGCACTAACATAGATATAACACATTTTACTCTTTTTCTCACAATTTAACACAAAATCCGGCAGGGTGACTGAACATAGAAGCTGTGCGTGTTCATTGTAAAGCATTGTATGTTCCTTGAAAGGCTCTATATAAATTTAACTTTGCTCATTCAGTCATATCCTGTGTTCCTTCAAGGACTTTATTTTTCAAAAGCAAACAGCAAAAAGCTTGATTTTCTTGGTGATTTTATTTGGAAATGACGACCTCTCTCACTGGCTGCCTGGATCACTGATCACTGCCTGTACTTGGCAGGATGGATCTCTGTGGTCTACAGAATATCCAGACTGCTTGTAGAAACACATGTTCTCATTAAAAAGAGAAATAAGGCATAACAGACTCATTATGATTTACAGTTTCATGCCTGATAGATAACAAGTCATGTGTACAAGAACTGAAAGAAATGATATTTTGTTTAAAATGTCAAAATGCATAATTATCTGGCCATTAATGACTCAGGTCCACTGACACAAATATACTATTTATTGCTTTGCTTATTCATTCATTTGCTAATTCAATCATTCGTTTATTAATTCATTCGTTCATTACTTTAATTCATTGATATATAAATCTACAGGTGTTTGTACTACTACACGGTGATTTAGTAGAGGGAGGTGTGTTTGGGAATCCTGAACAATGTGGTAATTATAATCCATCTAATTTCAACCTCAGTCACAATGACATCACTGATGTGTCAGCAAAGAGGATCTATGATACTTTCTCCACCAACAACAATATTCACACTGTGAGGTAACTGTGTGTGTGTGTGTGTGTGTGTGTTTAGGCATTTAAAATAAGGCTGTATTTATTTGAGTTTAAAATTTCAAATTTAAAAGCCTATTTTGATTTTATAGGCTCTTCAACAACAGAATTACAGGCATACAAATCTTCCTCTCAGACAAGTGCTTTGAAGTCTGGTGATGTTGATGTGTTGTTGGCACTGTAATGATGAGATTTGATTTTTCTAGATTATTGGGACTATCCAAATTATATTTTTGTTTTAAGTGAAAAAATGTAATGATTAAAAAACAAATTTTAGTTATCTTATACATTTTAAGATTACATATAAAAATCAAATACTCAAAATTTATTTATAAAGTACTTTTTAAAATTGTATTTTATTTTATTTTATTTTATTTACAACAGGTGCTATTACAAAGCAGCTTTTCAAATGTCCAAGTCCAAGCCCCCAGTAAGCAAGCCAAGGGTGACAGTGGCAAGGAAAAGCTCCCTAGAGCATGAGGAAGAAACGTCGAGAGGAACCAAGACTCAAAGGGGGTCCCATCCTCCTCTGGCTGTTTAAAGAGAGACATAAATTAAAAAATGAAATAAGCATTTAATGTTTAGTCCAACTTTCTGGAGGTTCTAGACTTGTGTGCATGTGTCCGAGACCCAAGTCGCAAGAGAACGTCCATTAAGGGCAACAGAGAGTAGCTGGTTGGGGAGGAGGTGGTGTGGGCTACAACAGGGGACATCAGGGGATGATGGGAGTAGCCAAGGCATCTGAGACAGGATGAGGCTCAGTAACATCACAACATCAGGGGTAGGTGTACCTCGGCAGAGTCCACTATCAGTCCAGTGTATTAGAGCAATGATGTTTGATTCCTACTCAAAGAACATGTGATATTTCCAACATTCACTTTAGGTATCAATGAAGTTGTGACATCAAGCAAAGGAGAACAGTGAGACATGAGTAGACAAGCACAAGTTGGACCTATTAGGGACAATGAAACAAAACCTGAAGACAAGAAAACAGAAATGAAAGCCTGAGTGAGCTGAACTGAACTGAATCAAACTCCTACCGCTATATGGACTTAGCTCTGTAATATAGTTGAAACTGTAAGTTGCTATAGATAAGCGTGTCTGCCAGATGTCTGCTCACATTAAGCAGTGCAGTTGTGCAGTGTGAACATGACATCTGTCTTTTACAGCAAAATCTAATTATTTTATTATTCTTTAAATGTCTTTAAATGTCTTCATGGTCTAGCAACTCATAATGGCATTAGCACTTGAAAGCAAAAAAACAGAAAAAAAAAACAAACCAACAGCAAAACAAAAACATCTCAAAACACACTTATTGCATTGAGTTCTGTTTAGATGACTTTTGATTTTATATTAACACATCTACTGTTATCTATTTACCTTTTCCTTTTATCATTATATATGTCATTTTATTTTTTATCCTTTGTGCAATTAGTCTCTTCTCAATGCGTTTTATTTTTTGTGTGCAGAGAGAAGGGGTAAGAAGATGCATATACAGAGGTCTGGACTAGCCGTGCTGTCAAAGGTTAGGGGAAATGAAATAAATAAATGTTCCAAAATGTTTTTTAAATAGTTTAGTATCCAACATTTTAAATTCTAACATTTATGGTTACCCCCAGCAGTGATCAGTGGTAGCTCAGTGGTTAAGATACTTGACATGTAGTCAGAAGCTTACCTGTTCCAGCCCTACTGCTGCCAAGTTGCCACTGTTGGTTCTCTGAGCAAGGCCCTTAACCCTCAATTGCTCAAGTTATACTCACTCGTAAGTCACTTTGGATATAAGTATCAGGTAAATGTATGATTGTGTTTTTTATAATCTTGTACACATAAATGTCATATTCAACCAGAATATGTAAAACACACTGTCAAATCGTGTTTATAAAAATACGTTTTAGTTGTAATTAATTTCTGTAACTTCATGTCACTTATGCTGATATGGTTGTTGGCTCAGACAACAATGGCCACAAGAGGGAGACAAAGAGCTTCCCTAGTAATCAATGAAAACAGGCATACCCTGTAACTGTATGCTATACTATTCTTTTATTTTATATTTTTCCTTGATGTCCACTTACAATGTTTGCATGGCTTTATGTTCCAAAAATAATCATAATCTATTTTACACAAATATTTTCCAACCTGTTTATCTTGTAGAATTAAATAGGACATGTATTACATTACGAATAAAGAATTCTGCGCTGCATACACTTAGACATCGGTAATATAACTTGCAGTTATATAACTTCTAGTGAAAATCCTTGAAGCAGTCAACACCATCATCTGAGTAAGCTCCATTTAACCCTCTGAAGTTAAACAAAGAATTGCAGCTAAATGTGTGAACATTATCACGTGTCAGTTCATAACAAGTTAAGCTTCATAATAAGTCACGAAGTCAAGAAAATTCATACCTAAGCATTACCTTGTTTGATGTGTTTATTGATGTATTTGGGTATAACCAGGTCATTTGCCTGTTTTTATGTATTGATCTTTATTGCTCCAAAAAACTACTCACGTCTTCCAATGTTCTTGATCCCCACTTGTAAGAAATAGTAAATGGACTAATCCTAGTTGTGGATAAGTATAAGACTAAACAGCTGTGAACTAATTCCACACGAGGGGAGTCATCACTGGAAAGGTGTCCTGGTGCGAGGCGTGCAGTGGTCCCTGTCCTGCGAACACAGAGAGACACAGAGGCGAGATACCAGTTAAAAAGGTTTGAGAAAGTACATCCTCCACTGACAAGATTCTGTTGTTTAAATGTAAATGGAACAGGTCTGCTCCTTCTCTCAGCCAATATAGAAACAGCTAACCGCACTACAACAAGTACACAAGGTGTAATGAACTTGCTATGAGAATGATCTCAGTAAGTAACTCAAAAAGGAAAGGAGCTTCTCCTTCCTGTTTTCTTTGTTCTCTTCTTGTTAGTGTTTGTATTTGTTCTTTCAAAACACTCCTGCACTCATTCCTCACACTAAAACATGAACCTGGTGTTGTTTACACAGTGACTGGGTGTGAGGCATCTGATCCATGATTTCCCCCTGGGGTCACAGGTCTCGTTTGTCGCCTTTTTTTTCTCCTTAAGACAAAAACAAATTAAAATAAGAGCAGAAAAACTGAGCAGAAATAAACAACTATTAAAATTCTAGATGCACTGTGGAATGTTCAGAGAAAAACAAGACACTCCAGTCTCTATTGTATTTAATATGTGGTATTTAACTGTCAATATGGGGACATTACGACAAGGGAGTGTGCTCAGCTGACCTGTCTATGATTTTATTTTATTTTATTTTTTTAATCCTAGTCTTTGATTAAGTTAAGGAATTTTTCTTTCAAAGAAGAGAAAAGGGATGGAACATGTGAAACACAAACATAAAAATAGGTATGCATTTATCTAATATACTGATGACTACGATTAGGTGAGACAAGTTTTAGGATATAATAATAAGTGTATTATTTCCATCACACTTTTCACCTGAGTCTCCTGTGTTTCTGGATAAAAGAAAGTAATATAACACAAGCAGTTATACAATTTCCGAAAGGCATATTATTTAGAAATAAAGAAGAACTTGGTTATTATTTGGTTATTAGGACACATGAGGAAAGCATTTTAGTTGCATTCATTTTGCCAAAGACATCCATGACTGAAACAAGCTTCCTGTCACCACTGACCACCCTCCTAGCGTTCATGTCTCCACGGTTTCCCTGTCTAGTGTCTTTATTTTGATTTACTCCCTTGTTGTGGTTCCATTCCTTCGTTTCGTTTTCTGCACCCCTCATAATTTGCACTTGTGTCTGGTTTAATGCTCATTTGACCATGTTTTTAAGCCCTGTTTTAGTTTAGTCTTGTTGCTATTTATTGTAAGTCCAGCTGCTGTTTGTTAATCGAGGCTTCCGTGCATGTGAATATAAGCCTGAATGTTTATCCTCGCCCCAATGTTACAGCCTGCATCCCTGGTTTGTCTTCGTGCGCTTTTCTTTACTTTAGTTTATCATGAATTCTCGGACACTCCATGTTAATAATTTGACCCTGGACTTTGGATTTGCCCCTAATAAATCTCACTCTTTTCCACACACTGCTCATCGTTACACTTCCCCAACCTACTATATTTACATTAAAACTCCGTCAACAGCAATCTTTAACGTTGAGGGTTTTTTTAATCTGTGTAAAATTACATAATTTCTGCTGTTTCAGAAGTGAAGGATTTGCGTGCTCTAAATTTTCACCATGCCAATGCACAGAGGTTTTGGTATGGAGATTTTATCCCGATCTATAGGAGCAAGTGTGATGGACTATAAAGTTGACGAGAAAAAAACCATCCGTTTCGCCGCCGTTTATGTCCATAGATGCTGCTATTACCAAAACTAGTACTGCGCTGATTCTTAGAGGACGGTTGATTTGACCGGATGTCGCAGCAGTACGGCCGACTACTCCTGATCATAACGTATTCATGACAACTCAGCCCTTTTTACGACTGAGGTGCTCACACGACAACGCGTGATCTTGCACCTTTTATGTGTTTTAAGAAAAACGCTCAGTGTTTTAAAGTGCAGCAGCGAATTTTGATCTAACGCGTTACTAAGCTCTGTGAGCAGAGTAATTTCTCCCATTGTGTTGAAATGAACAGGTGTCTGTTATTAGTTCAAGCATTGTATGTTCTTTGAAAGGCTCTATGTAAATGTAACTTTGCTCATTCAGTCATATCTTGTGTTCTGTGAAGGACATTTTTTTGAAAACAAACAGCAAAAAGCCTGACTTTCTTGGTGATTTTATTTCTCTTACTGGCTGCCTGGTTCACTGATCACTGCCTGTCCTTGGCAGGATGGATATTGTGTGTCTCTGAAAATGTATTAATATTATTAGTATGTGCCTATCGCTCCTCTCTATTCCAAAGCTGACCCGATTTCCATAATTCTCGTATTGCATAAGACATTTATTTCCATTATATGTTTTAGCATTCAGGTGGTCATTTTTCTTTTCAACAGTTATTGGCGTGATCCAATAGATCCAAAGTCAAACGAGTACGCACATCATGTGTTGAACCCATCCATAGTATTTTTCTGCTTATCTAATATGCCAATATTTTCTCGTAACCATCCCACCAAGTACGAAAAACACCCAAACCTAAATGCTTAGTAACTAAAGTAAAGCTTGTGTCAGTGTCTTAATTTATATTCTGCATTAGTTCATCAAATGGTTATTTATTGAGAGTGAGTCTGTATTTTGTATTTGAAAAAAAATAAAACTGTCAGCATTAAGCAGGTTTGTTGTCAGGTTTGAAGGCTGTGGTTGTGCTATTTTTCTGGCCTTTCTGGTCAACTAATTTCTGTACCCAGTCATTTCATCAAGGGAGGTGTGTTGCTATTGAAATGTCTAACTTCCTTCATCTAGGGAATTCATGACATACATTAGAATTACATTTATTATAGCTGCAGGTGGCAAGTAAAGGGTCCAATCATTTTATCACATCTGCACAACTTGGTTGCTGATGACATCCCATATAAAGTTCACCAGCCTTTGTGGTTGGTTTTGAGGTTTTGTTTCCAGGAATGTTGTATTTTGAAACCAATCTCTCAATTATCTCTGCTGAATTGCTTTATATAAATATTATTTTTCTGATTCGACATGACTAAGAAATATAGTTTCCCCAGAAGGTCAGTTCACCCCAAATGTACTTGCATTCACAGTATGTTCATATACACCATTGAAGTTTGGTGATAATCTAACACTCTATGGCTAAGTTTTAGCCTATTAATAAAAATCCTGCTCTTGGGGATTGATAGTTAAATACACATATTTTTGATCATTATTTACAAGAAGATCTGCATTTTTTATATTTAAAAGGTATCTCTAGATCAAAAGGTCACTGACTTGTTTGAAAGGTGCATTTGCCCAACTAATTTAGGTATCAAAAATCAGGCTAAAAAAAGGTTTACGAAACGTATTGAACTTTTTTTATGAAATAGTCACAAAGTATTGCACTGTATAAACTGCATTTCTCATGCACAATTGGTACACAATGGGATTGACTCATTTTTCTGTTTTTAAATACCTTTTCATATGTCAGAGGGGCTCTGTTGGCAAAAATGTCCTATAATTCCCATGCTAGCTCAAAGTCCATAAATCAATACTCATGTCAAGTTTCATAAGAATTACTCAAAGAAGTCTTAATTTTTTTTCAGCTGTTTTGAATGAATCAGTACACCTTGGAAGGATTGATAGGTATGTAAGTGCCATATACCATACAAATATCAACATGTTTCAGTCTCATCAACATTTTGATACCAAATTTGGGAAGATTGGAGAAAGGTCCTACGACTAGTGTGTTACAGTTCATCAGCAACATAAAAAGTAGTAGGATATTTAAATTTAAAGTTATTTCTACAAGAATCAACGTTATAGAAGTCCACTGAAGCCAGTTCTATGATTAGCCCATTACCTGAAAAACATTAGCCAGTGTTTGAGTCATCCTTAGGAATCCTTCAGCTTGCTTACAGAAGCAGTATGCAAAATTTCATCTTGATCAGAAGAGCAGTCATTGAGAAACAGTTATTTGCATATTATAATGCCCCATATTGACAAAACTGCTACATTTGGTAAGCTACCTCAAAGTCAATACTGGTATAAGTCTTTTAAATTTCATGAAATCTGAACATGTCCTTCAGGAGTGACAGCTAGTTAAAGTTAAAGTTAAAGCCTGACCTATGTACTACTAATTTGTACTACTAATATTAGACTGGAATAGGACAGCTGTATTTTTTATGTCAGGTTTTTGTTTAAATAATTATTGAGATTCAGACTCTTGCAAATATTTTGACACCAATTTCACTCAGATTGTGTGAAAATCCTAGGACTGGTTTGAAATTAGCAAAAAAATAAAAAAACAAACAAACAAAAAAGTGAAATCTAATGGGCAGAGCCTATCTGAATTCAGGAGAAGCCAAGGAAGAATAAAATAAAAAATAAATAATATTATTTCTATATTCACCTCTGTCTTTTCTTTTGAACATCTGCAAATGTTAAATATAGTTTTGCATGCAGTTCATAAAGGAAAAAGCAAAAATACAATAGAGTCAGAACTTTTGTTTCTTTGTCACACAGTTTTATTATTTTTTTGAATTATTGTATTGTCTTTTAGCACACGTTGGCAAATGTGTCCATCCTCTTGTCGATTGTCCTTGGACTTGTCCTCGGCCTCACACAGCCAGGTGAAAAAGGCTGTCACGGAATTGAGGGCCACACCTTTGCCTCTTGTTGTGCTTGGACAGCAGCTGCTGGTGCACCTTCCTCTGCTCCTCCTGCTCCTCAAGTTTGGCCTCCTTATGAATCTGCTCGATGGTCTTGGGCCCGTGGTCAGCTCGCCGCGACACCCAGTTATTCTAGAAAAGCAAAATCAGCAGATGCATACTTTTGCATCACCATGCGCTGGAATGGCAAACACAAACACACAAACACAGGCAGAGTCTCTAACCAGTCGCAGGTCGATGACGTCCTGGAGCAGGAACCGAATGCGTGAGGAACCCCTCCTCTCCTTCACTGTCTTTTCTATATATTTAAAGTAATGATCCATTTTTGGCTGAGAGAGAGAGAGAGAGAGAGAGAGAGAGAGTGTAAGAGAAACGTCGACAAATTTCAGATATTCTTCACCTTTCGATTCGATCAGGTGTGCTCTCAGCTGAACTCATGTCACAAGACGTTTATGACTCTTATGTAAACCCTGCTGCCTTGCACGTTGGTCAGTGCTGTAAAGCAGTTCACTGCCACTGTGGGTGTAGCTGTGCTGTCATCAGCTGCACTTGGCTTTGGGGAATCCAGGGTGCAGCAGCAGGAGGTGGCAAACGTGGA
Organism: Electrophorus electricus; assembly: GCF_041902795.1. Lineage (NCBI taxonomy): Eukaryota > Metazoa > Chordata > Actinopteri > Gymnotiformes > Gymnotidae > Electrophorus > Electrophorus electricus. Next base: position 1,099,534 of record NW_027658714.1, on the reverse strand, counting down.
GGAGGCTGTGAGAGCAAAACCTTCTAACAGCTGACCAGTCCTGAATAAAAGCCTTTCATTTTGTCAGCTGCAGTAGGAGCAGAGCTAACAACCACACTAACAACTTCACTAACAACATGAACTTGGACACTTTTAAAATCATTGCCAAGGCCTAATAATACACTGATATCAGCACAGCATGCTAGTCGCACTATAGATGATGATCCTAATTAGTTGGCTACCCTGTAGTCAGAGTGCAGGCAACAGGCAAGCAACAGAAAACACTGACGGCAAAACTTTTATAAACAACATTTCAACATGCTTGTTTTTTGGTTAAAAGCGTGCATGGAAAAAAAAACCACAATAAAAAAGACCAGGAAACTTGAACACAAATAATTGTCACACTAGTTGGTGACTGAACTGTCAACATCACAACTGCCATTCCTACTAGAGACAAAATTGACAGTCAATATACAATATCCAAAACTTCTTCATCCAGTTTCGATGTGTAAAGTACTTGTTGTGAAAAACGCAACACAGACCAAATCTGGACAAAATCCGCACAGCCGCTGCACTGCACACTAGCACTCATCTACACATGCGCCGTAAACCTTTACATGACATATTAAAGATAAACCGATGCAAGTGCTGAGCATCTGCTGAGAATATTAAATCAACCCAGACCAGGCCCGCGGCCTGCTTACCCTGGCCTTCTCCAAGTCCAGGTCTTTGCCGATGGCTGTGAGGAGGTGGCACAGACGCTCCAGGCTCTCCTCGCTGTGGTTCATGAACAGCTTGACCACACAGTCGTGCATGATGGCCTCTGACAGCATGTGCAGCTTGAACAGCTCCCCGATGAACTTGATGTTACCGATGGACCTCCTGTGGGCCTTGTCCTTCGCCTCCTCCAGATCCTCCTCCAGCCTCTCCCGCTCGTTGGCCTTGCGAGGAGTAACCAGAACAAAGACAAAAGCAAGAAACAGCGCGTTTGGACCGGATAACGACCAGGCCGCCTCCCAGCACTGCTGCCGATTTCAGTCCCCTTTCTCCTGATCTGTGGGTTGGTGAGTCGGATAAACTAGACAGGAGTGCTGCTTACTGAAGTGGCCGCTTCCAGCTGGTGCCGCAGCTTCTCCAAAACATCATCGTTGACCTTGTCCTTCTCAAACTCCTTCTGACAGCGGTTCAGCAGCAGCTTTTGGAAACCCACAGTGCTGGTGGGCTTGTCTGCCATGGGCACTTTTAACTACACAGGAAAGACATGTAGGAGAAACACTTGGGTATAAGACAGTGTTGAGAGTTCTGTTACTAAATAGAAGCTGATTAAAGCTCCATGTCAGTTTAGAGTGGTTCAAACAGAGTTCACTTCTGTGTGGCATTTGCCTTTGTATGGAACTTCAGCAGCAATGTATGGGAACATGTTACTCACCATAGCCAGGCAGCTGCACATATTGCCATAGACCATAGAGAAGCTGGGCTCATCGATGGCTTTTTCAAAAACCAGGTCAACCACGCCTTTGAGGCGCTCCTCTGTGTCGATGGTGAGGTCCATCACCTGCTTCATCAGCTGGTTAAACATCTGCGGTGTCAGTTTGTTCAGGATACTGCGCACCTTCTGGAAAAGCTCCTGGAGAGGAAAACAGACTACCGACTAAGCTTTCCATTACAAAGATCCCAATCTTTTGTTAAATTCAGCAGTTCTTCCACATAATGACTAACTCCTCACTTTCACCAAATATTTACTCTGCCATTTGGAACTTCGTCATGAACAAAAATCACTCAACTTTGCTATATAGACCGATAAAGGCATCATACATCAATCACACTTTCCGAGAAGTGAAGCACTGGCAGCAAACAGTTTATCAAATCTTATCAACTAAAACCCCTCATGTGCTCCAAATTCAAATTAAAAGAAAACCCATTAGAACCAGCTACAAGAATTTAAGATTTAATCAACATATAACTCCTACAAAAAAAACAAAACAAAACATAATAACCAAATCTGATCCAATAATAACCCTACCGACCAGACAATGCAATGAAGATCTGTCAATCTCTCCAAATGCTGAATTGCACACAAATTTGCAAGAATATTTTTAACACAACCATTGGGTGTTAACCTATAATATATACAAGATCATCCACAGAATACACTACAATATCTACAATACTCTCTCACCAAAATCAACACCACAATCAACACAAGGAACAACAAGCACACAAGATCTGGTCCTCAGTATCATCACACCCCCTGTTTACACTAGAAACCAATGTCCCCCTGCATAGCTACATTCGTGCACACTCCCCGCACACCCACCCAATTAAACAACGACTCTATAATTTAAACATCCAATTCTTGAAGAGCATATCGCAAAAAAAATTAAGTAGCTTTCAAGCCCACCATAACAGGCTGTGACTCTGAAATCTGAAAACAGGGCACAGCGGAGTGAGGTGCTGACCTGAGTTTTCTGGGTCTGGGGGTTCTGGGTGTTCTCCCTTTTCATGCCAGGCTTCCAGGCATTCTCGGCCTTCTTCAGCTGCACTTCGTCGTTCACGGACACGTTGGTAATGATCTTGCGGGGAGGCGGCCGTCTCGGGCCTACACTGAGCAGCTGAAGCAACGAATGGGTGCTCTTTATTATGGGCGGTAACAATGTCACAAAGACCTCGGTCACATAAGATGACCAGGCGCTCATTCATTTGTGATAGAAGAGAAGGGATGAGCGGAGAGACCCACCGGTGCACCCCTGCCTCCAGGAATTGCCCTGCTGAAGTCTGCAGAGGCTGGGTTGAAGTCTGGGTCTCTGGCGATAATGCGAGGGCCCACCTGCTGCAGGGGCAGCTTGTTTTGTTTGATCTAGAAAACAACAGAGTCAAGTCGAAGTCCATCAGCCCCTCTCCATGGAATGGTTTTAAAGGTCCCCTAAGGCCAATGTTTTAGCAGGCTTACCTTGTCCAGTACCACATCAGAGATGGGAGGAAGCCCCTCTGGCTTCTGCATGCAGGCAGGCATGAACTGGAAGGCCAACAGGAAGTCTCTATCATACTGCCTCTTCCCATCCTTCAGCTCTGGTTCTGCATGCAGAGAGGGGTACAGTGAGCACCTGGAGAGAGGAATCACCTCTCTGTCAGGACACTGGGCCTGCCCCACAGGAGTGTCCTCTTTTGGCTTCTTCCAGGTGTTGGATAAACTAATTGCTGTAAAACATAACAAATCAGTCTGGTGTCTTTTTAGTGTCCTAACATAGCATGTCATGCATGTGGTTATTTACCTTGACTCAAGCTTTGCCTAAGCTTGGACTGTAAGATGGGCTCCACTTTATCCTCCAGCAAGACCTCTGGCTCCTTCCCAGTCTCTTTCAGCTCTGCCCCAGTGGAGGCTCCACAGGCCTGGACTGCCTCTATAACAGCCTGGCCTGGGAGAGTGAGGCCTGAAGGAGCAGCAGTGCTGGAAGGCAATGAGGGCGTCAGCGTGCCTGAGGCAACCGCCTCTCCGGCTGCTGGACTTGCAGCCTTCGCCGGACAGTGGGCCTCCAGGGCCAGGCCGACATTGACATTCCCCTGCTCTGCTACCTGGCTGTTCAGCTGCTGGGATTTGAGGTAGAAAATGCGAGGATAATGAGGGTGTGGACATAAAAACTAGCAAAAGACGGAAAAGATGGAGAGAGAGAGAGATACTGCACACACATGCAGAAGAAGGGGAATGGCAATGAGGGTGGGGGGGGTGAGCACAGCACAGCACAGCACCGCACAGCACAGCACAGCATAATTAGAGAAGTGAGTAGAGAAAGAGGCAAAGAGAGAGAGAGGAAATGAGAAAGCACAAGAGGGCAAAAGATCCAGCCGCAAAGGCACAAAATGTGTGTGTGTGTGGAGGTGGGGGGGGGGGGGGTGAAGACACAAAGACAGCAAGAGACAGCAGACAAGCATGGGGTGCTTAAATAAATGGGCAGGAGAAATAGAGAAAGAGAGGAAAGAGGAACACTGTTAACATTTAGGGAAAGAGGACACAAAGTAAGTGCAACAGCGCAGTAGTGAGTGTTCCCTTTACAGAGAGGCCTTTCCTCAGAGGAGCTGAGGTGCTCAGGGTTTGGCTGAATCCTTCTTACAGGGCCTTTACGTGGGCTGTCTGTGTAGAGGGAACACGAGGGAAGATCAGGAGGATTCGAGTGGCTGTGAGGGAGAACTAAGATGGAGGCAGACGAAAGAATAGGCACGGCAAGTCGGAACATCAAAACACATCTGAGAAGCCTTCTTAAATCAGAACAGCCACAATCACACAAGCTACTGGAACCAGTCAAATATGACGGAGGAGGGTCAACGGTGTGACCGAATCACTGAAGAAGGAAGAGAGAATGGCCGGAAATCAAACTACACCATCAGATTTTGTTGCTGATTGTATGATGCTTTTAATAGGACAAGACAATGAAAGCCAGCCAAACAACCAAACAATCAGCTCAGAGCTTATTATGAGGGAGGACTAGATGAGAGAGTACTTTGACCTGTGGAGTGGATCACGTGAAGCAGCGGCCTGCAGCCGATCAGAGGCTCGGGCTGTGGGACTGAATGGCTTACCTGTGGAGCAGTAGGGGTAGTGCAGGGACGTCCCACTGGTGGGCTTGTGTTCTGGCTAATGCCTACTCCTGACATGATCTCCTCTGTGATATCCTTGCCATCCTGGTTAGGGTCTTGGATACGGATCTTAGCGAACAGCAAGTTATTTGCATCTATTAAGTCAATCCACAATTAAATTAATTTCACCTCTGAGGCAGGGGGAATACTCACTGTTTTCTTTACCCTCTTAGTGGGTGGAGGCTGCTGAGCTGTATGCACTATTATGGATGGAGATTTGGTGTATATGGTCTGGCCAGGATAGTATGAAGGCCCTGCCACTAGTGGTGACCAAAAAAAAGCACTGGTTTCAGTTAGAGAGCAAAAGAAAAACCAGTTTCAGCCAGCAGGAATACCCAGAAGAAAGGTCTCTTTATCGGTGAGAGCACGCATGTACGTTTCCCAGGTGGGGGTAGAGAAAGCGAAGTCCAAACTCACCATATGCTAGTGGGCAGTCTGCAGGAAAGAGCCCAGGGTAGAATGTACTGGGTCCTGTGGGCTGGACGGAGTACTGCTGGGGATGTCCCACGTAGGGACGGCCACTGTGGTGATACTGAGAATGAAACAGAACAGCAGAGGTAAAGGGCCTAGCACCAGACATGGCCATTCATATAGGACACTCCTAAAAGAGATATTCAAAGCAGTAAACAAACAAAAAATACAAAAACATTTAGTTTTTACACTGAAAAAAAAATAAACTAGAATTTCTCATTTCTGCTTCCAAGATAAAACATATTTCTAGCTACACATTTTAGGAGCAGTTTATTTATTGCTGGCCAACCTGTTTATAGACAGATTTTCAACCCATTTGCTACACTGTGTACATATTTGCACAGGCGCTTTTCTCTGCTCTGGGTACCTGAGGCACGTAGTACTGGAGTACGTAGTACTGGCCGGTCTAGGATGAGGTGAAGGGCATGGGCGTCAGGAACATCATGATGGGCTGGCTGGACACGGGTCGAAAGGAAGCGCTGTTACTTGGAATGGCAGGCTGGGCTGTCTGCATCTGAGGGATCTGGAAAAGCTGGGAGAGGAGAGGAGTGGAGAGTGAGGGTCACAGAGCAGCGTGGCGTATGCCGCAGCAGCCGGCTCAGACGCTCGGAGTGAAGACTTTAGTCAAGAGTTGAGTCGTGGACTCTACAGCAGTTGTACTGGGAATGTTGAGGAGATATATACATAAAAAAAAAAAGTTTAAAATTTAAGGGATTTTGAATGTCCTATTATGCTAGGCATGCAAGATACAAAAAGAAAACCTTTCAAGAGTCTGTTGGCATGGCACTAATACAAGGGTGAATGAACTAGCATGGGATGCGGCTGGGAGACAGGAATCCATCTGCCTCTGAGATTGATGTGTGAGTTGGGGAGGGGAGTGCAGTGGCTAGAACACTAAACTTGGCGAGGTTTTACCACAGGCACACAGAGGAGCATGCAGCATACAGTGGGAGGTGCTGCGCTGCGGCGGCGGACATTAGCTGCTGGTGGGCAGGATGAGAGAGCAAACTGGGGGTGGAGGAGGGTGGGGGGAGCCAGGCAGAGACTGTGGGGGCAGGATGCGTGCAGACGCATGTCACATGCTGCAGGAAACTGGACCATGTTGATGACAAGTTCATTGAATGTTTTGAAGCCAACTACAGCACAAGCATGTCTGTGTTGTATCTGGGCTTGGTGTAGTAGGGTCAAGGAAGACTTATTTTTAGCTGAAGATGTCTATCAATAGCAACACAACTGCAGATAACCATATTTACTGCTAAACTTTGGCTGACATCTCAAGTGAGGCGCACTTCATACAGAATGAATACAAGTGTTAATTTACTGTCTTGTGCAGTTTAATATAACAAGCTCATGGTTCATTGCAGGTGGAGCCACCGTCCTTGTTGATTGAAAACCTTAAGAAGCAGAAGCAACAGTCCTATTCCAATCTAGAGAAAAAAGGCACAGGACTCTCACACAGCAGACTTTGAAATGGAGGATCTCTCACATTAAGGTATGGCTATGCAGCCTTGACTTTTTACCTCCAGACATTCTTGTGTGGTTCCTAGATTTTTGCCACATTCCATTCATTTTCTCAAGTACACTTTAAATAGAAAATAAAGATATAGATGCAGTAATTAATTGAAGAGAATAGCTGGTGCCATCTTTATTCTGAGCTCAATGTTGCATACAGACGAGGCATTGTCCACAGAATGTCTAACAGTCTCAGGTGGATTCAATCTTTATACATTTTCATCAAGTTACAAAACCATTTTTTATTAAAATTGTATCTTTAGGTGGTATCCTGGCCTCAATCCTGGACTTGCCACAGAGGCCATATTTGGTCATTCTCACTTCCTGCTTACTTCAAAAGCCTAATTTGGTCTTTTACAATTCCTGCCATCATATTATTACATTAATAATTTCATTTTATTACCTCACTTGAGTACACCTCTGGCTGGATATTGAACCACTTGGTTGTAATCCTAAATGAATCATGAATGACGCAATCAAAGGATCACTGCTTGAAGCCAAGCAAAAAAGTTTGATTTTTCACATTCACAGACATGAAGAACCAGCAGGACGAACCAAGACTGATGTGAACTGTGTGGGAAAGTAGACTTTGCACATACTGTAGAACAAAACCGCTTTGATGAAGTTGTAAGCAAAGAGCTATTAAGAACATAAGCCTGTGTAAATCCTGATAAGCAACTGTAGTTCAGAAGTGTTTGAATATGTGTATTGTTTGTTTGTATTTTCACAGGCCAAAAACAAGTACTGATTAGCAAGATTTACTACCTCCCAGTACACCATTTCTTTTTACTGCCTGAGTAGATGTTGATGGAAGTCAAAAGGCCAACGGAAGCAACAGCCATCTAGTGGTTGCTTCCAGACTACCAGATCAGCTTGATATTCGCTATTGCCTCTCTCTGGCAGAATACCCACCAGGTCATTCCACATTTGCATAGTTTTGGTGATGCTCTTTGCTTTGGCTTCAATGTCTGGTGGGCTTCTTTGGGTGGGATGATTCCCCCGCTGAGAGTGTGCGGGCTGTTGTGGAGAGAGGATGTGTCTCCAGAGTCACATCCAGACCCACATATGGCCAGCGCAACCAGAAAAGCACAGGCGAGGAAGGCAAGGCTTCTGAGAGCTACCAGCCAAGCAGGTGTGGACAGAAAAGAGGTGCTCTGTAGCAAAGAGAAAGGAAGCTGATTGCTTGGTATGTAAAAGGAGAGAAACCTGGAAGCTGGTGTGGATAGTATGAAACCCACCAAAAATGAAAACAACAGCTTCATTTGGAAAAAAACAAACAAAAAAAAAAAAAACCCACAAAATGCAGCAAGAGAGAACAGGTCTTTGCTTATCTTAGATAAATCAATGTTTGAGATAATCAATGCTTAAAAAAGCATGGTAGCCAGGAACAAAAAAGTAACCAAAAGTATTCAAGGTGAAATGTGCAGTGTATTGGCTCAGTCATTTCAACTGTTCCTCATTTGTTTTATATCAATTTTCATCTCTGACAAGGAAGATGTGGAGGGGAACCTGGGAGCCTGTTGGACAGGGTAATGAAATGGATTGCAGGCTCAAACACTGTATGCACTTATATGCACTTGAAGGACAGTGTTCACTACCAGTTCCGTGTATGCCTTTTTTTCTATCGTGACTTTGTATCAACCGGGAAGGAGCAACTGTCATTCACACCCAACAGGAATGCAGCTAGTTGTGACCTTGAGAATTCTTGGCTATGGAATCGCCAAAAAGTATCTTAAGCACTTTAGCACCATTCTAAGACAACCATTGACAATAATTACGCACCTTAATGAATGCTTTGTCCGCATCTTGGCCGTATCTGAGCTGGTGGTTGAAAAGCAGGCCCGCAGCTGTCGGTTCTGGTGCTGGATGTCATACTGCTTAGCTGTCTGACAGGCACGCACAACTCGTAGGTCTGTTCAAGGTGGCGCTTGTACACCTCAATTTCCATCGTAATTGTCCTATACAACCATTAAAAACTTGACAGAAGTTAAAAAACAGCAGAACGGTTTGTTACAACTGGAAAAAAATAAATAAGAAAAGATTGTTTGTTGTACATGAAAGTCAGTGAGCCATGAGGATAAGCCCTCTTGTCCAAAGTTCTGATCAGCAGTTATGACCTCCTAACACTGCAATCAAAATGCACGGGCAAAAGATGCATTACTAAAAAAATACTCTGCAGATCTGGAATTCATGTCACCACAGTCAAAGTTGAAGGCTTTGTTCGGTGAAAAGAAAACAAATGCATCAAAGTTGGTGTTATACTCAGTAAGAACTCAGTAGAGTAAGAAACTGCAAAATACTCAGAGAACTCTGTGCATGAGTCAGTGGCTCAATAGTCCAACTAAAATCAGCCAGGACCAAAGTTTAGTTGGGCTAAACATGAGTCAACTAAATCCTTAGTCAGAGAATGATATTCTGTCTTTGCTGCTTACATGATCAGCTTCTTTCAAATAGCCATGTAAACTTAGTCAACTTAGTTATTTAGGAATAATATCAAACTACATGTGGGCCATCAGATCCTGTTTGCCCTTGAAGACCCACTCACAATCTCTGCCCAAGTCAGAGACTATTTAGAGCTATGATCTTAATTCCAGCACTGGACATGCATTACCTTGCACAGTTTCACAACTCTGGCCCTGCAATAAACCCTGCATACGTCTTAACTAAGAAGGCAACAGTTCAAATGGAAAACCTACTTCCTTTCTGGGAGTGAAGGAAGCCAGCTGCTTGATCTTCAGTGTCTGGTTGAGTCTTGGATGCATCAAGCACAGGGACACCAGCTGATACCCCATGGTTGAGGTGCTCCATATATTGTGCAAGGATCGGTTCGTTATAATCACCATTCTGCATTTTTTTAACAGCAGCAACAGCATAAAATGGTTCAGTTAAGGGTGCATCATTGGAAGACTTTCACTAAAATATGTCCTCACCATGTCTCAAATACAGCAATACCTCTTAGAAGCCATTGTACTGCACACAGAATGGACAGTCCCAGCAGTTTCTGTTCCCATATGGAACCTCAGTGTTTTGATTACAGAAAAAGCAATTCACAATGGCATGAACTGGTTTCTTCCCATTGAATAGGGAGTTTATATATATAACTGAATTTGATCAAACTGTAGCAATGATTGTGAGCAAGGATCTTTCATTCTACAGCCTAAAAATGAAAGTGACAAATAAATGTATGTTACAAATAAACCAAACTTGAAACTTTATATGAATAGCTTCATGTTGAATATACACAGTTAATCAGTCATTAAAAACTACATTCTATTAATGCAGAATGTTTATGAAAGTTAATTTAATCTAATTAACAATAAATGAACAGTCGAATAATGTAGTTCAAACAGTCCAATAGCTGTAGTAATGGCTTAACTCATTTTGCTTATTTAGAGAGAACGATCAATTTGAAAACCCACAGGTTTGTGAATTTGGGTCTCTAAATCATACAAAAGTAGGTTTTCTATTGCTGAACAGTTAGCTAGCTAACAAACTACCAGCACCTAAACGATCAAAGTTGAAAGCTGAACAATGAAATGGTTCCACAAGGAATGGTTTATAGCCCCGAGTTTGACACTCGCTGACCTCAACTATTAGCTAGCTAACTAGCTTATCGCTGTGATAAAGCGATACAATCTTTAGCAATGAGGACATGAATAAAGTATCCTTTACAATTTTCACAATATTGTGAAAATTTAATTTGCTGGCATTGGAGGTTATTAAATATTCACAATATCAATAATACTTCCTTGGCTCACAGAATCAGACATTACATTTTTGCTGTTATGGCAGCTGTTATAAAGATCATATTTATACAGAACGCTGTTCAGTTAGTGCTAGTATTGACGAAACATTGCATAACTAATAGCGGTACAGAGACAGAAACATCATGTGTTCAGATGAATAACTGGATGTGTGTGAGACAGTCTGTGAGAGGTTTGCATTTGTGTGTGTTGCATGACTATGAGTGGAAAAACCATATAAAGGTAAAAACATTACCTCTGCAACAAGGATCTCTTCTATTTGAAGGAAAGGTTTAAGTTAGACACAGTCTCCACAGAGTAAGTTAAATCTGTCTGTGTTAAGACCAGTTGACATATCAGCGGTTTATCACTGATTATGCCTGCCACTGAGATACCACAAATTAAGCACTCCAGATTCCAAGACATACAGTTGTGCAGTGTGAGCCATCCATCAATTTGAAAACTTCAAAAGTCACGTAATGTGTGCATGGCATAAGCATATCTGCAGGTCCTGAAAACATTTGCTATCAGAAATGATTTCATCATAGAAAAAAACTACAAATTCTAGACTTGAGAATGTGAGCATCAATCCCACTAACACTCACATACTAAAAGAGCACTCTACCACTTGAGCTAGTTCTCCTAGAGTGGGACTTGTTTGCAGATCAGACAAAAGCTGAAGACACAGTGGAATGGCAATTCTCTAGGAGATCATACCAAATCCTGTATCCACCCTAAATATTTCATCTAGCTGTGAAGTCAAAAAAGCTTATTCCTGAAATGACAGGAATAGTTCTTGCAGATTCTGATATGCTATGCAAACACTATAAAATGTGAGCTATGTTCGATCTGGCAGCCATTGGCTCTAACTGTCTCTTTTTAATGAGTTAAGCAATGCTTACAGAATAACTTTCTATGGCTTCAAATACTTCCAAGAATTAAACCTTGCAGAGCTCTGTAGCTAGACACATTGTCTCTGTAGGTTTGACATGTTCATTTGACAAACTAGCTAAAATAGCATCTTTTGGTTTGAATAAATTGCCCCTTAGACCCAGACAAAAAAATTGCTCAAAATCTTTTTGCTTATTCATGCAGCAATGACCCAGATTTCCAAAGAAAGAGGACGTATGGTTAAAGCTAGAAAAAAATGCCTACTCTGTGCTCAGGCAGAAAATCTGATATTTTAAATATGTCCCTAAAAGGTTTATATTCCTTGGCTCACAGAATCAGACATTACATTTTTGTTGTTATGGCAGATTTCATGGTGTAATAGACAGCACTATGTAACTCGCAGCAATAAAGCTCAGTGGACTTTGCAATTGATGATTTCGTCACTGTGTACAACTGCACTGAATTGCTCTTTAACAAAAGCTTCTGCACATTTGCTTTTGAAGTTTAATTCAAAAGTTGGCTGCAGAATAACCATTTGTCAGAGGGAACAATATGTGTCAACTTTCACCTATGCTCGGTCGAAAAGTGGCCGTAATCTTGTTGACACCAAGTCTACAATTTCATGGAAAGGTTCCCTTCCCTGCTGCACCGAGAACTGCAAAAGGAACTGAGAAAGGCCGATTAGCTCAGTTGGTCAGAGTGGGGTGCTAATAATGCCAAGGTCATGGGTTTGATCTCCATATGTGCCCTGTGCCTCTTCCAGGAAGATTTTTTAAACCATTTTCAATAATGGCACCACTTTGAAAAAGATACCTTTTTCTCTTCTGACAGCTGCACAGTGGCCTTGTGAAAAGAATACAGTATAGAAAGGCACCCACAAACATTACTGTACACATCAGAGGTCAGCGCAGGAATGTCAGTTTGTAAGCTTGCCAAATCTGCCCCCACAGGCTCCCTGAGTTCTACTAATCGCTCCAACACCTTGTTTCAACCTCAGTTTTTTTTTTATTTTTATTTTCCCATATGCTCTTGAACAAGGTCCCACATCTCCTTTAACAATAAAACAGTAAACGTTACACATGTAGCAATATAAAACAATATGTAAACAATGTGAAAATAATGTTACTAACTTTGGCAGTTGTGCTGCTTCTAAAATAGCCCACCAGCTTCCTTGACTTTGTACAAATGGCAGATAGTACTGGGGTTAGTTCAAGAGCCTTTTAAACAACTATATTCAGGGTGTGAGCAATGCAGAGTGCATGAGGCAGCTTCAGCTATTTGCCACAGGCAATCATATTAGATGTGCCATCAGTAACCATGTGACTTTATTTTATTCCCCATTCTTCCATAAAAGAGGATTTCACACAGGCCAAATTTTCAGCCGTATGCGCCTGCAGGAATTTCACAACACCAAGTAGTGTAGACTTCAGAAATGTGTTGTCATCTATAAAATGGCAGGTCACAGCCAAGAAGGCATCCACATTAAGAGATGTCCACATGTCTGCTGTCAAACTCATTGCAAGAACTTTCTGGACCTCAGCTTTGGCCTTCTCTTTCTCTTGTTGACATTTGGCCTCAACCATGGCCTTTACAGTCTAAAGGGAAGGAAGAAAATAATTATATATATTTTTAATACTACTCTCATAATGTATCCATGTCACCACACATACCTTCCTAGTTGGGAGAATGTAAGTTGAATCCAATTTTGCTACCAAGTCCCTGAAGCTTTTATCCTCAACTAAGCTAAATGGCTGTGTGTCTCTAACTATCATGGAGACCAAAGCCTCATCCAGCTCTTCCTTTCTGGTCACTGCTTTGTAAAGATTAGATTATAGTTTGTCACCAAAAAATATAGTACTCACCAATGAAATTCACTTTATAATCCAATCCAAACTGCAAATAACATGTAAGGCGCAGAGAATAATGCAATATATATATATATATATATATATATATATATATATATATATATATATATATATATATATATATATATATATATGTATGTACACATTTTATATACATGTGCATAATAACGTTAACACCTTGTGACAACTGATAAATAAGCCAAATGACATTGGCAAGGGTGACAGTAGGAAAAACTCACTGGAATGGTGGAAGGGACTTGGAAGGTGTCAGACTCAAAAGGGAACTCATCCTCCTTTGGTTAACCCTGGATAAACCTGGGCAAAGATGAGTTGGGTAGAGGATGGCTGACAAATTGTAAGCATGAAAGATACACTACAGCATTCCTACACAAAGACATCATAGGAGATAGAAACAGAGCACAGTTCACCTGGATAGAACACCTGGGTAGAAATACAGTAACTCATTATTATAACAGTACAAAGAAATGAAATGTGGATCATCCAGGTGAGGTTCATCTGCTAATCTGCACATAAATATTGTTTGTGACAGTGCAGAATGTTGCAGGTAAATGGAGGGCTGGTGCTGTCATTTTAAGCATTTTAAGGCAGGTCCAGGAAGGAGAAACCCCAGCAGGTAGGAAGAGTTAGTGGGGAGCACAGATAGCACAGCACTCCAGAATCATGTACTGGAGCATGGTGTGTCCACTGGGGGGAGGTGGGGTGGTTGGAAGAGCATAAAAGACTGTTGTTACTGCAAAGATTCATTTAGACCTTTTATTTGGACTGTTATTCTTTTTTTAGGGGGCGGGGGGGGGGCATGTATTTAATGAAATAATAACGAAAAATTAATAGATGAATTCATACCAACTCAAATTTGCTGGTAAAGAAATCATTTGTAAGGTAAAAGTTATTTTAAGAGTGATGTTAAGGAATTTTTTTTTATGTTAATTATAATTTCATTAGAATAATTCTAACATCTACGGGATGATCTGAGGGTTAAAGAAAAAAGAGGTGGACCTTATGGGCAATAAAGCAAAAGTCATTATTGTAGTACAAGACCCTTTGTTCTAGCTAAGTGATCTGCTGCATCTCAGTTTGAGTCATGTAGAATTCTAAAGACAGAAAGTCTTTATTCTGGCATAAAATAAAACTGAAGGGGGAAACATACTTTGAGTTAGTACCAGTAGTTATTGATTGTACACAAAGTCCAGTATGCATCCAAATGTAATCAAGAGATATCTGTTGGTAGCTGAACATCTCCAACTCGTACAATGCAATGTTTCTTCTTTGTGTCAAATGAACTTAACAATTCAAACATCCATAACTGGCCGTGTTTCTTGCCAACATACTGGTGTTTGGACTTATGGGATTACATGTCTGTTGCCTTCAATATCTTAGTTGGTAGAGTGGAGGACTGTAGAATTTAAAACTGTTATCCTTAGTCTGTCAGTTAAAATCTGACTCAAAGGAAGTTTGTTTTTTCACATACAAGCTTCTTTTTTAAGTGAGCAAAAAGAGCATCCCCTGACCAGGAATCAAGCCCAAGTCGCAGTGGTGAAAGTGTTGAATCCTAGCCACTCACCCACCAGCAATAAAGCTCAGATGCTTCTGACAAACATTTTTCAAACTCTGTATTCCTAGTATACTGACGATGTTTGTATGCATACTGGACTTGGTATGCATGAGCATTAGGAGGTCATAAAGAGAGGTATTCATATTTCTTTTTATTCCACATAAAAATTAAGTTTGAAAGAGAATCCTAGCCACTAGCTCACCAGGGATAAAGGTGACAGTTTCCTCTGACATGAACATGAGCTACATTCATTGGTAACATTTTGATCGAAACCAGGCAAATGTATTTAGTCACTAGCTGAAATAGCTCACCTGGGTGAGTGTTAGATTGAATATCAAAAGACTCCTAGTTCAGTCCTGGGTTTTGGTAGCTGTGCAAGACCAAGCTCCTCATCAAATTGTCCTCTTTTTAAGAATATTTCATAAACTTTTACATTCCTTTCCTAAAAACGAATGACATTACTGTTTTTACGCTATTGTTAGAAGTCATAGTGTAATAGTGCTCTAGACTTTGAATTCAGTGATCCTACTTAAACTTTAGTGGAATTTGCACTTCCTTATGATATGTTTCCTCACTGCACAGAGAGCCATTTGAACATTGGCTTCTGTATAAATGCTTTTGAAATGTTTTTCATTAGTTGTCTACTGGCCAAACCACTGGACAAGGGGAGGGTAGGTGTCAGCTTGCATGTATGCTTGTGTTGGTATCCTGGTTCACACACTCCCTGTGTTTTCATGGAATGGGGCCTACCTCAGCTTCCTTTGGCTCATGGATGGGCTTTGTCCTACCAAAAAAGGTGATGCAAATAAGTCATCTGCTTACTAAAGTTCTTGAAAATCACACTCTGCGAAGAGGCATTGCATAATGCAAAAAAACCTTCAGAAACAATACACTCTAATGACAGCAACCAACATACTTAATACAGGAGTGACCTCAGGGGTGACCTCATCCAAAGGCCAGAACAGGAACAACAGGCTTAAGAAGGGACACATGAAATGACCTCAAAACACAAAGTGAGCAGGTAAGTTGAGTTGATATGTGACTTCATTAATGTGCTTGGTAATTTCATATGGACCGATATACTTGGGACCTAACCTGCGACATGACCCCGGCTTGCGGAAGTCCTGTGTAGAGAGCCACACTCTGTCACCAGGTTGGTATATCGGGTTCTCCCCTCTGTGCCTGTCCGCAATTTCCTTATACATTCAGAGAGCTCATACAATACACTGATCTGTTTCCTCCCATACCCTTTCGCTCCGCTGCATCCACTCATCCACAGCTGGGAAACCAGCTGATATGGAAATCCATGGGACATTTGAGGCTGATAACCTAAAATACAATAAAAAGGAGTCAAGCCAGTGGATGAACTAGTAAGTGAATTTTGGGCCATTTCTGCCAATAAGAGGAACTTGGACCGGTCTGATGGATTGTTCATATAAAAACAATGTAGGAATTGGCCATTTGACTGTGGATGTAAAACTAATAGCTACCCCGATGTGTTCAATATAGGAAGCCCAAACTCGAGATGTGAATTGATGTCCCCAATATGATATTATGTCCTCTGGGATGCCAAATATACGGAACACCTGGTTAAACAAGGCTTCCACAGTTTGGCAGGCTGTAGGCATACTCGGAAACACAATGAACCACACACCCCTGGAGAATCCATCAACTACAGTGAGGACAGAGAGGTCAGTAACGCAATCTAAGGTGATGTGAGACCAAGGACTTTCTGGTACGGGAAGAAGCATGAGCTTTCCTGTGGGTAGGGTCTTAGGCATCTTGCTTTGACTGCAAATTGAACATGAAGAAACATACTTATGAATATCGCTTGTCATAGCCCTGAACCAGCGAAGAATGAGCCCACTTCAACAGATGGTCACAGCACAAGGTAGGTAATGTTTTCCCGACAGACATTCCATTGGGATGACTGTGTCTTGTATGGCTTGTTTATTCCATCATCTATTTTATATGCACTTGTCTATTTAATCATCTATTGTAACTTGGACTTGTCGTATCGTTGTGAAAGTACAGCTCCTACCCCGATGTTAGCAGCATCAGCTTCCACGACAAATGGAATGGAAGGATCAGGATGTCGACGTATGCTAGTCGTGGTAAAAGCTTCTTTCAGTTTCCTGAATGCTTGATCAGCCTCCTGATTCCAAAGTAGCTTGGTCATTGCTCCTTTCAGGAGGGCTGTGAGAGGAGCTGCAATGCTGCTAAAATTCCATATGAAGCATCGGTAAAAGTTTGCAAATCCCAAGAATCTCTGGAGTTTTTTAACTATAATAGTAATGGGCCACTGGAAGATGGCTTTGATCTTCTTATCATCCGTAGTGATTTCACCATGGCTGATCACGTATCCTAGAAAAGTTATAGTTGGAAGGTGGAACTCACATTTCTTTCCCTTTACAAACTCAATAAACTTTTACTCTTTACTACTCAATGCATAAAGCTGTCTGTGTTTGATGTGTTCTCATTTTCCCACCACATCCATTTAGCAGTACTTCTGAATAACCGAAATGGCTTAAAACAGCTGAGGGGATGTTTGAAACTGAGTGATAAGATGTTCAGCAATTTATATATGATAATACAAGGCAGTAAATTAAATTGGGCTGAACTGGACAATAGTACCTGGCATGAAAAGTATGTCGTAGAGAGAGTAACAAAAAACTCAACCTCTCACCTCGCGCTCTGAGATGTCTCCGTCACTGTCTGTAGTGTCCTCTAGGATACTGCTGCCCTCACTAAAGTGTGTCACCCTGACCGGGTCAAACATCTCTTGAACATAATAACTACACAATGGAAAATCAGCTTCAAGTGCTGCATTGAGCAAGAGTGCACTGTAAATGGCCAGATATAAATGGCAATGTCAGTAGTAAATTTATATATGCAGTCATGGAACAGGACCTAGCTGTAGAGCACAGCTTTAAGGTGCATATTATGATGTGCTCTTACCAATAATCCTCCTGGCTGTGTCTTGCTCTTTTGGCCAAATGTTTCTCTTCCAAAGCAGACAGACCAGACTCGCTGCATATTACTCCGTGCACTATAAATAAACCACATGTATAATGCCTTGTAAACAATGGAAGAAGGGAAATTTGAATTGTGACTACTCTGTTAAAGGGGCGGATAAGGCACCCCACCCAAACCCCCCGAAAGCTGTTCTGTTATCCCTAATTGCTATGCAATAGTCCTGTGATTAACTCAAAGGCTGGAGAAGTTTCACCTTTCTCTATTTGAATCCTGAAGGCTGTTCGGTTCTGTCACCCACAATCCATCCTGTGTAATTAAATATTCACATCATAACTCGACCCCGTGTAAAAGGGCAAACTCACTCGGATGGGGGAAAGGATCACAGACTACCTGTACTGCTGCCGCAACTCTGCGGCCATTCCAACAACATCCACATACATTCCAGCAACATCCTATTATAGGACACAGTGTATCTGGCTTAAGTACACCCATTTAATAGCATGTTGGACCTTCTTTGGCCTCCAGAACTGCAGCAATTCTTTCTGGCATAGTTTCCACTATATGCTGAAAATGCTCTGCAGGAATCTTGGTCCAATCTTCATAGGATATTTTCTCTTAAATTACTTGGAGGGACTGACATGTTCTAAACTGCCTGTTATACCTTTACCCAGGGATGTTCTATAGGATTAAGATCTGGGGACTGTGAAGGCCAGGGAAACATTGAAAATTTGCTGTCTTGATACTGGAACAAATCCGTGATTATACAACCCTTGCGGCAGGGTTTCTTGTCTTGTTGAAAGTGTCCTTCTGCCATAGTTTAAGCAGCTGCATGAAGGGATGCACTTGGTCACAATACATAGGTAAGCCCTTCTGTTCAAACATCTACTGATTTCAGAGGACCCATGGTGTGCCTTCAGACATGTTAGTTGGAGCAACAGCATTGTATCTGGCTGCAATTTGCTTGACCGTGCGCCACATGATCATCAGAATGATTCTTGATGTCATCCTCTTCTGATCCCTTTCAAAATATTGGTCCTGGCTAGTCTGTTCCATGCCTCGTTCGCAGTTCGCTTCGCTCAGACCGCTTGATTTTCCCATTCTAATGTTTACATGGCGTTTTTTGCAATTAGTCAAAACTGACCTTTCATGACCTTCATTATAAACTTTTCTAAGCAGTCATGACCTCACCCTGTCATAATATTTACTATCAGATCTTCCCTGTGTCCAAAGTGATCTCATGGCAGGAATTTTCCCAAGTGTTTACATTAAAGGAATCTGACTATACTGATTACTCTTCGCCAGCTAACAGCAAATAAAAGATGCTAGATTTTGGATTATGTGAGTATATAACACGTGACTGTGTTTGTGTCAGAGAAGGGAGAGGAGAGGCTTTGTCTCCAGCCTCCCGCTGCTTGCCGCTGTTCAGCTTCACTCCTGAGATCCTTCTCGTTCTCCTTCTCACCATTGCGTCCCACTCCGCCAATGCTGCTGCAACTTCAAACGCTGACAAAGTGCACCGGCTCAAAGCGTGGTCTAGAGTCAAATTTGAACACGGGCATCTTCCTCATTGGCTCATCTCCTCAGAGGGGCAACACATGCACAGTTTCAGCTCCTATCGATACCCACGTAGAACCTTATAAAATCAAACTGACAATGACAAGGAAACCATATTTTCAACACCTCCAGCACAACAAGTAGTAGTTTTTAGCAATGCACTACTTTTAATGGTTGTTGAGCATCTGGAAAGAATGCAAGTCACCAGGGTAACATCATCAAGAAGCCCTTTTAGACTTACTTCCATCAGATGAATTCGGCCTCTTTTTTGCTTCAGTATTTGGGACTAATTCGTAGGAGGGCATTTTGCCAACATGAATCCCCTCTGCCATGTCATGCACTCTCTGCATCAGTTGTGGGCCATATCTGCTAGACCAAACATTTACATTCTGAATACTTTGGCTGAAGTTGTTATAATGTTAGTATAAAAATCAACACTTTTATCTGTATCTTAATTTCAGGCTGATTTAACAAGTAGATAAGATAACGTAGTGTGCGGTTGTCTTGGCTTGTCCTAATGGCAGTCAGGGGCCAAAACACTTACTGTAACACTTTATACTTATAACACATTTTCCTTAACTATTACAGATGCCGTTTAACAATGTTCTATTTTTAAAATATGGAAACAGCAACTCAGCACAGAAGGCGTTAGACCCTACCTGCATCCTAAGAACACATGGGTCACCCACACCATCGATAGAGACAACAGCTGATCTAAGTCTCTTGTTTCGTAATTTTCAACGTGCTTGTTTATGAATAACTTTCGAGCTAACCACTGCTTATCACTTTCAAAGTGTTGTCAGAATTTATTGATATGAAAGACTCTCGTCATGCTGATAATTGTCTGGTAGGACCAACTGACGTTATTGCCCGGACATACGCTCGGTGAGAAAAGCATTGTGGGAATTTCAAATATGGCCTGTGCAATGCTCGGTTTGCCTGCTAGTGTCGGCTTTCCTTGGACATTTACATTTACTGCATTTAGCAGACACTCTTATCCAGAGCGACTTACAAAAGTGCTTTGTTATTTATTCATAGAATACATCCTAGCCAGTCCAATAGGTTAGAGTCCAATATAGCAATGATCTAGAATACTGTAGAAATACAGGGATTACTGCTGATGCCTAGAAGTGTTAGATACTGGAGCCTTTCTCTATTCAGGCACCCAACGCAAGGTCTCTGCCTATCAGCCATGACATGGCGGCTTGACCACAAGCTGGTCGCCCTAGGTCATCCGCTCCCTCTTCTTGTCTCCTTTACCCCTCCCTTTCTCTCTCTCCGTCTCTCTTTAAGCACAGGAGTGGCTAATGGCGGGCAAGGGAACAGCTCGTGGCTCGTTCATGCAGAGAACATCTAATCTTTAATAACCTTGTCCCTTTCCTTTCTACGTAGACCCTTAGAACATGCCTCACTTTTCTCCATCATCCTGTAGATTTAGATAGTAGATATAGGACACATATATACTCTGTGCTTTCCTCAATAAAGTGGAACTCTCGATTCACTACCTTGGTGTCAGTATCTCTTGACTTCCCCGGATCCGGCTACAGAGGACGGAGGGCAGAGGGTAACTTGGAGGAGATTGAACCTGAAGGACTTGTCACTTTGAACCAGTTCCTAACAAGAAGTACAAAATACATAAGGTCTACCTTAAACATTGATAAGTGCAATAAACAATAAGTACTAGAGTACTACTAGACCAGCAAGTAGTAAGTTGCAGTAGTTTAGCTTTGAGATCACAAGAGACCGCACAAACACCTGGGTAGCTTCCTGCGAAAGAAAGGGCCAAATCCTTCGTATGTTACAAGGGAGAAATCTGAAACATGATTTGAAACATGAGTTGAGAATGACAACTGGTTGTCCAAAGTTATGATCGTGATACCAGGGAGTTCTCAAAGGGAACTGTGAGGTCCTGATAAGGGCTGGGAGTACCCGGGATGTACAGAAGGTTGCATGTTAGCTTGGACAGCTAGCTGGCTCATTCGCTTTCTATCCATCTTAAAACTGTCAAAGTCTCGAAGTAAACATCACTAGTGAATTATTCTACACATCTGGCATTGGCAGAGTTTTACAATAATAACATTTCACCGCAGTAGTAAAGCGATAAACACTTGTGTTATGTAGCCGACAAGCTCGCAAAATACACCAAGCCCGTTGTCATAACAACCAACAATAGCTTGCTCGAACTAGCCTAGCTAAGCTAACCTTAATGGGCTAACGAAGACTCATTTCTACGCCAGGCGCACATACTACAAATGCATATTAGCTACATAACTGTTCCAATAAATGCGTGTATTACCATGCTATTCATTAATTTTCCTGTATGTGCACAACTGTAGACCGGGGGTTCTTTAACGTAATCCTCTTCGCAATTAGCTTAGCTAGCTAATAAAGCTAAGCTAGTTAGCCAGCCTAGCTAACTAACTGATATGTTTCAATGTGGAGACGCAGTAAGAGTGTCTCTAATAATTTGGGTTTGTTTTCAGTCGGTACGTACACTCAAACGGTGTCATACAGTTATTGAATAAATCAGCAGAAGCTGTTATTAAAATAATTTTCTGCGTCTTTTCGAGGTCTTACCTTGACAGTGGTGAAGCTTAGCAGTGGTAACCTACATACGATTCGCATTAAATCAATTAAATACAAAAAAAACCCCATCTTTCTACGGTCAACCGAGAAGTCCATGTCTTTGTGAAATTTATTCTATGAGAATAATTTAATACTACTTGCTTTGGAAAAAGCAAACACTTCATGCCAAACTTAAAGTGTGCACGGCACAGTAATTGCTGTAGAAGACACATACATGTATTTTCACAATACACAGGCTGTTCATGTCTGTTCAGTACATATGGTTATATTACACCTTGCTTATGTGTAATATGGATATAAATGTTAAAATGTTCTATTACAGAACACGACACCTCTTGCGTTTTATATTGGTAAATCTCTGATATGACCACTGTAACATAAAGTTGCGGTTATAAATACGTGAAACATTTTGATCGACTGAAATGTAGCTGTATGTACATGCAATATATTTGTGATTATGTAAATTAAACAGCTATTCTTATTCTTATGGCTAGCTAAATAAATTGCAATTTCGTCGTCTTCAAAGCATGGCATGGTGTTTATTCATTCTTCGGCATACAAAATGACGCTTTTTCACGTTGTGGAACTACAATTATGGCGGCCTTTTTTCTTTAGCGTTTTAATGACGTAAAAGCAGAGTCTCACCGTAAAGTCGGGCAGGAGGATCTGGACTCATTTATTTCTTAGTATCTTCCGTCATCTAGCGGTCAATAACGGGTAGTCTTGAATTGATTTCTATCGCGTAATACTTTGGATATAAATGTTTAAATTTCCTGTTGCAGGACAGACAAAGTATAGTCAACCAGTTCTAACCTTTTGATAAAAACTTGAACTTCAAAGTAGATGAATCTATTTCCTTAAACCAATCAGATCACAGTTCATTTACATAACATCAATGCTTTGAGTGCTTTAGATATGAGAACATCACAGTGATCTTTCTGCTCACACATCAGTCAGTCTATAATTCTGTATTATGTGTTTCTATAGCTTCCAACTTTCATGAGTTCCTTGAATCTGTGGAGAAAAGTGCAGATCAATGTAGTTTCTTATTTGTGAACATTTATACATTCATTGTAATTTATTTATCATTTAAATGTTTTATTACTTTTAATTTATAGACATAAGGACACAGAAAACAGTTCATATACTGAATGAATTGTTACAAGGTAATATTTTCTAGACTGTGTTTACCATATGTTTTTATTTCTAAACGTTAATGCAGTGTGTTAATCTGTCACACCGAGGCAGAAGGGGTGAATCTGATATACCCCTCTTCCATTGTCAACTATTCAGAGTCCTCCAGTGGAGCTCATACAACTAAAGAAACACATACAGAGGTCACTGGAGGTTCTAAGTTACATCTAAAGTGGTCTAGTTGTGACGTTGCGAGGATAAGCAGGATGCGGGGACGAGGCACGATGAAACGCACTTTTGTTTTTGCAAACATGCAAAACATACAACAAAGCTCAAACACTATGCACATCTCAAACACCAACACACGTACTATGACACACGAGACATATATACACCCAAGCCGATTACACATAACAGAGAACAGGCGAACGACACGAGAGGGTGTGGCAACACAGACGAACACACACACACCAAGATCTTTGAGGAGGGGGCGGGGCCACAACATGACACTAAGCCTGTACACACTGTTCCAACACTACCCTGTAGGGCACCATCTCCATGGAAGTATATTTTTAAAAGCATGTTTGATAACCATATTTATACTGGAACAATTTAATCAAATGAGTTGTGTTTTTTGGTCCTCTCTAAGACGGTTCGGATGCCGATATTCAGATTTGAGTCTGAGCAAGTTGAGAAAGCCACTGTGAGGGTTTCTGGGTGCTCTGGAGGAACACCCAGAAGTTGTACACCTGCACCATGCCTGAGACCCCTCTGCCCCTGACACAACTGCCCAGGAATGTGGGCATGTACCTAGACTATGAGGATGGACAGCTGTCTTTCTGTTACATACTAATATATCTACATATTTATCGGAAACCTCCGGGAGAAGAAGCTGTATCCCCTTTTTGCGCTGCTGGACAGACACACTTATGACACTGTACTCATCAAAAGCAGCACCAGAGATGCACTGAGTCATATCCCGCTACACACCTCTCAGACCAGCTTGTTTGCACATTTTGTCATAAAACTTAAGATGTCATTTGTTGCTGTTATATATAAAATTACCAAATTAAAAAATAAATAAATCAAAAAGTACTTGTGGCTAGAGAAGCACAGCCAATCACATAAACAAGATATAATGTCAGTAATGTTTGCGGCAGGTGTTTCAAATGTGCCCAGACTCATATTCAAAAATATCCATGTTTCAACAGTTTGAAGGTGGCCATGACACTAACAGTCTGGTGGAAATTCCACAAGATATCAAACTCCATACTCACA
This sequence comes from Electrophorus electricus, assembly GCF_041902795.1. Taxonomy (NCBI): domain Eukaryota; kingdom Metazoa; phylum Chordata; class Actinopteri; order Gymnotiformes; family Gymnotidae; genus Electrophorus; species Electrophorus electricus. The sequence goes on along the minus strand of NW_027658714.1, from coordinate 1,075,337 downwards.
CGAACTATTCATTCTCCCATTTGGAACAATCCAGGCTTTACCATGAACAAAAATATTAAACTTTACATCTTGGATAGAAAAAGGCATTACAAACCTTAAACATATTTATCCTAAGACTTGTTTCATGTCACGCCCACAACTAGCCCCAAAATATGCTATAGAAAGCCCCCAGTTCCAACAATACCATCAGCTAAGATCACCTATGTGTTCAAAAATCAATTCCGATACCTACATCCATATCAGAATTTATAAACAAACATTCTTAATACAAAAAACCTATTATCTAAGATATACAAAATAATAGTGAAATCAAATCTCACAGTTACTCTCCCATCGAGACAATAGGAGGAACATTTATTACTAGCCCCTGACGCTGCAGTTTGGATTAAAATTTGTAATAATAATTACCACATGACAGCAGCACTAACCTACAATGCATTCAGTACAAAATAATACAGAGTACATTATACTACACATTGGATGTTTAAAATTGGTTTCACAAGCTCAGCAATCTGTACATACTTTACTCAAATCACAGTTGACGATTACATTCACGCCACGTGGCAGAGCACACCTATCAAGCAATTTTGGCAAGTAGTCATCAAGTTCGAGTTCAAGTTCGAGTGGTTTTATTGTCATTTCAGCTATATATACAAGTACACAACAAAAACGAGACAACGTTCCTCCAGGGCCATGGTGCAACATAAAAACAACAGTGCAACAGACAACATGCTACACAAGTGCAAACAGTCCAATATAGTGCATCACCAACATATCCCATGCTTTAAATAACCATATCCATCCAACACCCTCTTTATGTCTCCTAGGAGACATATCATCAACCAATATGACAGGATACTATGTATAACATTATTATATTGATATAATAAAAATATTCTTGCAAAAAAACAACAAACAAAAAACATACTCATGAACTGGAAAACAAAAAATAATATTAGTGTCACCCAATAGAAAAATCTATTGATAGAGTATATATATCAATAATTCTCAGAATTAATCAATAACAGAACCAATAATCTAGACTGGACACCTTTGATAAAATCCATACAGAGCCAATCCATAAATGATAAATATCACACTCTAATACGTGTACATATACAATCCAACATACATGTACTCGCACATAACCACACACACACACACACACACATCATTCCTGTAATGGTGCAGATGGCAAATACTTAAAAATATTCTATATACATTTTGCGTTTGTCTGTTCATCTGTCTGTCTTATTTTTAATAATAAAGCTCTAAAGGTCCACTGATGGGGGGTAATAAATTCATATATTTATTTCTCCAGATTTCTAACTCTGAGAGAAAAAAAACGTCCTTTTACAAATTGTACCTCGTTGTGGACCTCGGCTAGGTTTACATTCCAGGTGATTATTTTTAAGTTATAAATAAAAATAAATAAAAAATAAAGTGTAACAGTTCCCGATGAGGCGGTATGGTGGTAGCGGGCCAAAAAAATCAAAATCTTCAATATGTCGCATGTAATTTACTCTAAATAAAAAGATTTAGATATGATTTACATACGAGTTATATTTTTAGGCCTACTAAATGTATACTTTAAATACATTTATTAATTAGCACAGATAATATATCTGCTCTTTATACTTGGATTTCTAACCTACATATTTAAAAATTTAACTGATGTATTTATTTCTGCAGATTTCTAACTCTGAGAGAAAAAGACGTCCTTTTACAAATTGCACCTCGTTGTGGAACTCTACTAGGTTTAATTCCAGGCGAGTATTTTTAAGAGGCTAGATTTGTGCTCACAAGCTGCGATGGTGGTTTTTTCATAGCTTCTAAAAGAAGAGGCTGTGGTCAGGGTGGAGTGAATCTTTGATAACCAAGATTGTTGTTGTTTTGGCCTTCGAATAGACAATGGCATTACCCAGTGTCAGGTCTTTCTCAGTAAACTGCAGAGAATGATATAGAGGGCAAGAAATGGTCAAGCACAGTTTAATTGGGTGTGTGTCTGTGAAAAACACTAGAGCTCTCTGATACATTTTTCGTTCAAGATTTAAATAAGATTTAAATGCAAATAAACTGCAAACACAATTACTTTTAGAAGTATCATCCAGTTTGTTTTCACAATTGCCAAAATGTAATGAATCACAGCCAGTGTTCTAAAACAGAGCTGGAATGTATTCCTGGCTGATGTGCCCTGTTTCTGGTTATATAAAAAAATAAAAATAAATAAAAAAAAAATTGGTGGATGAATTTTCAATGAAAGTGCTTCACTCAGCAGCCATTAATGATTCTTATATCCAGTATGAATAAATTGAAATTCCTATCCTCGTATCAGGTGCAGCAATTATGTGTAACAATTGTGAAGCAAAAAAGCAAAAGCAAAATTGTAATATAACAATATAGGTAATATAGAACTTGATCTAATGATATTAATTAGGCTATGCAAATAACACAACTACTTCGGTAGTACATCATTTATGCCTGTTGAATAGGCAGTTTTCTGCTTTGCAGATATTTGAAATCTTTTACTAATCTTTCCCCAAATCCAGTAGGAGCTGCCTTTTACATTAACATGCCAGGATACACACTCACTGGATGTTTAATCTTTCTAATGGTTAAGCTATATTCTTATAGTCAAGAAAGATATTTTTTAATTATTAATCAGTTAAAAGGATTTCTTACTGTAGGCCTATTATAAACAACATGGAGGAAATTAAAATAAAAATACTTGAGTTAGACAGTGGACACAGGTTGCTAATAAATCAAGTAAATGAAACTGGATGGACTGCTTAATTATGTAACAACACAACATTTATGGCGACGAAGATGTTTCACACATATACATTCTTACGTGCTGCTGACCTCGATATCCATATTTCACATTGATACTGTAACACTATAGATGAACCTAAACCTCACATTCTCGTCACGTTGATAAGCTTTTTGAAAGTTTTCTAAGTGTGTTTCCAAATTGCCTTTGACTGCTGTATGCCTAATTGCGGCATTTAGCACCTCATTTCGTCTCTAATTTTTGACATGTACTCTTGACATAAGTCTTGCATAAGTGGAAAGTCGATCAGCCCCCGTTTAAAAATGGTAAGCTTTTACTGTCACGTTAATAACATCACGCACACGCACACATAATGCTTCGACTGTCCTACACTTTAAATATCTTTTGCACATTATGGAGGGTGAGCATAGTTACCAGTTCCCTTCATGCAAAAGGGTTGTCTTAGGTTATTGTAAAGTCTAATGCACATTTGGAATGATTAAAAGTAGTTTATAATCAATACGAAATTTTACTGGGAGCCAAAATAAAGCAGCTAAGATATGATTGATGTGATCAAATTTTCTAGCTCTATTAAGAACTATGGCTGCTGCATTTTGAACTCGCTAGGCACTTTAGGCACTTAATAGCACAGCTAGATAGTAAGGGATTACAGTAGTCCAATATTGAAGTAATAAATGCATGGACTACCTTTTCTGCATTATGTGTGGAGAGCATGTTCCTAATCTTTGAAATGTTTCTAAGGTGGAGAAAGGGGGTCCTAGAAACATTATTTATTTACATGAGCTTCGAACGAGAGACTGGGATCCATAACTCCAAGATCTTTAATTGTTAGAGAAGATGTGATTGGGAGACCATTGAGGTTCATTGAGTAATTAGAGAGTGGAGACCTAGCTGACTCTGGGCTTAATAGAAACATCTCTGAATGTCTCTGAATGTTAGAAATTAATTAAAAATACTAATGTCAATGTATTTACAACGCATGTATTTAGGACGTAATTTTTTCAATCACAACAAAATATGTTGTTGTATTTTTTGCATTATGCTTACTACAGAATTAACAGTCAACTGTTCAGTGACTTTGCATGTAGAGTTGTAACACTGCTTATTACTAGAACTGTGGCTAGAATCAAAATCAACGCTAGTGTCGTTCCTAAACCCCAATCAGCTAGTCGTAAAGTTAACATTCAAATAGAAAATAAAGATGCAGACTTCAGAATTAGTTAAAGAGAATAGCTGAGAGAATAGAATAAATTATCCGTTACTACCCCTGTCTTTTATCATCCCTCCATCCCTCCATCCCATGCCATCTTCCTCTATTATTTGCTTTTCTATTTTGTTCTGGTATCTCCTTATCTCTTTTTAAAAAAAAACATTGGCCAAAAGACTAACTAAAACACTGACATACTTAAGACCTTTAATATTTTATTGATTAAAATATAACATTAAAAGGAGAATGTTACTTATTTCACCCTGACTGTCCACTTATATACCTGTTTTGAGTATGATTTTCCTTGTTCAAGTGAAAACAGTAACAAATGTAGCATGTCACAAATATATACATGACTATGTATGAAAAATGAAAGACATCAACATGAAACACTGGAGCTGATTTCAGTTAAGCACCTAGTTATGGAAACTATAAAGACTAACATTGTCATAAAAATGTTGTGAAAGTTAATGCTTAGAAGATTACAAGTGGCTAAGACATACCTTGTTATAGGCTGTGCTTACTGATGTACACCAGGTGGACATAGTGTCAAAGCAGAGGGTCTGATGGAGCAGGTGGAACATCAACATTTAAAACAAAAATGAACTGCTTGTATTTAGTGAACTAAATAAAGCATAAGCGTCCTATGCATGGCATACAGATCCCTATAAGCTTTGATAAAATCCATCCTCATGTAAAAGATGTATTGTCCCAATCATAGTAAGTGAAAACTATGACATAAAAAACTTTCTTTACCTAATATAAGCAGGCAATTATCTTTTAATTTGACCTACCCCAGTAAATCACGGTACCTAAGTTGATGAATAACAGGAATAATCACAAACTTCTAATGAAGCAAAGTAATATATAATTACAATTATAAAGGACTAATTTGGTTCGTTTCCCCCAAAGACATTAGAATGTTCTTTATATAACAGGTGAAAACGACCTACACCAATGTGATATACAAACCAATCCTGCTTTTATTACACAGAAGAGCTGAGCAATTATGGGGAGGCACCCTAAAAAGTTGAGGGTTGAATTACCTGTCAATAAACAAAGTACAGAATAGAAAAGCAAAACTATGCTGTTGCATCGTCTTTGAATTGATTCTGCAAGGAAAATGTTGATATGAATAAATGCTTGCATTCCTTTTTGATACAAGTCAAAAAATATCTTTAAAGTGGTTCAAACATAAGAACTATGTGCATTCCTTCACAAAAATATACAAACCAATGAAAAAATCTCCCCTAATATGTTTATATACACAAGTGTCTGTGGGAGCCCCAAAGCTATATTATGCATTCAAATAACAAAATATATATCACAGTCCCTACAAAAAATGAAAGTAAAAAAGCAAACAAAAGAAATGCGGTGCAAATTTAGAAAACGCATACAACTTCAGGAACAAATCCTGTCACAACACAACGGAAGTGCTGTTTCCGGAGGACACGGAAAGGGGTGGACTTCTATGAGATTAGCGTGAAGTCTATTGGAAGTAGTGACAACTGAGTAAAAAGGGTTGTTTTTTTTTCCAGTTACCACGGTGTTATCAAGGGTAGGTATGTGATACAGAATGGAAGACTGACCTATTCATGCTCTGCATTCTTGCATATTTATTTATTCATAAGGCAGCCTTAAAAACATGGGATGGAAATCCCATTTAACACAATATGCACTGTTTTACAGTCAGAGTGAAATAAGTAACATTCTCCATTTAATATATATATTTTAAATGTTAAAATTCTTAACTATGTCAGTTAAGCTGCCAAAAATGCCCCTTTTGAAATTTGTATTTCTAATGTCACAAGAACACTTTATTTACCTATCTCTGCCTATTCAGCCTATAGAGGTTTAGCACACCCACTTAAATTGCCTTTCTCAGGCAATTCAGCTCTGAGTCAGTTTTGAATGAAGCACAATACAGGGCAGCCAATCATAAAGGAGCTCATTTATCTTACATCCGTCTTAAAGGTGCAGTAGCAACAGGTGCCTGTTGAATTCCAAGCGATATATTTATAGAGGTTGGAAATTGGTTGTGTAAAAAAAAAAAAAAACAGGCTGAAAACGAGTCGTTTCCGCTCTGTGAATTGGGAGAAAGGGACAGTGTGTGGAAGCCCAACCCCAGTCATATAGGTTTGCTTCTAACAGTACCATTACCATCACCCACTCTGTTGCACTAGTTTGAGTGTATTAGAACTAGTAGCAATGCTGAAGCATTACATGTATCTATAACAAATATTCTGACCATGATGAAGTGATAGGTTTGTTAAGGCAAACTGTGTATGCAATACATGTTGCTTAGGTCACTTGCTCCAATTGTACACAACTCTAAAGCTACACAACTGTACATTAGTTAAAGTCTACACAGTGTCAGTCATGTGAAGTACAACTGAAAGTTCCCCTGTTGTATTCTTCCAACAATCAAGTTCTGCGTAAGTGGGGGCAAAATAATATGACCTTCACATCAAAGAACATTTTAAACAAATGGACTCTCTTATCAGTGGAGGATGCACTTGCTCAAACCTTTCCTTTAGATTCCTTTTGTACACACTACAGACTGTGACCTCGAGATGCTTGAATGAATGTTGAACATTCACACTTGTGTAGGAGTGCCGACTGTCAGCTAATGCATCATGATGAGCCTATCCTTTTTGAGTTACTTATTGAGATCATTCTCATAGCGAGTTCATTACACCTTGTGTACTCGATGTAGTGCGGTGAGCAGTTTCAATCTTAGTTACAATCTTAGTTATCAAAGACTCACTCCACCGACCAAAGCCTCTTCTCTTAGACAACATGACAAAACCATCCCAGCTTGAGAGCAAAAATCGAGCCTTGTAAGAGGTGTTATGTTCCATAGGCAGATTGACATCTTAATGCGATACACATGAACTCAATTTTCTTTGCATACATGTACATTGCACTTGTAATGTTTCTGATATTGCTTCTATCCTGAATAGCTCAGTCAGTAGAGCATCAGACTTTTAATCTGAGGTCCCTGTTCAAGTGAAAATATTGTTCTTTGCCACTAAAGTGTGCTTGAGAAGTTTCTTGAAATACCTCTAGATCAACCTAAGTCAAGGGACAGGACCCTGTTGCCTTGAGCCTTGCCGATTAAACTGACATTTCACATCCGTTTCCCCCAGCTGTGATGCTGTGCATTGGCTGTCATCCCAGGTTAGGCTAGCTAGTTCTGCTGGCAAGCTTGAAATATCAAAATCCTTCCTACTTTAAAAAAAATCAACACTTCTGAGCCTATCATTTTTGAGTTAATTACTGAGATCATTCTCACAGCAAGTTCATTACACCTTATTCACTTATTGTAGTTCGGTGAGCAATTTCTATATTGGATGAGAGAAGGAGCAGACTTGTTCAAGTCACAGAATCCATTTACACTTAAAAAACAGGAGCTTGTCAGTGGAGGGTATACTTGCTCACACCTTTCTTTTCGATTCCTGTTGCATAAGGGAATAAGGGACAAGGGAAGTCATTTTGGAACAAACCTGTGAGGCAACTGTCTTTGAGGCAAAGTGTCTGTATCCAGGGAAGAACATGTGCATGTTCAAGTGCTTGCCCTGTACTTCATTCTCTGAAGTTTACTGAGAAAGACCTGACAGCAGTTGAACACCTTTGGTTGTTGTCTGCTACCTTGTCTCTGTCTCTCTCTGTGTTCGCATGATAGGCACCACTGCATGCCATGCACCAGGCCTCCTTTCTTGTGATGCTGTCCCTCATGACATCTATGGAGTGCATAATTGAAGACTAAGTAAAAGGATTCCCTTAAGATCCGAATACCTTTGGTTGTTGTCGTACATCGTCTCTGGGTCTCTCTGTGTTAAATGCAGTCTGCTCAGGTCATGGTGTTGACAGCTTCTAGTATTTTCACTAGATCCAAAGCAGTGTCAAACCTGTTTTTACATTTAAATGTTTTCACTTGGTTTTACATTTTAATGTTAACAATATAAGAAACAATACACATTATAAACATTAGGTAGCTACATATTTGTACTTCTTGTATAAACTAAGAAAATAATAGAACACTAATTTAGTTGTGTGACATATTGACACCTGAGCAAGACATGAGTGAGGGATAAAAAGGCAGGATATTAGTCACACAAAGCACTGCCAAAAAGTTTTAAAAACACAGATGTGGGGAAGCTCATGAAGACAGGCTCAGCTTTAGTCCACAGTATGCTAAATGGGAAACACTGGAGGATGGTACATGAGGGGTTTAAATAGGGAGAGAGTTAATTAGTAGCAGGTCATCGTGATGGTTGATAAGTGTGTGATTGTGAACCGAGCAGTGGTCGTGGTAGGTGATTTGTGCGGATATGTGTGTACGTGTCTGTGTGTGCGTTCCTGGTTGGGTGCGGAACAGAACCTGACAACTTGTTTCCACTTGATATCAGAATTAGTTGAAGAGAATAGCTGGTCCTGTCCTTTATTGCAACTTAAATATAAACATGCTTTTGAGGGACCCTCTGGAGAATGTCTGAGGGGTACACAAGAGTTTAATTCTTATAAACTTTTTCAAGGGCAATTATGTAAACAACCCTCCTTTTTTTCCATATTGTTCTTTGAAGTTTCCACCATTATGCTCAAATTACACATGACATTATAAAAGCTAGTCACCTATGAACCTGCGGGCTTATATAGAAGGGAAAATAAACTATGGACTATTCGTGCTCTGCATTCTTGCGTATTTATTTATACTAGGTGGTACATAACGCAGCCTAAAAAACATGGAATAAAAATCCCCATTTAACACAATTCAGGTTCTGTCTAAATGCATGGCTAGCTAGCTAGTTATTTTATAATCCCATTTAGAACATATATCGTCGCGAATGTCCTGAACAAAATGCGCTGTACATTCAGAATGTTTCTGAGACAAAAAAAAATAACATATAATTACTATCCATGGTATAATTGACTGTGTTGCAGACAACATAGGCAAGGATTAGACTGAAAAATGTCAGAGTATTTTTAATGCTGTTTATTGCTGTCGTCAGAGGTTATGCAGCCATATCCTCCCTAGCAAGTACGGCGTCTAATACCTGCAGACACAAATACCGTGTTGAGCAATATTTAATTACATCTACTTGAAATGCATATTTAATTGCATTGTTAGTATTTATGGAAAACAAGTGTTAGGATTGCTCTGCTGCATTGCAGACTTTCTCACTCTAACAACTGTGGATTCCATCTCCTCAATCAGTTGGCCCATATCATATTCACAGGAACCATATTCCATCTTTATAAAAGAATTCAGTTTCACCTCCAACTATGAAGAGAAACAGTGTTAAGCAATATTTAATTACATCTACTTGAAATGCATAGTTCATAGCATTGTGAGAATTTATGGAAAACAAGCGTTAGGATTGCTCTGCTCCACTGCAGACTTTCTCACTTTAGCAAACACGGCTTCCAGGTCCTCAATACACTTATCCCTCTCATTGATATTCATATCTTTAGGTTCCACCTGTAGATATGAGTAGAAATATTGTTGAACAGTATTTAAATACATTTAATTGAAATATGACTTTAATTACATTTTGATACATTTGTAATTTAGAATTTGTATTGGACTGGAAAGGAAACAAATACAATTTTTATCGCATAGCCGTAATCACATAGCCTGCAGGCCTAATGATGTAAAAATGTGCCCCCAAACATCAAATGTTCAACAGAAATAACAGGACCTGACACACTAAGGTACCGTAGACCCATTCAAATTGTGCTATTGGAATAATAAATTCCAATGCATTCAGTCATTTTAGCTAGTGTTGATTTTGATTCTCGCCACAATTATACTAATAATCAGTGTTACAACTCAGCATGCAAAGTCACCGAACAGTCGACTGTTAATTCTATAGTAAGGAGAATGTAAAACAAACAAACAAAAAACCCACCAACAGTATTTTTTTTTCCTGTAACTGACAAAGATTGCATATGCTAAATGTATGTGTCCTAAATATATTCTAAATACATTTACATTAGTGTTTTTAATTAATTTCTCGAACATTTGTTGAAATGCATTTGTAATTTATATTCAAAGACATTTCAGTGTACTTAAGTACAAGCATTCAATTAGCATCACTGTTCACCATAGCTGTTTTTCCATTTTTTGTGGCTTTTGTCCATTGCCACAGTATGGCTTTAAATCATTTGTCTTGGTTCTACTTTACTTACTATGGCTGATTGAGTTCTCTGAGTAGTGAAGTCCTTCTTCATTAAACGCTTTGGTCTAGTATCTGTTTAAAAAGTAACAGAAAATGTCTTATTAGCATTGTATAGATACTTAGAACACTGCTACGTAGATCTCTCTCTCTCAGACAGACACACACACACACAGTTCATCCAAGAAGTCATCCTCTATTCTGGAAGGGTTCTGGGCTCGTGTTTTTTTGTTTTTCTTTTTCCCATATTTACCAAATATCCCGTGCTTTTCCTTTTCATATTTCTCAGAAGGAACATGTTCCTTGCGTCTTGGATTGCAATTGTAACTACCGCACTGACCCATAATAAATTTAGTGTACCCGTTATCTGTGATCTGTAGTCTAAAAATGGGTCACAGAAATTGTTCATTTGAAAAATCTGTTCTTTGACTACATCATAATCGCTTATGATGTAGTCAAAGAACAGATTTTTCAAATGAACAATTTCTGCATTATGACATCACACGCCACCCACTGAAATAAAAGCTGAGGATGTCATTGCAGAGGTAGGAGGAGCCAGAGTAGAATATTACAGAATATTACATTGCTTGAATAGTGGCTCTGTCTGCCCTGGGGGTATTATTGAAACCCAAAGGCTGAAAGGATGGGGAGAGAGAGAGAGAGAGAGCGAGCGAGTGAGCATGTGTGAACATATTCTTGTCACGGTACGCCCCCCCCCCAAACGTCTCCCCGTGTGTGTTTGCTTGTGTGTGTGTGTGTGTGTGTGTATTCATCCTTGTGGCCATGCTCCCTTGTGTTTCACGGCTGCCCTTCATTGTGTTGTTATTGTTTGCGTATATAAGTCCTTTGTGTAAACGTTAACGTTGTCAGTGTTTGATCCCACGATAGCCTTAGTGCTACGTTGTCTTCCATGTCTCTAAATAAACATCGTTGTATGCATCATTGCTCCTCTTTTGTATCCTGCCAAGCCTCCCTGTGTTACAATTATGATAAAATTTGATAAAATACTAGATCATAGATTGCAGTCTGAAGTACTTTTGACCTGCTGAGAGTTAGCCTGATTTGACTTAGCCTGTTCCTAACCTTTGTTTAGTATGTTGCATAAAAGCTCATGGAAATATTTCAGATGTAATATACATGTAACTGACCTAGTAGAGCAAAATTACAGAATTGTAAGGAGGAAGTGACGTTCTTGGGGCATATCATTAAAGGGGGAAATACACACAAGCTGTCTCAAAACCGACCACAAGCCATAATTTCGCTACCTAAACCATAGTGGCATACTCCCCTCTTACTGTTTTAGTCCCACACGCATTACACCGAATACTGCAGGACCAAAGAGTGTCACACTTATCAGCCCAATGGTAGCTGAGATACCACACCACCCTCTTAGATATGCCTAATATAACTGTCAAAAGGTGTATAACACTGAACCCAGCTACACTCCTTCCTACGGAGGAGGATGGAGATCCACAAGACTGCACAGCAGTCTTAGCTGAAGTATATATACCGCGGGTTGATCTCTTTGAAGAAGCCATAAGTAACCCAGACCTATGCCTCTATGTGGATGGGTCAGCATGCAGGGACGACACAGGGGTCAATAGGGAAGCATACGCTGTAGTAACAGATCATGAAATACTTAAAACAGAAGTATTACCATCCTCCTATTCAGCGCAGGCTGCTGAACTAGTAGCACTGATGGAAGCATGCAAACTAGCTGCAGACAAAACTGTTAATGATTTTGGAGCCATATGGAAACATAGGCAATTCCTGACAAGCTCGGGTAAATATATTAGACATCACCATCTTGCTAGAAGCCATTTCGCTGCCAAAGACAATTGCAGTTGTTAAGTGTGCAGCTCACAGGACTACAGAAGACCAAATCAGCAAGGGGAATACTTTTGCAGATAGAGTAGCAAAGGCAGCTGCAACTAAAACCGCTGTGCAAGCAATACAGGAAACCGCTGCTACCCCGCAGGCCACATTACGGGAAATTCAGTCAGGGGCTACCGCCACTGAAGGCACCAGGTGGAGACAACTAGAACCTCCTGTTAACAACCCACGCTGCTGTCAAAATAGAAGGACGAGGAACCTGGGTACATCACACACACCGTAAGAAGGCTCCGACACCAGCCCCAACTCCAAGCAGCAGCACCCAAACAGACTAGGTCAGAACTGTGTTGAGTAGGGTGTTAAAGGCAAGGCCTACCCTTTCGACACTCGGAACCGTCAAGAGACGGTAGAGAAAATCAGACACAGCTAACACAGTCAGAACATAGACTGAATATTAATATGGATGAAGAATCCCATGACTTATGAGAAGACTTGTTACCATTTCAGGGTCCCAACGCCACTGAAGCAGAATGATTAGCAGCTAAATGCCAACAAAATACAGCGTGTATGTCAGCCCTTGTGCATGCCCAACATATCGAGCAAGAGTACCTGGTGTGCCAGCACACCAGTGTTCCAAGGACTGTAATCCCTCTGAAAAACGCAGACGTAGGAGAAGTGAATATGACAATCTCTATGTGCCAGATTATTAACCAGACCTCAAACTGTCCCAGTCCCACTAACCCCGCACCACCGAAAATGATGCTGCATGTGGCAGCTAGTAAGGGTCAGATATTTGTATAGCAGATGAAGCAGCAGGTGCCGGAAGTCTGGTCCAGATGCATCGATTATGTGCAGGTGCACAGCAATGGCACTTGCAGTGACTCCAATAGCAGTTCCCTGTGGAATTGCTCCATGACAACCCTGCAGGGGTATTGGAATGTAATGTGGGTCGGTGGTTCGGTGGCCTATGGCGAATTGCCACAGAACTGGACTGGTTGTTGTTATCCAGCTGTAGTGCGCCCAAGGACGCAGGTGTATACACTTCCCCATGCCAAGCAGCACAGGGTGAGGAGAGACATAACCAGCACAGACTATTGTGGTAGAATTCTGAGGGACCCATGGACCACTCCGGGTGAAACCATTGGTTGGTCCCTTTTCCTGGGCGGTGGCACAGTAGCAGCCCTGCAAAAGATCAATGGCTTAGCTTATCAGTTACTGCAAGTAGTTAATGACACCTTAGCAGCAATAGGTGCCTTAAAGATAGAACAACAAGTGATAAGGGCAGCAGTGCTTCAACATAGAATGGTATTAAATCTCCTAACCATGAAGGAAGGAGGAGTGTGCAAAATGATTAACACTTCCTGCTGTTTTTACATTCCAGATCTCAGCGCTAATATTACTGATTATATGAATCTTATGTGATCTGCCTTCACTCCGCAGCCTACAGTTCCAGTAGCGGCTGTAGCGTTGCCCATTCTGCTACTCATTCTTCTTCTTTTTCTTCTTCTTCTGTGTTTACCTCCTTTTTTGTCATTGTGTGTCAGACGTCTTTCTAGTGTGTTCACCATGCCAGCGTTCAGCGGCCATGCCAATGACCAACCCCAGCTCTTTGAAGACATTCTGCTCCCCAAGATGGGCGGTGCTGGTGATCCACATGAAGACATTGTAGTGCTATTTGCTGAATAAATGTGTGATAATGTGTGATATAGGGGGGAAATGTTGTGGAAATTTACCTTACTTCATTTTGTGGAAATTTACTTTGCTTTATTTTACTTTGCTTTATGTTTCTATAGTCACAGCATAACAGTCTGCAGATAAGCGTGTGAGTCAGGGACACCAGCTGCTCACATACCGTTCTAACCATAGAGATAGAAGAAGCCTTCAGCGCTCAGGCTGACCAAAACATGAATTAGCCGATACTCTGTAGGAGTCGTTTTTCTTTTTTTTCTCTTTCTTCTGTTCTCTGTATAAGGGGAGGGGGACCGTACTGCGCGTCAGTCCTCTTACTCTGTTATACAGGGGACAGAACTCAATAAAATTTTACTCTTTACTACTCAATGCATAAAGCTGTCTATGTTTGATGTGCTCTCATTTTCCCACCACATCCATTTAGCAGTACTTCTGAATAACCGAAATGGCTTAAAACAGCTGAGGGGATGTTTGAAACTGAGTGATAAGATGTTCAGCAATTTATATATGATAATACAAGGCAGTAAATTAAATTTAGCTGAACTGGACAATAGTACCTGGCATGAAAAGTATGTCGTAGAGAGAGTAACAAAAAACTCAACCTCTCACCTCGCGCTCTGAGATGTCTCCGTCACTGTCTGTAGTGTCCTCTAGGATACTGCTGCCCTCACTAAAGTGTGTCACCCTGACCGGGTCAAACATCTCTTGAACATAATAACTACACAATGGAAAATCAGCTTCAAGTGCTGCACTGAGCAAGAGTGCACTGTAAATGGCCAGATATAAATGGCAATGTCAGTAGTAAATTTATATATGCAGTCATGGAACAGGACCTAGCTGTAGAGCACAGCTTTAAGGTGCATATTATGATGTGCTCTTACCAATCATCCTCCTGGCTGTGTCTTGCTCTTTTGGCCAAATGTTTCTCTTCCAAAGCAGACAGACCAGACTTGCTGCATATTACTCCGTGCACTATAAATAAACCACATGTATAATGCCTTGTAAACAATGGAACAAGGGAAATTTGAATTGTGACTACTCTGTTAAAGGGGCGGATAAGGCAACCCACCCAAACCCCCCGAAAGCTGTTCTGTTATCTCTAATTGCTATGCAATAGTCCTGTGATTAACTCAAAGGCTGGAGAAGTTTCACCTTTCTCTACTTGAATCCTGAAGGCTGTTCGGTTCTGTCGCCCACAATCCATCCTGTGTAATTAAACATTCACATCATAACTCGACCCCGTGCAATAGGGCAAACTCACTCGGATGGGGGAAAGGATTACAGCTTACCTGCACTGCTGCCGCAACTGCGACCATTCCAACAACATTCACATACATTCCAGCAACATCCTATTATAGGACACAGTGGGCTTAAGTACACCCATTTAATAGCATGTTGGACCTTCTTTGGCCTCCAGAACTGCAGCAATTCTTTCTGGCATAGTTTCCACTATGTGCTGAAAATACTCTGCAGGAATCTTGGTCCAATCTTCATAGGATATTTTCTCTCAAATTACATGGAGGGAATGACATGTTCTAAACTGCCTGTTATACTCTTACAGCCGCTTTGAAATACAAAGAAAACATATTTATCTTCCACTCCACTCAAGGATGGCCACACTTGGAATTTCCCTTGGCACATTTAAAACATTGTGTGAGCCAGATAGCTTCTGTTTTCAACCTTCCAATGCTCTGAGTATTAGTGTTCCATGCATATGAGATGCTTCAACACGTCCATGCGTGTTGTAAAGAAACAGAGTGTAAGCAGTATTAATGAAAGTGCATCTCTACCTCAAACTCACCAGTGTAACAATTACAGTTTGTGAAATCTAATTTTAAATGGCGATCAGCCTTCTTAACAAATCTCCAATAACAAATAAGCAGAACTCACCTTGTTAAGTGTTTGTGTTTGTGTGTGTGTGTGTGTGTGTGTGTGTGTGTGTGTGTGTGTGTGTGTGTGTGTGTGTGTGTGTGTAGTTTTAAGCATAGCAAGGCACTTCAGGGTTGCCAGGTGGAGCCTTCCTGAAGACCCTGATACTGAAACAGCATTAAAAGCTGCAATGGCACTGTAGTTGTATTTATCTGCACTAATACAGCTTTGAACTATTGCACTCTTACATACAGTAAGTTTCTGTGTACCGGTGTACATTTCTGTGTACCTTTAGTAAATAAAGGGATTCTATTCTAATATTACAAGTGCTAGAAGTGCTGAAACTCCAAACAGTGAAGAAACCAGTGGAGCTTAATGACTGGTCAGATGAAGAGAGTGAAGTGAGGAGTTTCCTTCAGTGTCTGCCATGCCCCAGCTGAGGTGAGTGTGAAGCTTTTATTAGTACTATAGGAGTTGTGTTTAACTTTGAAACTGATGGTGTCACAGCCATTTGTGGCCGAGAGTCTAGAAGAGCATAATTGGCTGTACTCTTAGGGAGAGAGGGAGTGGCATACGCTCTCTCTCCTGTCAATTACAGAGACACCGTGCAATCAAGGGCGTCTATAAGTTCACGCGTCAGAAGGGGGAGGAAAAGACTATTTTCTGAGTACTTAGAATAACATTCCGTATTTTTTGGAGAAAGTTTTCTAGAGTGTTTTCATGTAGAGAGAGAAATGAGTGGCTAAAATGTCAGAAACATTAAGGAGACAAATGGGGAATACTATAACAGCTCTTTCCATGTGTTAGTGACACCAGCGTTCCCTCTTTTCCCAGATGGTAAAAAAGAGCCCTGACTATTGCAAACTTCATTTTTTTGTAGAACAAAGAGAAAGATAAATAACTCGCTTTATGGCCTTTTTCCACTCATGCATACCAAGTCCAGTATGCATCCAAACATTGTCAGAATAGTAGGAGTGCAGACTTTGAAAAATGGTCTTGTCAGGTAAACTCAGTAGCTTTGTCCCTGGTTGTCTGGTTAGGATTTGGAGCTTTCACCGCTGCGGCCCGGGTTCGATTCCCGGTCAGGGAAAAGCCTCTTTTTATGCTCATATAAAATGACAGATTCTGCATTAAAACATAAAGTTTGTGTGAGTTGGAGTTGAGCCGACAGCCTAAGGATGACAGTTTTAACTTCTACTCTACCAACTGAGTTATTGAAAGCGACATGCAAGTAATCCCACATGTCCAAACACCAGTATGTTGGCAAGAAACACAGCCAGTTTTGGATGTTTCAATTGTTAAGTTCATTTGACACAAAGAAGAAAGATCGTATTGTATAAGTTGTTCAGCTACAAACAGATATATCTTTTGATGACATTTGGAATCATACTGGACTTTGTGTACATGATTGGAGAAAGGCCATAAATGGTTAGAATAACATTCAGTGCTTTTGGAGAAAAGTTTCGAGAGTTTTGTCATGTAGTGAGAGAAATGAGTGGCTGAAATATCAGGCATTAAAAGTGCAATTTGCACTCATGGAAAGAAAATTGCTTTCATGTGGACCGCATTGAGATATCGATCTGCCTGTGGAACATAACACCTCTTAAGAGGCTAGATTTGTGCTCTCAAGCTGCGATGGTGGTCTTCTCATGGCTTCTAAAAGAAGAGGCTGTGGTCAGGGTGGAGTGAGTCTTTGATAACCAAGATTGTTGTTGTTTTGGCCTTCGAATAGACAATGGCATTACCCAGTGTCAGGTCTTTCTCAGTAAACTGCAGAGAATGATATAGAGGGCAAGAAATGGTCAAGCACAGTTTTATTGGGTGTGTGTCTGTAAAAAACACTACAGCTCTCTGATACATTTTTGGTTCAAGATTTAATCATCATGCAAATGATTGTGATTAATGCTTTGTCTGTTTAATTCAAATATTATACTATAAACCTAATATTTTAATAGGGTTGGCAACTTTCTAGTTCCGATTACTACATGTGTGTGAAGTACAGGTGCTGTAGCTATACGGTATACAATTGTCCACAGTAGCCTAATTATAATATATACAACCAAAAATCCATCTAAAATAAACACCAGAAACCTGGACTAAGGGTAATGTACATAAGTACATTAAATCTAGGTAGGACTGCTCAATAGCTAGGATAACAGCAGAACAATTGTCCCGCCGTATAAGCAAAATGAGAGCCTGCTAAGGCCGCCAAGAGGGTGCCAAAGACCATGTATTTATTTCTATTTGTTTTTTACCTATGTTATGTCAGTGGCAGCTCAGATTTCTGCATAGGGCCCCACACAGGCTTGGGCCAGCCCTGGTATCACAGTGTCGTGCACTGGAAAACCATCAAGCCTGTTGACTATGCTACCAGTGTTGTTCATGTAACTGTGCAAATAAACTGCAAACACAATTACTTTTAGAAGTATCATCCAGTTTCTTTTCACAATTGCCAAAATGTAATGAATCACAGCCAGTGTTCTAAAACAGACCTGGAATGTATTCCTGGTTGATGTGCCCTGTTTCTAGTTACAAAAAAAAAAAAAAAAAAAAAAATTGGTGGATGAATTTTCAACGAAAGTGCTTCACTCAGCAGCCATTAATGATTCTTATATCCAGTATGAATAAATTGAAATTCCTATCCTTGTATCAGGTGCAGCAATTATGTGTAACAATTGTGAAGCAAAAAAGCAATAGCAAAATTTTAATATAATTATATAGGTAATATAGAACATGATCTAATGATATTAATTAGGCTATGCAAATAACACAACTACTTCGGTAGCAGATCATTCATGCCTGTTGAATAGGCAGTTTTCTGCTTTGCAGATACTTGAAATCTTTTACTAATCTTTCCCCAAATCCAGTAGGAGCTGCCTTTTACATTAACATGCCAGGATACACACTGACTGGATGTTTAATCTTTCTAATGGGTAAGCTATATTCTTATAGTCAAGAAAGATATTTTTTAATTATTAATCAGTTAAGGAAGTCAAGCTATTGCATTTTGCTGAGATGAAGGAATATTGCATAACCCTGTACTGGCCAAATAATTAGATTTGATGTTCTATTTTGTGGATTAATCCCATAACTGAATTATTCACATGGTTTTATAGCCATGGTTAATACTTGCTGTCAAAATGCTGAGGTTCATAACAACCTCTTTCCTTCATAAGGAAGCTTCCTGTTTTTGAAACAGGTAGTTTCAGCATACTAGCTCTTACTGCTCTCTATCTGTTTAACAAATGTTTTGTTGGATTTAACTACTTTCTACCTGGAAACTGGCAACTTCCATGGAAAACTATTTTATCATCACAAACTATATCTAAGGAACTACCACAAACATAAGTAATGTTAACATTTTGCTTTTTCATCATGACTTATGTTCTGCTTCAGAGCACTGAATGCAGCATGTTTATTCTTCGTCATTAGTGGCAGTTTTATCTGTGAGAAGTGTAGATGAATTGCTAGTCTGACAGACAGTACGCATCCAGACAGCAAGGCGAAAGGGTGACGTTACGGCAAAGTAGACGAGCTTCCACCAGCTCATGGGACCACTACACATCCCCAACATTAAGTAACAAAATCCCAGAGACCTTCTGCCTGTACTGGCCAGACTTCAGATCAGAAGGTGAGAGAATACAGTCATGTGTTGTGTGGCTCAGATTGTTCACACAGTTAGTAACAGTCCAAACACTTTAATTATACTGTACAGCATGAGACCTGGAAATGTGTGTATGTGTGTGTGTGTGTCTTCTCCCCAGGCTGAGCTCCAGCTTTGTAATGTCCATCATCAGAGAGATCTATCAGACTGGCTCTGCTCACTGTGTGTCCAGCTTGTTGAGTTCAGCAGAGAACTGCATCAACCTGAACAGCAGAGAGCTGGACTCTGTCCACTGTGCTGCCCTGCGCTTCACCCTCCAGCACTGCACAGCAGTCTCTCTCAGCCTGCTTTTCACCTCCATACCAAAGGCGGAGTTGGAGAGCATTGAGCCACTGCTCTAACACGACTCCCGTCTCAGGCTTGAACTTTTCTCACAATCAGAATTTTAAGACAGAACTGGTCTGTTTAGGGAGTGTTATATAAACGTTTATGTACGTTTATGTGTTTTTCACGAGTTTCCTCAAAAGTCATTTTGTGCCAGCATCATTTAGGTTTTATTGAGACTCCTGTCAGGTAATCAGCAATATCCATGGATATTTACCTAGAATAAAATGACTTTCTGGAGGAAATTGGTAAATTTAAGTGAAATATTTATATTAATCCGAAATTAACTGCCCAGCCACTGTCTGTGTGTGTTTTATTTTCTCCGTGTTGACAGGAGACACACAGACACACACACCTACTGACTCTGAGCACTGAGGACTGCAAAGTTGTCTCCATGGTCATCCAGAGAGTGAGCTCTCTCACACACACACACACAGCTCACTCTACATGGCTGTGAGGGCAACTCTTCCCCATTTTACACACAGTCACCCTTCAGTAAGCCAATGACTCAACACCACACAAACTAGGGAAACATTCTGGAAAAGGGAAAATAATTTTATCATCTGAAACAAAATGTGTGTAAATAGCATTAATGTTAGTAGTTATGTGAGTGTGTTAGTGTTTTGTGACTCTACATGTTGGAGAATGTTGAGTGTGTTCAGCTGCAATAAAGCCATGCTGCTCCAGTTCCTGTCTCTTCTCTGTGTGGGGACTGATATGGCCTGTAGGTCACTGGCGCTGTTTCTGGAACATTCTGAAGGGCTGTCAGAACTGGACCTTAACCACTGTCAGCTCACTGACCACTGCCTGCAGCTGCTGTTCCCACACCAGCACAAAGCCCACATCCTGGAGTGAGTGGACAAGCGGGAGGAGGAATGTGTAGAGAGTCTTGATTGTTGAGTGCACAGTGAACACTAACATAGATATAACACATTTTACTCTTTTTCTCACAATTTAACACAAAATCCGGCATGTGACTGAACATAGAAGCTGTGTGTGTTCATTGTAAAGCATTGTATGTTCCTTGAAAGGCTCTATATAAATGTAACTTTGCTCATTCAGTCATATCCTGTGTTCCTTCAAGGACTTATTTTTTTCAAAAGCAAACAGCAAAAAGCTTGATTTTCTTGGTGATTTTATTTGGAAATGACGACCTCTCTCACTGGCTGACTGGTTCACTGATCACTGCCTGTACTTGGCAAGATGGACCTCTGTGGTCTACAAAATATCCAGACTGCTTGTAGAAACACATGTTCTCATTAAAAAGAGAAATAAGGCATAACAGACTCTTTATGATTTACAGTGTCATGCCTGATAGATAACAAGTCATGTGTACAAGAACTGAAATAAATGATATTTTGTTTAAAATGTCAGAATGCATAATTATCTGGCCATTAATGACTCAGGTCCACTGACACAAATATACTATTTATTTCTTTGCTTATTCATTGATTTGCTAATTCAATCATTCGTTTATTCATTCATTCGTTCATTACTTTAATTCATTGATATATAAATCTACAGGTATTTGTACTACACGGTGATTTAGTAGAGGGAGGTGTGTTTGGGAATCCTGAACAATGTGGTAATTATAATCCATCTAATTTCAACCTCAGTCACAATGACATCACTGATGTGTCAGCAAAGAGGATCTATGATACTTTCTCCACCAACAACAATATTCACACTGTGAGGTAACTGTGTGTGTGTGTGTTTAGGCATTTAAAATAAGGCTGTATTTATTTGAGTTTAAAATTTCAAATTTAAAAGCCTATTTTGATTTTATAGGCTCTTCAACAACAGAATTACAGGCATACAAATCTTCCTCTCAGACAAGTGCTTTGAAGTCTGGTGATGTTGATGTGTTGTTGGCACTGTAATGATGAGATTTGATTTTTCTAGATTATTGGGACTATCCAAATTATATTTTTGTTTTAAGTGAAAAAATGTAATGATTAAAAAACAAATTTTAGTTATCTTATACATTTTAAGATTACATATAAAAATCAAATACTCAAAATTTATTTATAAAGTACTTTTTAAAATTGTATTTTATTTTATTTTATTTACAACAGGTGCTATTACAAAGCAGCTTTTCAAATGTCCAAGTCCAAGCCCCCAGTAAGCAAGCCAAGGGTGACAGTGGCAAGGAAAAGCTCCCTAGAGCATGAGGAAGAAACGTTGAGAGGAACCAAGACTCAAAGGGGGTCCCATCCTCCTCTGGCTGTTTAAAGAGAGACATAAATAAAAAAATAAAATAAGCATTTAATGTTTAGTCCAACTTTCTGGAGGTTCTAGACTTGTGTGCATGTGTCCGAGACCCAAGTCACAAGAGAACGTCCATTAAGGGCAAAAGAGAGTAGCTGCTTGGGGTGGAGGTGGTGTGGGCTACAACAGGGGACATCAGGGGATGATGGGAGTAGCCAAGGCATCTGAGACAGGATGAGGCTCAGTAACATCACAACATCAGGGGTAGGTGTACCTCGGCAGAGTCCACTATCAGTCCAGTGTATTAGAGCAATGATGTTTGATTCCTACTCAAAGAACATGTGATATTTCCAACATTCACTTTAGGTATCAATGAAGTTGTGACATCAAGCAAAGGAGGACAGTGAGACATGAGTAGACAAGCACAAGTTGGACCTATTAGGGACAATGAAACAAAACCTGAAGACAAGAAAACAGAAATGAAAGCCTGAGTGAGCTGAACTGAACTGAATCAAACTCCTACCGCTATATGGACCTAGCTCTGTAATATAGTTGAAACTGTAAGTTGCTATAGATAAGCGTGTCTGCCAGATGTCTGCTCACATTAAGCAGTGCAGTTGTGCAGTGTGAACATGACATCTGTCTTTTACAGCAAAATCTAATTATTTTATTATTCTTTAAATGTCTTTAAATGTCTTCATGGTCTAGCAACTCATAATGGCATTAGCACTTGAAGGCAAAAAAAAACAAAAAAAACAAAACAAAAACAACAGCAAAACAAAAACATCTCAAAACACACTTATTGCATTGAGTTCTGTTTAGATGACTTTTGATTTTATATTAACACATCTACTGTTATCTAGTTACCTTTTCCTTTTATCATTATATATGTCATTTTATTTTTTATCCTTTGGGCAATTAGTCTCTTCTCAATGTGTTTTATTTTTTGTGTGCAGAGAGAAGGGGTAAGAAGATGGATATACAGAGGTCTGTACTAGCCGTGCTGTCAAAGGTTAGGGGAAATTAAATAAATAAATGTCCCAAAATGTTTTTTTTAAATAGTTTAGTATCCAACATTTTAAATTCTAACATTTATGGTGACCCCCAGCAGTGATCAGTGGTAGCTCAGTGGTTAAGATACTTGACATGTAGTCAGAAGCTTACCGGTTCCAGCCCTACTGCTGCCAAGTTGCCACTGTTGGTTATCTGAGCAAGGCCCTTAACCCTCAATTGCTCAAGTTATACTCACTCGTAAGTCACTTTGGATATAAGTATCAGGTAAAGGTATGGTTATGTTTTTTATAATCTTGTCGACACAAATGTCATATTCAACCAGAATATGTAAAACACACTGTCAAATCGTGTTTATAAAAATACGTTTCAGTTTTAATTAATTTCTATAACTTCATGTCACTTATGTTGATATGGTTGTTGGCTCAGACAACAATGGCCACAAGAGGGAGACAAAGAGCTTCCCTAGTAATCAATGAAAACAGGCATACCCTGTAACTGTATGCTATACTATTCTTTTATTTTATATTTTTCCTTGATGTCCACTTACAATGTCTGCATGGCTTTATGTCTAATCTATTTTACACAAATATTTTCCAACCTGTTTATCTTGTAGAATTAAATAGGACATGTATTACATTACGAATAAAGAATTCTGCGCTGCATACACTTAGACATCGGTAATATAACTTGCAGTTATATAACTTCTAGTGAAAATCCTTGAAGCAGTCAACACCATCATCTGAGTGAGCTCCATTTAACCCTCTGAAGTTAAACAAAGAATTGCAGCTAAATGTGTGAACATTATCACATGTGTCAGTTCATAACAAGTTAAGCTTCATAATAAGTCACGAAGTCAAGAAAACTCATACCTAAGCATTACTTTGTTTGATAAGTTTATGGATGTATTTGAGTATAACCAGGTCATTTGCCTGTTTTTATGTATTGATCTGTATTGCTCCAAAAAACTACTCACGTCTTCCAATGTTCTTGATCCCCACTTCTAAGAAATAGTAAATGGACTAATCCTAGTTGTGGATAAGTATAAGACTAAACAGCTGTGAACTAATTCCACACGAGGGGAGTCATCACTGGAAAGGTGTTCTGGTGCGAGGCGTGCAGTGGTCCCAGTGGCCCATGCTCATGTGACCATGTTTTTAAGCCCTGTTTTAGTTTAGTCTTGTTGCTATTTATTGTAAGTCCAGCTGCTGTTTGTTAATCGAGGCTTCCGTGCATGTGAATATAAGCCTGAATGTTTATCCTCGCCCCAATGTTATAGCCTGCATCCCTGGTTTGTCTTCGTGCACTTTTCTTTACTTTAGTTTATCGTGAATTCTCGGACTCTCCATGTTAATAATTTGACCCTGGACTTTGGATTTGCCCCTAATAAATCTCACTCTTTTCCACACAATGCGTCCGCCTCCTTACCGCTCATCGTTACACTTCCCCAACCTGCTATATTTACATTAAAACTCCGTCAACAGCAGTCTTTAACGTTGAGGGGTTTTTTAATCTGTGTAAAATTACATAATTTCTGCTGTTTCAGAAGTGAAGGATTTGCGTGCTCTAAATTTTCATCATGCCAATGCACAGAGGTTTTGGTATGGAGATTTTATCCCGATCTATAGGAGCAAGTGTGATGGACTATAACGTTGACGAGAAAGAAACCATCCGTTTCCCCGCCGTTTATGTCCATAGATGCTGCTATTACCAAAACTAGTACTGCGCTGATTCTTAGAGGACAGTTGATTTGACCGGATGTCGCAGCAGTACGGCCGACTACTCCTGATCATAACGTATTCATGACAACTCAGCCCTTTTTACGACTGAGGTGCTCACACGACAACGCGTGATCTTGCACCTTTTATGTGTTTTAAGAAAAACGCTCAGTGTTTTAAAGTGCAGCAGCGAATTTTCCTCTAACGCGTTACTAAGCTCTGTGAGCAGAGTAATTTCTCCCATTGTGTTGAAATGAACAGGTGTCTGTTAAACTCATTCATGAGCGTATTTTAACGCGCGTTCAATATCGTACGAGCTGTAATCTTTTGAATTCTGTAACCATGCGGCGTCATACGTATAACATTCTAGTCGCGTGGTGTGATAGCAACTGCTAGTCAGAATAAACAAGACAAACAGTAGTAGAAACATTTAAAAAAGATACGATTAAAAAAGTGAGATGCATTTTTGGCAGAACAGCGTTCATCCTTTTGAAGTTAGTTGCAGCAATTCTCCCACTTTAGAGCCGACCTACATTGTAAGACATCCTCCTGTTGAGCTGGATATCAGTGTGTTAAGCAGGTTTCTGTTTTGTAGGAGGACGGTAAGCAGCTGGAAGATTCCACCGTGTCAGCGCATCGTAGAGTGAGTTATCAACACAGCTGGCGACTGTTACAACTAACACACCACTTTAAATTTTGATATGAGCCCTTTTTAGATAGAGATTGCCTTTTAGGGATTGGAATGAGGCTCTGCAACATCTCAGATTGAAAAAGAAAGAAAGAACGCAGAGAAGAACAATAACTATATATATATATATATATACTCTTTGTCGGCTGAAGATACCGAATACACATTGCTGGGTCATATGTCTCTGTATGTTCCAAATGGGAATCCATAAGGTGGAGGAGGAGTTGAGCAAAGAGACCCTGGGTGAATGTCGGAGAAAGACATGGGAGGACAACCGACGGAAGGCTGCACGTGTGGGGCGGTGTCTTGGAGGTCTAGACCTCGAGCTAGCAGTGCGAGAACTGCAGAGGGAGAATGTGGAGATCAAAGCTGAACTGAGAAGGCTGAGAGCACAGCTTGAGAAAGTAGGAAAAGAGAAACACTTAGTTACACTGCAGTGCACATCCAATGAAGCAATGTTCTGCTATACACAGCAGATGGTTTTAGACTGAAATAAGGAACTATAATTAAAGTCCAGGTAAATAGTGAGCATAAATGTATTAGGGCATATCAACAAATGGATTGCCTATGGCACTACAATATCACTTACATTATATTTTTGATAGTATATCAAAGTGTGTGCACATGCATGTATTTAATAGTGATGCTAAATTAAATGCTTTTTCACAGTTGGAAAGCCCAAGGCCCAGTTTCCCCCTGGAGTCTCCCAAACCACGAGACAACAGGTTTCCCTCACTCTCCCTCAGACAGCCTACCAGATTTGCACCTGGTGAGCCCCACTGGTTCCAAGAAGCCCCATCATCCAGACCCTACAGGCCTTGCCGTCCACTACTGCCTCACTCAGATGTGAGGCCAGCACCAAA
The DNA here is from genome assembly GCF_041902795.1 of Electrophorus electricus. NCBI lineage: Eukaryota > Metazoa > Chordata > Actinopteri > Gymnotiformes > Gymnotidae > Electrophorus > Electrophorus electricus. The sequence continues at coordinate 1,049,293 of NW_027658714.1, read as the reverse complement.
TGCACAGGAGAAACAGTTCAAGGAGAAAAAGACACATGGGAAGAAGAAACTGAAACGTCATCAAAAAGACATAGAGCAGACATCGAAAGAAGCGAATGGAGCCTCGGAAGCAAGAACATGTGAGAAGAAGAGATTTCGAATTAGGATTGTATGGAAAGGATTTAAAGGAATTAAGTCTTTCTTTCAAAAATAGCTGTATGGTATAGAATTTCATGTCCTTTCCATATTAACATAACTTTACTCCTTTACTGCATGCAATAAGCCTGCCAAAATAATTTTCCAGGCATTTTTCATAGATATTTAATTGATTTATAATATGAATGTCTAACTTCTCATTTCAAAATGTGCTTATTAGTTCATGTCTGTTTTATAATGTAAATAAAGATATTTTCTTAAATAGGTGCAAAGTCTGGCATCATCTTAATAGGTACAGTTGCATCATTTAAGTCCATTTAAGTTCCAAGTAAGATCATGTCATGATTTATTGACAAAATATTAAAAATGTATAGTTTTGAAAGGATTAACAGCTCAACATTTATTCAGTAAGAGGTTCAGGAGTAGAAAAAATGTTAAGAAGCCCCCTAGTCCCCCAGTCCCAGAGTCACATGCGAGGTTTAACCATCAAATATTAAAACCCTGAGAAATGTTCAGTCTGAGATCTGAATGAATAGTTTAAGGAAGATATTTGTCCAACCGTCCATGTTCTGTCACAAAAATGGGGTTGCGGTCTGGACCTCCTTGACACCAAGAATCGTACAACCGTTTCCCTTTGTAGATGATGAATCTGCCCAACAACATTCCCAGTGATGTGGACGGTTATCTGTTCCCTCCCAATTCCACCTGTAGTCTGCTACATAATCTTACAGGATTTGTCATGGAACAGTGACAAATCCTGTCTCATCTACATTGTAGATATTCTGGGGTTTTGTTGTGAAATCTGTGAGATAAGCATATCAAAGCAGTGGGTGAATATTCCAGTATCAGATGAGGTCCTCACTGTAGCCACAGGAAACTGTTCTGATTTGTGAATGGTCTGCTCAGGATGATCTCACATAAAATAATAAAATCATTTTCTCCCATTGGGGAAAGGGCTCTCAATTCCACTAGCCAGATTATAATCCAGAACAAGATGTAAAACATCTGTTTCAGTAAAGCTCCAACCCCAGTCACACATGACCTGCCAGGATTGTAAGAACACATGGACACATTTGCCTAAGCCATTTTATGATCACATCGTAACTTCATATTTGTCATTCATTTATTCCATCAAACAGCATTTATTTTGCATATCATAATTTCTTACTTGCAGCCAGTACAGTGAAAACTGATGCAAGTTTGTACTTGAAGGAACTCCTCATTAAAACACTCTAAGGTCATCTTAAATGGAGTGTAGTGGGCTTAAATGGTTTCAAAGCGACTAATGGTGAAAATAGACAATGTGTTCATTTTTAAATAAAAGATATATTTACATGCATGGAGCCTAAATATTACGTGGACTAAGAATCATATTATTATTTTGCCCACATACAGAAATATTAATTTATTCTAATTCAAGGATTGCTTGTTGCCTATGGTTGGCATGCTTTTTGTAGTGCTGTATCATTTAAACCCACCTTTTAAAGAATCAAATTTTTGAAAATATTCAGATGTCCAGAAACTAGATGTCTGCTTATTTGTTAATATGTTAATGTAATTAGAAAACTGTGTACACACGTGGTAATGTTTAAATATAGGTGTATCTGCCAGTGAAGTTTATGCTTTGACCTTTAGATTAGCTGTAATGCTGAGACAGGCAGGGCAAGACACAAGCGTGTTGTCGAACTTTGTTTATTAGGAGGAGCAGAAACATTATCCAAGAGCATGTTACCAGAATACATGATAAACAAAAAACAAAGTGAGGCTAACCAGGAAGAAGAAAACATAGAGGTAAAAGTAAGATAACACAGATATTAAGAACACGGGAACGGAGAACAATATGGAAAACGAACAGGCAGAGAAAGAATACATATGGTAGAACTCCAGTGTAGTGATGGGATGTTAGATACTGAGGCATCAAAGCTCACTATTGCAAAGCACATTGATTCAACACTGTATTGAAGATTGTATCAAAGTTACTATTAGCATATGACTAATGAGGTCTAAGCATCAAACGTCGTCTAAACACTGGATGAAGTGGCACTGTTTCACGGGTCTGGCACTGTCCTATAACTTGCAGGCTATAAGAGACTGTAAAATCTCCAGACATCTTTTTCCCACAAAATTTGAAATATGGAAAATATGGAAGCAAATCTTTCCATATGAGGATAAATAACATAAATTGATCAAGTACCATTTCTTAATACACAGAAATTAAAGCATTAAAATCTCATTTGACATAATATAAATGCAGTTACCAAAAAGTGGCTGAAAATAAGCAGGAAACTGGGCGTGTTATAAAAACTTATATACATTTACATACACTTATATATTCATTTATGTGTGTTTTGGAAAGTTTCCAAGATGTCATTTTGTGCCAGCATTGTTTAGGTTTTATTGAGACTCCTGTGTCAGGTAATCAACATATTACAGTCCATGGTAATTGGTAAATTCGGGTGAAATATTTATATTAATCTGAAATTAACTGCCCTGCCACTGTGTGTGTGTTTGTGTGTGTGTGTGTGTGTGTGTGTGTGTGTGTGTGTGTGTGTGTGTGTGTGTGTGTGTTTTGTTTTCTCAGTGTTGACAGGCTGCTGCTGAGGCTGCTCCACTGCTACAGTGTCTCTGACCTCCAGCAGGGGGCAGCAGCAGCAGATCTGCTCTCTGCTCTGCAGCACACTGGACTTCTTCTGCAGCTCTGCTCTGGACATGACAGCAAACACACAGACACACACTCTGACTCTGAGCACTGAGGACTGCGCAGTCGTCTCCATGGTCATCCAGAGAGCTCACACATACATACCTACATACACACACACAGCTCACTCTGCATGACTGTGAGATAGAGGAGGCTGGAGTGGAGTTACTCTTCCCCATTTTACACACAGTCACCCTGCAGTAAGCCACTGACAAACAATTTAACACAATATCCAGCATGTGACTGAATGTAGAAACTGTTTGTGTTCATTGGAAAGCATTGTATGTTCTTTGAAAGGCTCTATATAAATGTAACTTTGCTCATTCAGTCATATCTTGTGTTCTGTCAAGGACATTTTTTTGAAAAAAAACAGCAAAAAGCCTGACTTTCTTGGTGATTTTATTTCTCTTACTGGCTGCCTGGTTCACTGATCACTGCCTGTCCTTGGCAGGATGGATATTGTGTGTCTCTGAAAATGTATTAATATTATTAGTATGTGCCTAACGCTCCTCTCTATTCCAAAGCTGACCCGATTTCCATAATTCTCGTATTGCATAAGACATTTATTTCCATTATATGTTTTAGCAATCAGGTGGTCATTTTTCTTTTCAACAGTTATTGGCGGGATCCAATAGATCCAAAGTCAAACGAGTACGCACATCATGTGTTGAACCCATCCATAGTATTTTTCTGCTTATCTAATATGCCAATATTTGCTTGTAACCATCCCACCAAGTCCTAAGAACACCCAAACCTAAATGCTTAGTAACTACAGTAAAGCTTGTGTCAGTGTCTTAATTTATATTCTGCATTAGTTCATCAAATGGTTATTTATTGAGAGTGAGTCTGTATTTTGTATTTGAAAAAAAAATAAAACTGTCAGCATTAAGCAGCTTTGTTGTCTGGTTTGAAGGCTGTGGTTGTGCTATTTTTCTGGCCTTTCTGGTCAACTAATTTCTGTACCCAGTCATTCCATCAAGGGAGGTGTGTTGCTATTGAAATGTCTAAATTCCTTCATCTAGGGAATTCATGACATACATTAGAATTACATTTATTATAGCTGCAGGTGGCAATTAAAGGGTCCAATCATTTTATCACATCTGCACAACTTGGTTGCTGATGACATGCCATATTAAGTTCACCAGCCTTTGTGGTTGGTTTTGACATTTTGTTTCCAGGAATGTTGTATTTTGAAACCAATCTCTCAATTTTCTCTGCTGAATTGCTTTATATAAACATTATTTTTCTGATTCGACATGATTAAGAAATATAGTTCCCCCACAAGGTCAGTTCACCCCAAATGTACTTGCATTCACAGTATGTTCATATACACCATTGAAGTTTGGTGATAATCTAACACTCTATGGCTAAGTTTTAGCCTATTAATAAAAATCCTGCTCTTGGGGATTGATAGTTAAATACACATATTTTTGATCATTATTTACAAGAAGATCTGCATTTTTTACATTTAAAAGGTATCTCTAGATCAAAAGGTCACTGACTTGTTTGAAAGGTGCATTTGCCCAACTAATTTAGGTATCAAAAATCAGGCTAAAAAAAGATTTACAAAACGTATTGAACTTTTTTTATGAAATAGTCACAAAGTATTGCACTGTATAAACTGCATTTCTCATGCACAATTGGTACACAATGGGATTGACTCATTTTTCTTTTTTTAAATACCTTTTCATATGTCAGAGGGGCTGTTGGCAAAAATGTCCTATAATTGCCATGCTAGCTCAAAGTCCATAAATCAATACTCATGTCAAGTTTCATAAGAATTACTCAAAGAAGTCTTAATTTTTTTTCAGCTGTTTTGAATGAATCAGTACACCTTGGAAGGATTGATAGGTATGTAGGGGCCATATACCATACAAATATCAACATGTTTCAGTCTCATCAATATTTTGATACCAAATTTGTGAAGATTGGAGAAAGGTCCTACGACTAGTGTGTTACAGTTCATCAGCAACATAAAAAGTAGTAGGATATTTAAATTTAAAGTAATTTCTACAAGAATCAACGTTATAGCAGTCCACTGAAGCCAGTTCTATGATTAGCCAATTACTTGAAAAACATTAGCCAATGTTTGAGTCATCCTTAGGAATCCTTCAGCTTGCTTACAGAAGCAGTATGCAAAATTTCATCTTGATCAGAAGAGCAGTCGTTGAGAAACAGTTATTTGCAATATTATAATGCCCCATATTGACAAAACTGCTACATTTGGTAAGCTACCTCAAAGTCAATACTGGTATAAGTCTTTTAAATTTCATGAAATCTGAACATGTCCTTCAGGAGTGACAGCTAGTTAAAGTTAAAGTTAAAGCCTGACCTTTGTACTACTAATTTGTACTACTAATATTAGACTGGAATAGGACAACTGTATTTTTTATGTCAGGTTTTTGTTTAAATAATTATTGAGATTCAGACTCTTGCAAATATTTTGACACCAATTTCACTCAGATTGTGTGAAAATCCTAGGACAGGTTTGAAATTAGCAAAAAGAAATTAAAAAACAAACAAACAAAAAAGTGAAATCTAATGGGCAGAGCCTATCTGAATTCACGAGAAGCCAAGGAAGAATAAAATAAAAAATAAATAATATTATTTCTATATTCACCTCTGTCTTTTCTTTTGAACATCTGCAAATGTTAAATATAGTTTTGTCTGCAGTTCATAAAGGAAAAAGCAAAAATACATTAGAGTCAGAACTTGTTTCTTTGTCACACAGTTTTATTATTTTTTTTGAATTATTGCATTGTCTTTTAGCACACGTTGGCAAATGTGTCCATCCTCTTGTCGATTGTCCTTGGACTTGTCCTCGGCCTCACACAGCCAGGTGAAAAAGGCTGTCACGGAATTGAGGGCCACACCTTTGCCTCTTGTTGTGCTTGGACAGCAGCTGCTGGTGCACCTTCCTCTGCTCCTCCTGCTCCTCAAGTTTGGCCTCCTTATGAATCTGCTCAATGGTCTTGGGCCCGTGGTCAGCTCGCCGCGACACCCAGTTATTCTAGAAAAGCAAAATCAGCAGATGCATACTTTTGCATCACCATGCGCTGGAATGGCAAACACAAACACAGGCAGAGTCTCTAACCAGTCGCAGGTCAATGACGTCCTGGAGCAGGAACCGAATGCGTGAAGAACCCCTCCTCTCCTTCACTGTCTTTTCTATATATTTAAAGTAATGATCCATTTTTGGCTGAGAGAGAGAGAGAGAGAGAGAGAGAGAGAGAGAGTGTAAGAGAAACGTCGACAAATTTCAGATATTCTTCACCTTTCGATTCGATCAGGTGTGCTCTCAGCTGAACTCATGTCGCAAGACGTTTATGACTCTTATGTAAACCCTGCTGCCTTGCACGTTGGTCAGTGCTGTAAAGCAGTTCACTGCCACTGTGGGTGTAGCTGTGCTGTCATCAGCTGCGCTTGGCTTTGGGGAATCCAGGGTGCAGCAGCAGGAGGCGGCAAACGTGGAGGAGGCTGTGAGAGCAAAACCTTCTAACAGCTGACCAGTCCTCAATAAAAGCCTTTCATTTTGTCAGCTGCAGTAGGAGCAGAGCTAACAACCACACTAACAACTTCACTAAACAACATGAACTTGGACACTTTCAAAATCATTGCCAAGGCCTAATAATACACTGATATCAGCACAGCATGCTAGTCGCACTATAGATGATGATCCTAATTAGTTGGCTACCCTGTAGTCAGAGTGCAGGCAACAGGCAAGCAACAGAAAACACTGACGGCAAAACTTTTATAAACAACATTTCAACATGCTTGTTTTTTGGTTAAAAGCGTGCATGGAAAAAAAAACAAAATAAAAAAGAACAAGAAACTTGAACACAAATAACTGTCACACTAGTTGGTGACTGAACTGTCAACATCACAACTGCCATTCCTACTAGAGACAAAATTGACAGTCAATATACAATATCCAAAACTTCTTCATCCAGTTTCGATGTGTAAAGTACTTGTTGTGAAAAACGCAACACAGACCAAATCTGGACAAAATCCGCACAGCCGCTGCACTGCACACTAGCACTCATCTACACATGCGCCGTAAACCTTTACATGACATATTAAAGATAAACCGATGCAAGTGCTGAGCATCTGCTGAGAATATTAAATCAACCCAGACCAGGCCCGCGGCCTGCTTACCCTGGCCTTCTCCAAGTCCAGGTCTTTGCCGATGGCTGTGAGGAGGTGGCACAGACGCTCCAGGCTCTCCTCGCTGTGGTTCATGAACAGCTTGACCACACAGTCGTGCATGATGGCCTCTGACAGCATGTGCAGCTTGAACAGCTCCCCGATGAACTTGATGTTACCGATGGACCTCCTGTGGGCCTTGTCCTTCGCCTCCTCCAGATCCTCCTCCAGCCTCTCCCGCTCGCTGGCCTTGCGAGGAGTAACCAGAACAAAGACAAAAGCAAGAAACAGCGCGTTTGGACCCGATAACGACCTGGCCGCCTCCCAGCACTGCTGCCGATTTCAGTCCCCTTTCTCCTGATCTGTGGGTTGGTGAGTCGGGTAAACTAGACAGGAGTGCTGCTTACTGAAGTGGCCGCTTCCAGCTGGTGCCGCAGCTTCCCCAAAACATCATCGTTGACCTTGTCCTTCTCAAACTCCTTCTGACAGCGGTTCAGCAGCAGCTTTTGGAAACCCACAGTGCTGGTGGGCTTGTCTGCCATGGGCACTTTTAACTACACAGGAAAGACATGTAGGAGAAACACTTGGGTATAAGACAGTGTTGAGAGTTCTGTTACTAAATAGAAGCTGATTAAAGCTCCATGTCAGTTTAGAGTGGTTCAAACAGAGTTCACTTCTGTGTGGCATTTGCCTTTGTATGGAACTTCAGCAGCAATGTATGGGAACATGTTACTCACCATAGCCAGGCAGCTGCACATATTGCCATAGACCATAGAGAAGCTGGGCTCATCGATGGCTTTTTCAAAAACCAGATCAACCACGCCTTTGAGGCGCTCCTCTGTGTCGATGGTGAGGTCCATCACCTGCTTCATCAGCTGGTTAAACATCTGCGGTGTCAGTTTGTTCAGGATACTGCGCACCTTCTGGAAAAGCTCCTGGAGAGGAAAACAGACTACCGACTAAGCTTTCCATTACAAAGATCCCAATCTTTTGTTAAATTCAGCAGTTCTTCCACATAATGACTAACTCCTCACTTTCACCAAATATTTACTCTGCCATTTGGAACTTCCTCATGAACAAAAATCACTCAACTTTGCTATATAGACCGATAAAGGCATCATACATCAATCACACTTTCCGAGAAGTGTAGCACTGGCAGCAAACAGTTTATCAAATCTTATCAACTAAAACCCCTCATGTGCTCCAAATTCAAATTAAAAGAAAACCCATTAGAACCAGCTACAAGAATTTTAGATTTAATCAATATATAACTCCTACAAACAAAAAAAATATATACATAATAACCAAATCTGATCCAATAATAACCCTACCGACCAGACAATGCAATGAAGATCTGTCAATCTCTCCAAATGCTGAATTGCACACAAATTTGCAAGAATATTTTTAACACAACCACTGGGTGTTAACCTATAATATATACAAGATCATCCACAGAATACACTACAATATCTACAATACTCTCTCACCAAAATCAACACCACAATCAACACAAGGAACAACAAGCACACAAGATCTGGTCCTCAGTATCATCACACCCCCTGTTTACACTAGAAACCAATGTCCCCCTGCATAGCTACATTCGTGCACACTCCCCGCACACCCACCCAATTAAACAACGACTCTATAATTTAAATATCCAATTCTTGAAGAGCATATCGCAAAAAAAAATTAAGTAGCTTTCAAGACCACCATAACAGGCTGTGACTCTGAAATCTGAAAACAGGGCACAGCGGAGTGAGGTGCTGACCTGAGTTTTCTGGGTCTCGGGGTTCTGGGTGTTCTCCCTTTTCCTGCCAGGTTTCCAGGCATTCTCAGCCTTCTTCAGCTGCACCTCGTCATTCACGGACACGTTGGTAATGATCTTGCGGGGAGGCAGCCGTCTCGGGCCTACACTGAGCAGCTGAAGCAACGAATGGGTGCTCTTTATTATGGGCGGTAACAATGTCACAAAGACCTCGGTCACATAAGATGACCAGGCGCTCATTCATTTGTGACAGAAGAGAAGGGATGAGCGGAGAGACCCACCGGTGCACCCCTGCCTCCAGGAATTGCCCTGCTGAAGTCTGCAGAGGCTGGGTTGAAGCCTGGGTCTCTGGCGATAATGCGAGGGCCCACCTGCTGCAGGGGCAGCTTGTTTTGTTTGATCTAGAAAACAACAGAGTCAAGTCGAAGTCCATCAGCCCCTCTCCATGGAATGGTTTTAAAGGTCCCCTAAGGCCAATGTTTTAGCAGGCTTACCTTGTCGAGTACCACATCAGAGATGGGAGGAAGCCCCTCTGGCTTCTGCATGCAGGCAGGCATGAACTGGAAGGCCAACAGGAAGTCTCTATCATACTGCCTCTTCCCATCCTTCAGCTCTGGCTCTGCATGCAGAGAGGGGTACAGTGAGCACCTGGAGAGAGGAATCACCTCTTTGTCAGGACACTGGGCCTGCCCCACAGGAGTGTCCTCTTTTGGCTTCTTCCAGGTGTTGGATAAACTAATAGCTGTAAATCATAACAAATCAGTCTGGTGTCTTTTTAGTGTCCTAACATAGCATGTCATGCATGTGGTTATTTACCTTGACTCAAGCTTTGCCTAAGATTGGACTGTAAAATGGGCTCCACTTTATCCTCCAGCAAGACCTCTGGCTCCTTCCCAGTCTCTTTCAGCTCTGCCCCAGTGGAGGCTCCACAGGCCTGGACTGCCTCTATAACAGCCTGGCCTGGGAGAGTGAGGCCTGAAGGAGCAGCAGTGCTGGAAGGCAACGAGGGCGTCAGCGTGCCTGAGGCAACCGCCTCTCCGGCTGCTGGACTTGCAGCCTTCGCCGGACAGTGGGCCTCCAGGGCCAGGCCGACATTGACATTCCCCTGCTCTGCTACCTGGCTGTTCAGCTGCTGGGATTTGAGGTAGAAAATGCGAGGATAATGAGGGTGTGGACATAAAAACTAGCAAAAGACGGAAAAGATGGAGAGAGAGAGGGAGAGAGAAAGAGAGAGAGAGATACTGCACACACATGCAGAAGAAGGGGAATGGCAATGAGGGTGGGGGGGTGAGCACAGCACAGCACAGCACAGCACAGCATAATTAGAGAAGTGAGTAGAGAAAGAGGCAAAGAGAGAGAGAGATGAAATGAGAAAGCACAAGAGGGCAAAAGATCCAGCCGCAAAGGCACAAAATGTGTGTGTGTGTGGAGGTGGGGGGGGGGGGGGTGAAGACACAAAGACAGCAAGAGATAGCAGACAAGCATGGGGTGCTTAAATAAATGGGCAGGAGAAATAGAGAAAGAGAGGAAAGAGGAACACTGTTAACATTTAGGGAAAGAGGACACAAAGTAAGTGCAACGGCGCAGTAGTGAGTGTTCCCTTTACAGAGAAGCCTTTCCTCAGAGGAGCTGAGGTGCTCAGGGTTTGGCTGAATCCTTCTTACAGGGCCTTTACGTGGGCTGTCTGTGTAGAGGGAACACGAGGGAAGATCAGGAGGATTCGAGTGGCTGTGAGGGAGAACTAAGATGGAGGCAGACGAAAGAATAGGCACGGCAAGTCGGAACATCAAAACACATCTGAGAAGCCTTCTTAAATCAGAACAGCCACAATCACACAAGCTACTGGAACCAGTCAAATATGACGGAGGAGGGTCAACGGTGTGACCGAATCACTGAAGAAGGAAGAGAGAATGGCCGGAAATCAAACTACACCATCAGATTTTGTTGCTGATTGTATGATGCTTTTAATAGGACAAGAGAATGAAAGCCAGCCAAACAACCAAACAATCAGCTCAGAGCTTATTATGAGGGAGGACTAGATGAGAGAGTACTTTAACCTGTGGAGTGGATCACGCGAAGCAGCGGCCTGCAGCCGATCAGGGGCTCGGGCTGCGGGACTGAATGGCTTACCTGTGGAGCAGTAGGGGTAGTGCAGGGACGTCCCACTGGTGGGCTTGTGTTCTGGCTAATGCCTACTCCTGACATGATCTCCTCTGTGATATCCTTGCCATCCTGGTTAGGGTCTCGGATACGGATCTTAGCGAACAGCAAGTTATTTGCATCTATTAAGTCAATCCACAATTAAATTAATTTCACCTCTGAGGCAGGGGGAATACTCACTGTTTTCTTTACCCTCTTAGTGGGTGGAGGCTGCTGAGCTGTATGCAATATTATGGATGGAGATTTGGTGTATATGGTCTGGCCAGGATAGTATGAAGGCCCTGCCATTAGTGGTGACCAAAAAAAAGCACTGGTTTCAGTTAGAGAGCAAACGAAAAAGCAGTTTCAGCCAGCGGGAATACCCAGAAGAAAGGTCTCTTTATCGGTGAGAGCACGCGTGTGGGTTTCCCAGGTGGGGGTAGAGAAAGGGAAGTCCAAACTCACCATATGCTAGTGGGCAGTCTGCAGGAAAGAGCCCAGGGTAGAATGTACTGGGTCCTGTGGGCTGGACGGAGTACTGCTGGGGATGTCCCACGTAGGGAAGGCCACTGTGGTGATACTGAGAATGAAACAGAACAGCAGAAGTAAAGGGCCTAGCACCAGACATGGCCATTCATATAGGACACTCCTAAAAGAGATATTCGAAGCAGTAAACAAACAAAAAATACAAAAACATTTAGTTTTTACACTGAAAAAAACTAAACTAGAATTTCTCATTTCTGCTTCCAAGATAAAACATATTTCTATCTACACATTTTAGGAGCAGTTTATTTATTGCTGGCCAACCTGTTTATAGACAGATTTTCAACCCATTTGCTACACTGTGTACATATTTGCACAGGCGCTTTTCTCTGCTCTGGGTACCTGAGGCACGTAGTACTGGAGTACGTAGTACTGGCCGGTCTGGGATGAGGTGAAGGGCATGGGTGTCAGGAACATCATGATGGGCTGGCCGGACACGGGTCGAAAGGAAGCGCTGTTAATTGGAATGGCAGGCTGGGCTGTCTGCATCTGAGGGATCTGGAAAAGCTGGGAGAGGAGAGGAGTGGAGAGTGAGGGTCACAGAGCAGCGTGGCGTATGCCGCAGCAGCCGGCTCAGACGCTCGGAGTGAAGACTTTAGTCAAGAGTTGAGTCGTGGACTCTACAGCAGTTGTACTGGGAATGTTGAGGAGATATATACATAAAAAAAAAAAAAAGTTTAAAATTTTCAAGGGATTTTGAATGTCCTATTATGCTAGGCATGCAAGATACAAAAAGAAAACCTTTCAAGAGTCTGTTTCACATGCATGGCACTAATACAAGGGTGAATGAACTAGCATGAAAAATTAAACAATTACAATGATGGATGCAGCTAATTAGCCATGATTGCAGGAGAGGGGATATATATGTAAAAAACAACTAATCTTGAATGTAAATTTGTACCGATAACCTGAGTCTATCAAAGCCAATGCTGACAAAATATGACATGAGCTAGAATTCAGAATGTGACAAAACCCCCATCCCAGTTGGCTTTGATGCTCAAAATGGGAACATAGTGAGGGAATTCCTTCTACATGAGAAACAGTAAAATGAGCCTAAGACGTGATTCTCACATACTGTCTCCCACCGAGCTGTTGCCATCTTAACATATCTGGACATAAAATCCTCCCTCCAGCAGTTATGCAGGCAGGCAGAAATGAACCTTTGTATGGGCTCCTGGGTAATGGAGCAGCCATACCATGTCCAAAACAGATTATTAAAAAGCACTGGAGTCCAAAGGAAATAAAGAGAAACAGACTAAAAAAGACTAAACATAAAAGACTAAACATAGGTGCTGGCATCCTCCGAACTGGGGAGCAGAGTGGCGCGCAGGTGCACCACTGAGCTACTGGAATGTCTTTCAATGCATTTTTTGAAGACTGCAAAATTACCTGAATGGATCTCAATCCTCCCTTGAATATTGAAGCAGGAACGAGAGAGAAGCTAGTGGAAGAACGCACTAATGGGTGTGGAGGGTCAGAGAGACTTCAACACGCTCACATACACTGGCACACACAATTTAAACAAATCTTTAAACAAATTTAAACCAAACCAAGTTTTGTTTTTTTTTAAATGACGGAATTGAACACTGTTGTTACAGTGGAATTGTGAGGTCAGAGGCAGAGCAAATGTGTTCCACTAACCTTCCTGGCCCTTTAAGTGCACTACTGCAGATAGACTGAAAACAAATTTCACCTAAATAAAATCACACTGTAACACTGAAAACATAAACACAGACAAGCACTGAATGAGTGGTAAAGGGCATTAAAGCCTAAGTATTACATGGAGATCACCGCTCACATTTTCAATTCTTTCCTTTGACAAAACAACTCACATCAACAGCCAAGGCACTGCACTGGCTTTCTAAAAGGAGATGGCAGATGGCACTATCAATTAGCTTCACTCAAAAATGGGAGAAAACAAGGAATGCGGCATGTTATGCGCTCGTGCACATAGTTCGGTCACACGTCTCTGCTATGGTCTTCCAACGTACACTGCCCTTGATATGAGGCAATATGGCCACCTACTGTAAGCTCAACCTTGGGTCACGATATCATGCAGAGCCTTCATAATACCCTATGCTTCTGTGCATGTGCTAGTCAGATTCAAGCTCAAATATCGTCTCTCTCAGCTAGCACAGCCCGGCCTCGTCTGTCTACAAAACTTCCAAGAGGTCTCCGGTACACTAGACAAATGTTGCTGTTTTGTATTCACAGAGAACATTTATCCAAGTATGTGTACTGGTCAAAAAGTTGGGATGCGGCTGGGAGACAGGAATCCATCTGCCTCTGAGATTGATGTGTGAGTTGGGGAAGGGAGTGCAGTGGCTAGAACACTAAACTTGGCGAGGTTTTACCACAGGCACACAGAGGAGCATGCAGCATACAGTGGGAGGTGCTGCGCTGCGGCGGTGGACATGAGAGAGCAAACTGGGGGTGGAGGAGGGTGGGGGGAGCCAGGCAGAGACTGTGGGGGCAGGATGCGTGCAGACGCATGTCACATGCTGCAGGAATCTGGACCATGTTGCTGACAAGTTCACTGAATGTTTTGAAGCCAACTACAGCACATGCATGTCTGTGTTGTATCTGGGCTTGGTGTAGTAGGGTCAAGGAAGACTTATTTTTAGCTGAAGACGTCTATCTATAAGTGCAACACACTTAACTGCAGATAACCATATTTACTGCTAAACTTTGGCTGACATCTCAAGTGAGGCGCACTTCATACAGAATGAATACAAGAGTTAATTTACTGTCTTGTGCAATTCAATATAACAAGCTCATGGTTCATTGCAGGTGGAGCCACCGTCCTTGTTGATTGAAAACCTTAAGAAGCAGAAGCAACAGTCCTATTCCAAGCTAGAGAAAAAAGGCACAGGACTCTCACACAGCAGACTCTGAAATGGAAGATCTCTCACATTAAGGTATGGCTATGCAGCCTTGAATTTTTATCTCCAGACATTCTTGTGTGGTTCCTAGATTTTTCCCACATTCCAATCCTTTTCTCAAGTACACTTTAAATAGAAAATAAAGTAATTAATTGAAGGGAATAGCCGGTGCCATCTTTATTCTGAGCTCAATGTTGCATACAGACGAGGTATTGTCCACAGAATGTCTAACAGTCTCAGGTGGGTTCAATCTTTATACATTTTCATCAAGTTACAAAACCATTTTTTATTAAAATTGTATCTTTAGGTGGTATCCTGGCCTCAATCCCGGACTTGCCACAGAGGCCATATTTGGTCATTCTCACTTCCTGCTTACTTCTGAAGCCTAATTTGGTCTTTTACAATTCCTGCCATCATATTATTACATTAATAATTTCATTTTATTACCTCACTTGAGTACACCTCTGGCTGGATTTTGAACCACTTGGTTGTAATCCTAAATGAATCATGAATGATGCAATCAAAGGATCACTGCTTGAAGCCAAGCAAAAAAGTTTGATTTTTCACATTCACAGACATGAAGAACCAGCAGGACGAACCAAGACTGATGTGAACTGTGTGGGAAAGTAGACTTTGCACATACTGTAGAACAAAACCGCTTTGATGAAGTTGTAAGCAAAGAGGTATTAAGAACATAAGCCTGTGTAAATCCTGATAAGCAATTGTAGTTCAGAAGTGTTTGAATATGTGTATTGTTTGTTTGTATTTTCACAGGCCAAAAACAAGTACTGATTAGCAAGATTTACTACCTCCCAGTACACCATTTCTTTTTACTGCCTGAGTAGATGTTGATGGAAGTCAAAAGGCCAACAGAAGCAACAACCATCTGGTGGTTGCTTCCAGACTACCAGGTCAGCTTGATATTCTCTATTGCCTCTCTCTGGCAGAAGACCCACCAGGTCATTCCACATTTGCATAGTTTTGGTGATGCTCTTTGCTTTGGCTTCAGTGTCACTTTGGTGGGCTTCTTTGGATGGGATGATTCCCCCGCTGAGAGTGTGCGGGCTGTTGTGGAGAGAGGATGTGTCTCCAGAGTCACATCCAGACCCACATATGGCCACCGCAACCAGAAAAGCACAGGTGAGGAAGGTAAGGCTTCTGAGAGCTACCAGCCAAGCAGGTGTGGACAGAAAAGAGGTGCTCTGTAGCAAAGAGAAAGGAAGCTGATTGCTTGGTATGTAAAAGGACAGAAACCTGGAAGCTGGTGTGGATAGTATGAAACCCACCAAAAATGAAAACAACAGCTTCATTTGGAAAAAAAAACAAAAAACCCAACAAAATGCAGCAAGAGAGAACAGGTCTTTGCTCATCTTAGATAAATCAGTGTTTGATATAATCAATGCTTAAAAAAGCAAGGTAGCCAGGAACAAAAAAGTAACCAAAAGTATTCAAGGTGAAATGTGCAGTGTATTGGCTCAGTCATTTCAACTGTTCCCCATTTTTTTTATATCAATTTTCATCTCTGACAAGGAAGATGTGGAGGGGAACCTGGGAGGCTGTTGGACAGGGTAATGAACTGGATTGCAGGCTCAAACACTGTATGCACTTGAAGGACAGTGTTCACTGCAGTTCTGTGTACGCCTTTTTTTCTATCGTGACTTTGTATCAACCGGGAAGGAGCAACTGTCATTCACACCCAACAGGAATGCAGCTAGTTGTGACCTTGAGAATTCTTGGCTATGGAATCGCCAAAAAGTATCTTAAGCACTTTAGCACCATTCTAAGACAACCATTGACAATAATTACTCACCTTAATGAATGCTTTGTCCGCATCTTGGCTGCATCTGAGCTGGTGGTTGAAAAGCAGGGCCCGCAGCTGTCGGTTCTGGTGCTGGATGTCATACTGCTCAGCGGTCTGACAGGCACGCACAACTCGTAGGTCTGTTCAAGGTGGTGCTTGTACACCTCAATTTCCATCGTAATTGTCCTATACAACCATTAAAAATTTGACAGAAGTTAAAAAACAGCAGAACGGTTTGTTACAACTGGAAAAAAATAAATAAGAAAAGATTGTTTGTTGTACATGAAAGTCAGTCAGCCATGAGGATAAGCCCTCTTGTCCAAAGTTCTGATCAGCAGTTATGACCTCCTAACACTGCAAGAAAAAAGAAAACAAATGCATCAAAGTTGGCGTTATACTCAGTAAGAACTCAGTAGACTAAGAAACTGCAAAATACTCAGAGAACTCTGTGCATGAGTCAGTGGCTCAATAGTCCAACTAAAATCAGCCAGGACCACAGTTTAGTTGGGCTAAACATGAGTCAACTAAATCCTTAGTCAGAGAATGATATTCTGTCTTTGCTGCTTACATGATCAGCTTCTTTCAAATAGCCATGTAAACTTAGTCAACTTAGTTATTTAGGAATAATATCAAACTACATGTGGGCCATCAGATCCTGTTTGCCCTTGAAGACCCACTCACAATCTCTGCCCAAGTCAGAGACTATTTAGAGCTATTATCTTAATTCCAGCACTGGACATGCATTACCTTGCACAGTTTCACAGCTCTGGCACTGCAATCAACAATGCATACGTCTTAACTAAGAAGGCAACAGTTCAAATGGAAAACCTACTTCCTCTCTGGGAGTGAAGGAAGCCAGCTGCTTGATCTTCAGTGTCTGGTTGAGTCTTGGATGCATCAAGCACAGGGACACCAGCTGATACCCCATGGTTGAGGTGCTCCATATATTGTGCAAGGATCGGTTCGTTATAATCACCATTCTGCATTTTTTAACAGCAGCAACAGCATAAAATGGTTCAGTTAAGGGTGCATCATTGGAAGACTTTCACTAAAATATGTCCTCACCATGTCTCAAATACAGCAATACCTCTTAGAAGCCATTGTACTGCACACAGAATGGACAGTCCCAGCAGTTTCTGTTCCCATATGGAACCTCAGTGTTTTGATTACAGAAAAAGCAATTCACAATGACATGAACTGGTTTCTTCCTATTGAATAGGGAGTTTATATATATAACTGAATTTGATCAAACTGTAGCAATGATTGTGAGCAAGGATCTTTCATTTTACAGCCTAAAAATGAAAGTGACAAATAAATGTATGTGACAAATAAACCAAACTTGAAACTTTATATAAATAGCTTCCTGTTAAATATACACAGTTAATCAGTCATTAAAAACTACATTCTATTAATTAAGAATGTTTATGAAAGTTAATTTAATCTAACTAACAATAAATGAACAGTCGAATATTGTAGTTCAAACAGTCCGATAGCTGTAGTAATGGCTTACCTCATTTTGCTTATTTAGAGAGAACGATAAATTTGAAAACCCACAGGTTTGTGAATTTGGGTCTCTAAATCATACAAAAGTAGGTTTTCTATTTCTGAACAGTTAGCTAGCTAACAAACTACCAGCACCTAAACGATCTAAGTTGAAAGATGAACTATGAAATGGTTCCACAAGGAATGGTTTATAGCCCCGAGTTAGACACTCGCTGACCTCAACTATTAGCTAGCTAACCAGCTTATCGCTGTGATAAAGCGATACAATTTTTAACAATGAGGACATGAATAAAGTATCCTTTACAATTTTCACAATATTGTTAACGTAACTGTAATATCTGAAAACGGACCACACAGGAAGGTGTAAAAATGAACAACTGCAAACACCCCGTTCCTTATCTTACCTCGTTAGGTAGCTAAGATAGCTAACCTAGGTTAGACCCTTTAACCATTTAAAGGTCTGAACTGTCAAACTGCGTTTCCGTTAGGCAGATAAATAGTTTGACGCCGTTTGGTGAAACTTATGCAGCCATATAAATGATTTGATCGCCGATACCTTTAGACATCATGGAATAAAAGAGGCTTATTTTAGCTGATGTGTGTGTGGAGTTGTTTGGGGGCAGCTATGAGCTGGAAGCTAAGCGTTGCTTCAGTGGCTTCTAGCATGGACTAGCTACGATCATAATTCTGCTACAAAATGTATAAATGAGGAAATATACAATTATTTACATTATTACAGCATTTACAGTATTAAAAGCGTGATTTAATGGGATGAATAGTTAACTAGCTAACGTTAGCTATCCTAGCTTGATGGCTATCTTTGCTCACTAACGGTTACTGCATCTTGGGGCCAACTTTATGCTGCACTTCGCCCCCTAGCGGGCCCGCGGGAGAATCCACACTGGCATACTCAAATAAATCACTTTATAACATCCAATATTCTTAAAGTACAGTACATTTTTCGAGATAACATTTCTTAGGAATAAAACAATTACCTGCTTACTGATTTTCAGATGTCTACATGCAGCCTAATTTGGTCTTTTACACTTCCTTCCATCATGTTATTACATAAATAATTTCATTTTGTTACCTCAGTGTCAGGAATTCTGTCACTGAGCCACAGTTCTATGAAAACTAAAGCACAACAGTCTCTACACTCGCGTTGGGTGCTATGCTAGAGTTGACCTGTTGACCAGGGAACAGACATTGGAGAGCAGGATGGACAGTACAGCTGGTCTGCTAGGGTTAGCTTTTTTTTTTTTTTTTTTTTTTTCTCCAGTGGTAGCTCAGTGGTTAAGGTATCAGAAGGCTGCTGCTTCAAGCCCCCCCACTGCCAACTTACCACTGCTGGGCCCCTGAGTAAGGCTCTTAACCCTCAATTGCTCAAGTTGTACTCAGTCATAATTGTAAGTTGCTTTGGATAAAAATGTGTCAGCTAAATGCCATAAATATAAATCCAGCATGAACTCATGCCCTCTATGGTTTGTTTTTATTCAGCAGTGACTCCTGTCTCTAGGGTTTCTGTGACCTTGAGTATGAGAGAAACATTTTATTTGTGTATATATATATATATATATTACATCTATTGTTATTATTATTATTGTTAGATACTGGAGCCTTTCTGTCTTCAGGCACCCAACACAAGGTCTCTGCCTATCAGCCATGACATGGCGGCTTGACCGCGAGCTGGTCGCCCGAGGTCTTCCACTCCTTCTTCTTGTCTCCTTTACCCCTCCCTTTCTCTTTCTTTCTCTCCCTGTCTCTCTTTAAGCACAGGAGTACCTCATGGCGGGTACGGGAACAGCTCGTGGGTCGTTCATGCCAAGAACATCTAATTTTTAATAACCTTGTCTCTTTCCTTTCTACATAGACCCTCAGAACATGCCTCACTTTTCCCCGTCATCCTGTAGATTTAGATAGTAGATATAGGACACATATATACTCTGTGCTTTCCTCAATAAAGTTGAACTCTCTTCATTCACTACCTTGGTGTCAGTGTCTCTTGACTTCCCCAGATCCGGCTACAGAGGACGGAGGGCAGAGGGTAACTTGGAGGAGATCGAAACTGAAGGACTTGTCACTTTGAACCAGTTCCTAACAAGAAGTACAAAATACATAAAGTCTACCTTAAACATTGATAAGTGCAATAAACAATAAGTACTAGAGTACTACTAGACCAGCAAGTAGTAAGTTGCAGTAGTTTAGCTTTGAGATCACAAGAGACCACACAAGCACCTGGGTAGCTTCCTGCGAAAGAAAGGGCCGAATCCTTCGTATGTTACAAAGGAGAAATCTGAAACATGAGTTGAGAATGACAACTGGTTGTCCAAAGTTATGATCGTGATACCAGGGAGTTCTCAAAGGGAACTGTGAGGTCCTGATAAGGGCTGGGAGTACCCGGGATGTACAGAAGGTTGCATGTTAGCTAGGACAGCTAGCTGGCTCATTCGCTTTCTATCCATCTTAAAACTGCCAAAGTCTCGAAGTAAACATCACTAGTGAGTTATTCTACACATCTGGCATTAGCAGAGTGTTACAATAATAACAGTTCACCGCAGCAGTAAAGCGATAAACACTTGTCTTATGTAGCTGACAAGCTCGCAAAATACACCAAGCCCGTTGTCATAGCAACCAGCACTTCGCTTGCTCGAACTAGCCTAGCTAAGATAGCCTTAATGGGCTAACAAAGACTCATTTCTACGCCAGGCGCACATACTACAAATGCATATTAGCTACATAACTGTTCCAATAAATGCGTGTATTACCATGCTATTCATTAATTTTCCTGTATGTGCACAACTGTAGACCGGGGGTTCTTTAACGTAATCCTCTTCGCCATTAGCTTAGCTAGCTAATAAAGCTAAGCTAGTTAGCCAGCCTAGCTAACTAACTGATATGTTTCAATGTGGAGACGCAGTAAGAGTGTCTCTAATAATTTGAGTTTGTTTTCAGTCGGTACGTACACTCAAACGGTGTCATACAGTTATTGAATAAATCAGCAGAAGCTGTTATTAAAATAATTTTCTGCGTCCTTTCGAGGTCTTACCTTGACAGTGGTGAAGCTTAGCAGTGGTAACCTACATACGATTCGCATTAAATAAATTAAATACAAAAAAACATGTCCATGTCTTTGTGAAATTTATTCTATGAGAATAATTTAATATTACTTGCTTTGGAAAAAGCAAACACTTCATGCCAAACTTAAAGTGTGCAGGGCACAGTAATTGCTGTAGAAGACACATACATGTATTTTCACAATACACAGGCTGTTCATGTCTGTTCAGTACATATGGTTATATTACACCTTGGTTATGTGTAATATGGATATAAATGTTAAAATGTGCTATTACAGAACACGACACCTGTTGCGTTTTATATTGGTAAATCTCTGATATGACCACTGTAACAAAGTTGCGGTTATAAATACGTGAAACATTTTGATCGACTGAAATGTAGCTGTATGTACATGCAATATATTTGTGATTATGTAAATTAAACAGCTATTCTAATTCTTATGGCTAGCTAAATAAATTGCAATTTCGTCGTCTTCAAGGTATGGCATGGTGTTTATTCATTCTTCGGCATACAAAATGACGCCTTTTCACGTTGTGGAACTACAAATATGGCGGCCTTTTTTCTTTAGCGTTTTAATGACGTAAAAGCAGAGTCTCACCGTAAAGTCGGGCAGGAGGATCTGGACTCATTTATTTCTTCGTATCTTCCGCCATCTAGCGGTCAATAACGGGTAGTCTTGAATTGATTTCTATCGCGTAATACTTTGGATATAAATGTTTAAATTTCCTGTTGCAGGACAGACAAAGTATAGTCAACCAGTTCTAACCTTTTGATAAAAACTTGAACTTCAAAGTAGGTGAATCTATTTCCTTAAACCAATCAGATCACAGTTAATTTACATAACATCAATGCTTTGAGTGCTTTAGATATGAGAACATCACAGTGATCTTTCTGCTCACACATCAGTCAGTCTATAATTCTGTATTATGTGTTTCTATAGCTTCCAACTTTCATGAGTTCCTTGAATCTGTGGAGAAAAGTGCAGACCAATGTAGTTTCTTATTTGTGAACATTTATACATTCATTTTAATTTATTTATCATTTAAATGTTTTATTACTTTTAATTTATAGACATAAGGACACAGAAAACTGACTGAATTGTTACAAGGTAATATTTTCTAGACTGTGTTTACCATATGTTTTTATTTCTAAACGTTAATGCAGTGTGTTAATCTGTCACACCGAGGCAGAAGGGGTGAATCTGATATACCCCTCTTCCATTGTCAACTATTCAGAGTCCTCCAGTGGAGCTCATACAACTAAAGAAACACATACAGAGGTCACTGGAGGTTCTAAGTTACATCTAAAGTGGTCTAGTTCTGACGTTGTGAGGATAAGCAGGATGCGGGGACGAGGCACGATGAAACGCACTTTTATTTTTGCAAACATGCAAAACATACAACAAAGCTCAAATACTATGCACATCTCAAACACCAACACACGTACTATGAAACACGAGACATATATACACCCAAGCCGATTACACATAACAGAGAACAGGTGAACGGCACGAGAGTGTGTGGCAACACAGACGAACACACACACACCAAGATGTTTGAGGAGGGGGCGGGGCCACAACATGACACTAAGCCTGTACACACTGTTCCAACACTACCCTGTAGGGCACCATCTCCATGGAAGTATATTTTTAAAAGCATGTTTGATAACCATATTTATACTGGAACAATTTAATCAAATGAGTTGTGTTTTTTGTTCCTCTCTAAGACGGTTCGGATGCCGATATTGAGATTTGAGTCTGAGCAAGTTGAGAAACCCACTGTGAGGGTTTCTGGGTGCTCTGGAGGAGCATCCAGAAGTTGTACACCTGCACCAAGCCTGAGACCCCTCTGCCCCTGACACAATTGCCCAGGAATGCGGGCATGTACCTAGACTATGAGGATGGACAGCTGTCTTTCTATTACATACTAACATATCTACATATTTATCGGAAACCTCCGGGAGAAGAAGCTGCATCTCCTCTTTGCGCTGCTGGACAGACACACTTATGACACTGTACTCATCAAAAGCAGCACCAGAGATGCACTGAGTCATATCCCGCTACACACCGGTCAGACCAGCTTGTTTGCACATTTTGTCATAAAACTTAAGATGTCATTTGTTGCTGTTATATATAAAATTACCAAATTAAAAAATAAATAAATCAAAAAGTACTTGTGGCTAGAGAAGCACAGCCAATCACATAAACAAGATATAATGTCAGTAATGTTTGCGGCAGGTGTTTAAAATGTGCCCAGACTCATATTCAAAAATATCCATGTTTCAACAGTTTGAAGGTGGCCATGACACTAACAGTTTGGTGGAAATTCCACAAGATATCAAACTCCACACTCACACGAACTATTCATTCTCCCATTTGGAACAATCCAGGCTTTACCATGAACAAAAATATTAAACTTTACATCTTGGATAGAAAAAGGCATTACAAACCTTAAACATATTTATCCTAAGACTTGTTTCATGTCACGCCCACAACTAGCCCCAAAATATGCTATAGAAAGCCCCCAGTTCCTACAATACCATCAGCTAAGATCACCTATGTGTTCAAAAATCAATTCCGATACCTACATCCATATCAGAATTTATAAACAAGCATTCTTAATACAAAAAACCTATTATCTAAGATATACAAAATAATAGTGAAATCAAATCTCACAGTTACTCTCCCATCGAGACAATAGGAGGAACATTTATTACTAGCCCCCGACGCTGCAGTTTGGATTAAAATGTGTAATAATAATTACCACATGACAGCAACACTAACCTACAATGCATTCAGTACAAAATAATACAGAGTACATTATACTACACATTGGATGTTTAAAATTGGTTTCACAAGCTCAGCAATCTGTACATACTTTACTCAAATCACAGTTGACGATTACATTCACGCCACATGGCAGAGCACACCTATCAAGCAATTTTGGCAAGTCGTCATCAAGTTCGAGTTCAAGTTCAAGTGGTTTTATTGTCATTTCAGGTATATATACAAGTACACAACAAAAACGAAACAACGTTCCTCCAGGGCCATGGTGCAACATAAAAACAACAGTGCAACAGACAACATGCTACACAAGTGCAAACAGTCCAATATAGTGCATCACCAACATATCCCATGCTTTAAATAACCATATCCATCCAACACCATCTTTATGTCTCCTAGGAGACATATCATCAACCAATATGACAGGATACTATGTATAACATTATTATATTGATATAATAAAAATATTCTTGCAAAAAAACAACAAACAAAAAAACATATTCATGAACTGGAAAACAAAAAATAATATTAGTGTCACCCAATAGAAAAATCTATTGATAGAGTATATATATCAATAGAATAATTCTCAGAATTAATCAATAACAGAACCAATAATCTAGAGTGGACACCTTTGATAAAATCCATACAGAGCCAATCCATAAACGATAAATATCACACTCTAATACGTGTACATATACAATCCAACATACATGTACTCACACATAACCATATACATAGATACATACATACATACATACATACATACATACATACACACACACACACACACACACATTATTCCTGTAATGGTGCAGATGGCGAATACTTAAAAATATTATATATACATTTTGCGTTTGTCTGTTCATCTGTCTGTCTTATTTTGAATAATAAAGCTCTAAAGGTCCACTGATGGGGGGTAATAAATTCATATATTTATTTCTGCAGATTTCTAAAAGAAGAGGCTGTGGTCAGGGTGGAGTGAATCTTTGATAACCAAGATTGTTGTTGTTTTGGCCTTCGAATAGACAATGGCATTACCCAGTGTCAGGTCTTTCTCAGTAAACTGCAGAGAATGATATAGAGGGCAAGAAATGGTCAAGCACAGTTTAACTGGGTGTGTGTCTGTGAAAAACACTACAGCTCTCTGATACATTTTTGTTTCAAGATTTAATCATCATGCAAATGATTGTGATTAATGTTTTGTCTGTTTAATTCAAATATTATACTATAAACCTAATATTTTAATAGGGTTGGCAACTTTCTAGATCCGATTACTACGTGTTGTTCATGTAACTGTGCAAATAAACTGCAAACACAATTACTTTTAGAAGTATCATCCAGTTTGTTTTCACAATTGCCAAAATGTAATGAATCACAGCCAGTGTTCTAAAACAGAGCTGGAATGTATTCCTGGTTGATGTGCCCTGTTTCTGGTTAAAAAAAAAAAAAAAAAAAATTGGTGGATGAATTTTCAATGAAAGTGCTTCACTCAGCAGCCATTAATGATTCTTATATCCAGTATGAATAAATTGAAATTCCTATCCTTGTATCAGGTGCAGCAATTGTGTGTAACAATTGTGAAGCAAAAAAGCAAAAGCAAAATTGTAATATAACAATATAGGTAATATAGAACTTGATCTAATGATATTAATTAGGCTATGCAAATAACACAACTACTTCGGTAGCACATCATTTATGCCTGTTGAATAGGCAGTTTTCTGCTTTGCAGATACTTGAAATCTTTTACTAATCTTTCCCCAAATCCAGTAGGAGCTGCCTTTTACATTAACATGCCAGGATACACACTCACTGGATGTTTAATCTTTCTAGTGGTTAAGCTATATTCTTATAGTCAAGAAAGATATTTTTTAATTATTAATCAGTTAAAAGGATTTCTTACTGTAGGCCTATTATAAACAACATGGAGGAAATAAAAATAAAAATACTTGAGTTAGACAGTGGACACAGGTTGCTAATAAATCAAGTAAATGAAACTGGATGGACTGCTTAATTATGTAACAACACAACATTTATGGCGACGAAGATGTTTCACACATATACATTCTTACGTGATGCTGACCTCGATATCCATATTTCACATTGATACTGTAACACTATAGATGAAACTAAACCTCACATTCTCGTCACGTTGATAAGCTTTTTGAAAGTTTGATCATGATCAAAGATCATGATCTTTGTTTTCTAAGTGTGTTTCCAAATTGCCTTTGACTGCTGTATGCCTAATTGCGGCATTTAGCACCTCATTTCGTCTCTAATTTTTGACATGTACTCTTGACATAAGTCTTGCATAAGTGGAAAGTCGATCAGCCCCCATTTAAAAATGGTAAGCTTTTACTGTCACGTTAATAACATCACGCACACGCACACATAATGCTTCGACTGTCCTACACTTTAAATATCTTTTGCACATTATGGAGGGTGAGCATAGTTACCAGTTCCCTTCATGCAAAAGGGTTGTCTTAGGTTACTGTAAAGTCTAATGCACATTTGGAATTATTAAAAGTAGTTTATAATCAATACAAAATTTTACTGGGAGCCAAAGTAAAGTAGCTAAGATATGATTGATGTGATCAAATTTTCTAGCTCTATTAAGAACTATGGCTGCTGCATTTTGAATTCGCTAGGCACTTTAGGCACTTAATAGCACAGCTAGATAGTAAGGGATTACAGTAGTCCAATATTGAAGTAATAAATGCATGGACTACCTTTTCTGCATTATGTGTGGAGAGCATGTTCCTAATCTTTGAAATGTTTCTAAGGTGGAGAAAGGGGGTCCTAGAAACATTATTTATTTACGTGAGCTTCGAACGAGAGACTGGGATCCATAACTCCAAGATCTTTAACTGTTAGAGAAGATGTGATTGGGAGACCATTGAGGTTCATTGAGTAATTAGAGAGCGGAGACCTAGCTGACTCTGGGCTTAATAGAAATACCTCTGAATGTCTCTGAATGTTAGAAATTAATTAAAAATACTAATGTCAATGTATTTACAACGCATGTATTTAGGACGTAATTTTTTCAATCACAACAAAATATGTTGTTGTATTTTTTGCATTATGCTTACTACAGAATTAACAGTCAACTGTTCAGTGACTTTGCATGTAGAGTTGTAACACTGCTTATTACTAGAACTGTGGCTAGAATCAAAATCAACGCTAGTGTCATTCCTAAACCCCAATCAGCTAGTCGTAAAGTTAACATTCAAATAGAAAATAAAGATGCAGACTTCAGAATTAGTTAAAGAGAATAGCTGAGAGAATAGAATAAATTATCCGTTACTACCCCTGTCTTTTATCATCCCTCCATCCCTCCATCCCATGCCATCTTCCTCTATTATTTGCTTTTCTATTTTGTTCTGGTATCTCCTTATCTCTTTTAAAAAAAAACATTGGCCAAAAGACTAACAAAAACACTGACATACTTAAGACCTTTAATATTTTTTTTAAATATAACATTAAAAGGAGAATGTTACTTATTTCACCCTGACTGTCCACTTATATATCTGGTTTGAGTATGATTTTCCTTGTTCAAGTGAAAACAGTAACAAATGTAGCATGTCACAAATATATACATGACTATGTATGAAAAATGAAAGACATCAACATGAAACACTGGACCTGATTTCAGTTAAGCACCTAGTTATGGAAACTATAAAGACTAACATTGTCATAAAAATGTTGTGAAAGTTAATGCTTAGAAGATTACAAGTGGCTAAGACATACCTTGTTATAGGCTGTGCTTACTGATGTACACCAGGTGGACATAGTGTCAAAGCAGAGGGTCTGATGGAGCAGGTGGAACATCAACATTTAAAACAAAAATGAACTGCTTGTATTTAGTGAACTAAATAAGGCATAAGCGTCCTATGCATGGCATACAGATCCCTATAAGCTTTGATAAAATCCATCCTCATGTAAAAGATGTATTGTCCCAATCATAGTAAGTGAAAACTATGACATAAAAAACTTTCTTTACCTAATATAAGCAGGCAATTATCTTTTAATTTGACCTACCCCAGTAAATCACGGTATCTAAGTTGATGAATAACAGGAATAATCACAAACTTCTAATGAAGCAAAGTAATATATAATTACAATTATAAAGGACTAATTTGGTTTGTCTCCCCCAAAGCCATTAGAATGTTCTTTATATAACAAGTGAAAATGACCTACACCAATGTGATATGAAAATGTTGATATGAATAAATGCTTGCATTCCTTTCTGATACAAGTCAAAAAATATCTTTAAAGTGGCTCAAACATAAGAACTATGTGCATTCCTTCAAAAACATATACAAACCAATGAAAAAATCTCCCCTAATATGTGTATATACACAAGTGTCTGTGGGAGCCCCAAAGCTATATTATGCATTCAAATAACAAAATATATATCACAGTCCCTACAAAAAATGAAAGTAAAAAAGCTAACAAACAACAAAAAGGGGAAAATCATAAATGAAAATATCCCAAAAATAATTTACTAATGTCATGTTTGTAAGCAGCCCTGCTTTCCTGCTTCCTAAAATGGTGACATATTTTAGGTACTCAGGCCACTGGAAACAAAAATATACACAGCAGTTCTTCCACACATTTAGAGGAACCTGATTTTTTGTTAGATAAATATGTGTCGGTTATGACCGTTAAAAAGACCTGAACAAAAAAAAATGTTTGGATTTTTATTCGCTGTCACCTTTCATCACGGGCAACATAAAAATTCACACTACTGCAATATCGCTAACATGTTACTGGCATGCGAATAAGACACCTGAGCACAGAGAGAAACCCAGTGTTATGATTACAGTTGACATTGGAACTAGCTAGATAGCTCATATTAAGACACTTCTTTGGAGAACACGTGCTAAAGTGTTTTCCCCACAATCTATATGCATAATTTATTTGCCAACTGTGACCAGAGAGAGAACATACCTTACTCACAGCCTAGGACATGCATGGATTTTGATGAGGACTGCATATGCCTGGGATCAATTCAAACACGTCATGACGATGATATAAAACCTGATGAAACAAGCTTGACAAGCAGCAGTTCCGTTTTTCCTTGAAAGTATCAAGCACAGATGAAGACGTTTCTATGGTTATCTCGGTTTTATAAATATTAGCCTATAGAGTTGGGCTTAGTACGTGAATAAAAGATGGAATTAAACATGCATAAATTACGGTGTCCTGGAAAACCCACCGTGCTGCAAATAAACAAAGCATATTCATCAAAGTGGTAACACACTTTAGAAATGCGGTGCAAATTTAGAAAACGCATACAACTTCAGGAACAAATCCTGTCACAACACAACGGAAGTGCTGTTTCCGGAGGACACGGAAACGGGTGGACTTCTATGAGATTAGCGTGAAGTCTATTGGAAGTAGTGACAACTGAGTAAAAAGGGTTGTTTTTTTCCAGTTACCACTGTGTTATCAAGGGTAGGTATGTGATACAGAATGGAAGACTGACCTATTCATGCTCTGCATTCTTGCATATTTATTTATACATAAGGCAGCCTTAAAAACATGGGATGGAAATCCCATTTAACACAATATGCACTGTTTTACAGTCAGAGTGAAATAAGTAACATTCTCCTTTTAATATATATATTTTAAATGTTAAAATTCTTAACTATGTCCGTTTAGCTGCCAAAAATGCCCCTTTTGAAATTTGTATTTCTAATGTCACAAGAACACTTTATTGACCTATCTCTGCCTATTCAGCCTATAGAGGTTTAGCACACCCACTTAAATTGCCTTTCTCAGGCATTTCAGCTCTGAGTACCTTTTGAATGAAGCACAATACAGGGCAGCCAATCATAAAGGAGCTCATTTATCTTACATCCGTCTTAAAGGTTCAGTAGCAACAGGTGCCTGTTGAATTCCAAGCGATATATATATAGAGGTTGGAAATTGGTTGTGTAAAAAAAAAAAAAAACAGGCTGAAAACGAGTCGTTTCCGCTCTGTGAATTGGGAGAAAGGGACAGTGTGTGGAAGCCCAACCCCAGTCATATAGGTTTGCTTCTAACCGTACCATTACCATCACCCACTCTGGTGCACTAGTTTGAGTGTATTAGAACTAGTAGCAATGCTGAAGCATTACATGTATCTATAACAAATATACTGACCATGATGAAGTGATAGGTTTGTTAAGGCAAACTGTGTATGCAATACATGTTGCTTAGGTCACTTGCTCTAATTGTACACAACTCTAAAGCTACACAACTGTACATTAGTTAAAGTCTACACAGTGTCAGTCATGTGAAGTACAACTGAAAGTTCCCCTGTTGTATTCTTCCAACAATCAAGTTCTGCGTAAGTTGGGGCAAAATAATATGACCTTCACATCAAAGAACATTTTAAACAAATGGACTGTATGTACATCTTTTTTCTAATGTTACAATTGAAGTCTAAAGTCATATCTCTTATCAGTGGAGGATGCACTTGCTCAAACCTTTCCTTTAGATTCCTTTTGTACACACTACAGACTGTGACCTCGAGATGCTTGAATGAATGTTGAACATTCACACTTGTGTATGAGTGCCGACTGTTAGCTAATGCATCATGATGAGCCTATCCTTTTTGAGTTACTTATTGAGATCATTCTCATAGCAAGTTCATTACACCTTGTGTACTCGATGTAGTGCGGTGAGCAGTTTCAATCTTAGTTACAATCTTAGTTATCAAAGACTCACTCCACCGACCAAAGCCTCTTCTCTTAGACAACATAACAAAACCATCGCAGCTTGAGAGCAAAAATCGAGCCTCGTAAGAGGTGTTATGTTCCATAGGCAGATTGACATCTTAATGCAATACACATGAACTCAATTTTCTTTGCATACATGGACATTGCACTTGTAATGTTTCTGATATTGCTTCTATCCTGAATAGCTCAGTCAGTAGAGCATCAGACTTTTAATCTGAGGTCCCTGTTCAAGTGAAAATATTGTTCTTTGCCACTAAAGTGCGCTTGAGAAGTTTCTTGAAATACCTCTAGATCAACCTAAGTCAAGGGACAGGACCCTGTTGCCTTGAGCCTTGCCGATTAAACTGACATTTCACATCCGTTTCCCCCAGCTGTGATGCTGTGCATTGGCTGTCATCCCAGGTTAGGCTAGCTAGTTCTGCTGGCAAGCTTGAAATATCAAAATCCTCCTACTTAAAAAAAAAAAAAATCACTTCTGAGCCTATCCTTTTTGAGTTAATTACTGAGATCATTCTCACAGCAAGTTCATTAGACCTTGTTCACTCATTGTAGTTCGGTGAGCAATTTCTATATTGGATGAGAGAAGGAGCAGACTTGTTCAAGTCACAGAATCCATTCACACTTAAACAACAGGAGCTTGTCAGTGGAGGGTATACTTGCTCACACCTTTCTTTTCAATTCCTGTTGCATAAGGGAATAAGGGACAAGGGAAGTCATTTTGGAACAAACCTGTGAGGCAACTGTCTTTGAGGCAAAGTGTCTGTATCCAGGGAAGAACATGTGCATGTTCAAGTGCTTGCCCTGTACTTCATTCTCTGAAGTTTACTGAGAAAGACCTGACAGCAGTTGAACACGTTTGGTTGTTGTCTGCTACCTTGTCTCTGTCTCTCTCTGTGTTCGCATGATAGGCACCACTGCATGCCATGCACCAGGCCTCCTTTCTTGTGAGGCTGTCCCTCATGACATCTATGGAGTGCATAATTGAAGACTAAGTGAAAGGATTCCCTTAAGATCTGAATACCTTTGGTTGTTGTCGTACATCGTCTCTGTCTCTCTCTCTATGTGTTAAATGCAGACTGCTCAGGTCATGGTGTTGACAGCTTCTAGTATTTTCACTAGATCCAAAGCAGTGTCAAACCAGTTTTTACATTTAAATGTTTTCACTTGGTTTTACATTTTAATGTTAACAAAATAAGAAACAATACACATTATAAATGTTAGATAGCTACATATTTGTACTTCTTGTACAAACTAAGAAAATAATAGAACACTAATTTAGTTATGTGACATATTGACACCTGAGCAAGACATGGGTGAGGGATAAAAAGGCAGGATATTAGTCACACAAAGCATTGCCAAAAAGTTTTAAAAACACAGATGTGGGGAAGCTCATGAAGACAGGCTCAGCTTTAGTCCACAGTATGCTAAATGGGAAACACTGGAGGATGGTACATGAGGGGTTTAAATAGGGAGAGAGTTAATTAGAAGCAGGTGATCGTGATGGTTGATAAGTGTGTGATTTTGAACCGAGCAGTGGTCGTGGTAGGTGATTTGTGCGGATATGTGTGTACGTGTCTGTGTCTGCGTTCCTGGTTCGGTGCGGACCAGAACCTGACAACTTGTTTCCACTTGATATCAGAATTAGTTGAAGAGAATAGCTGGTCCTGTCCTTTATTGCAACTTAAATATAAACATGCTTTTGAGGGACCCTCTGGAGAATGTCTGAGGGGTACACAAGAGTTTAATTCTTATAAACTTTTTCAAGGGCAATTATGTAAACAACCCTCCTTTTTTTCCATATTGTTCTTTGAAGTTTGCACCATTATGCTCAAATTACACATGACATTATAAAAGCTAGTCACCTATGAACCTGCGGGCTTATATAGAAGGGAAAATAAACTATGGACTATTCGTGCTCTGCATTCTTGCGTATTTATTTATACTAGGCGGTACATATCGCAGCCTAAAAAACATGGGATAAAAATCCCCATTTAACACAATTCAGGTTCTGTCTAAATGCATGGCTAGCTAGCTAGTTATTTTATAATCCCATTTAGAACATATATCAGCGAATGTCCTGAACAAAATGCGCTGTACCTAATCCCCAAAAATGACATATCTGACACTGAATAAAAACTTGTATGCTTCAACAGTATACAGTGGTAGAAATGGCGATCACCTTTAAAAGGATTTCTTACTGTAGGCCTATTATAAACAACATGGAGGAAATTAAAATAAAAATACTTGAGTCAGGTGTCTGTTGAATTCCGAGCGATATATATAGAGGTTGGAAATTGATTGTGTAAAAATGAATTGTGATTGTTAAGCCACATAGATGTAAGTGGACATCAAGGAAAAAAATAGTGTGGGTGCCAAGTATGGTGATTGTATCTTTAAAGCTGTAGGAAATGTTACATTCAGAATGTTTGTGAGACAAAAAAATAAGATATAATTACTATCCATGGTTTAATTGACTGTGTTGCAGGCAACATAGGCAGGGATTAGACTGAAAAATGTCAGAGTATTTTTAATGCTGTTTATTGCTGTTGTCAGAGGTTATGCAGCCATATTCTCCCTAGCAAGTATGGCGTCGAATCCTAACAGTTTGGCCGCCTGCAGACACAAATACCGTGTTGAGCAATATTTAATTACATCTACTTGAAATGCATATTTAATTGCATTGTTAGTATTTATGGAAAACAAGTGTTAGGATTGCTCTGCTGAATTGCAGACTTTCTCACTCTAGCAACTGTGGATTCCATCTCCTCAATCAGTTGGCCCATATTATGTTCACAGGTATCATACTGCATCTTTATGAAAGAATTCAGTTTCGCCTCCAACTATGAAGAGAAACAGTGTTAAGCAATATTTAATTACATCTACTTGAAATGCATAGTTCATAGCATTGTGAGAATTTATGGAAAACAAGCGTTAGGATTGCTCTGCTCCACTGCAGACTTTCTCACTTTAGCAAACATGGCTTCCAGGTCCTCAATACATTTATCCCTCTCATTGAAATTCATATCTTTAGGTTCCACCTGTAGATATGAGTAGAAATATTGTTGAACAGTATTTAAATACATTTAATTGAAATATGACTTTAATTACATTTTGATACATTTGTAATTTATAATTTGAATTGGACTGGAAAGGAAACAAATACAATTTTTTATCGCATAGCCGTTATCACATAGCCTGCAAGCCTAATGATGTAAAAATGTGCCCCCAAGCATCAAATGTTCAACAGAAATAACAGGACCTGACACACTAAGGTACCGTAGACCCATTCAAATTGTGCTATTGGAATAATAAATTCCAATGCATTCAGTCATTTTAGCTAGTGTTGATTTTGATTCTCGCCACAATTATACTAATAATCAGTGTTACAACTCAGCATGCAAAGTCACCGAACAGTCGACTGTTAATTCTATAGTAAGGAGAATGTAAAACAAACAAACAAAAAACCCACCAACAGTATTTTTTCCTGTAACTGACAAAGATTGCATATGCTAAATGTATGTGTCCTGAATATATTCTAAATACATTTACATTAGTGTTTTTAATTAATTTCTCGAACATTTGTTGAAATGCATTTGTAATTTATATTCAGAGACATTCAGTGTACTTAAATACAAGCATTCAATTAGCATCACTGTTCACCATAGCTGTTTTTCCATTTTTTGTGGCTTTTGTCCCCTGCCTCAGTTTGGCTTTAAATCATTTGTCTTGGTTCTACTTTACTTACTATGGCTGATTCAGTTCCCTCAGTAGTCAAGTAATTCTTCATTAAATACTTTGTTCTAGTATCTGTTTAAAAAGTAACAGAAAATGTCTTATTAGCGTTGTATAGATACTTAGAACACTTCTACGTAGATCTCTCTCTCTCAGACACACACACACACACACACACACACACCCACACACACACACACACACCCACACACACACACACACACACACACACACACACACACAGTTCATCCAAGTGGTGGCTGTGGTCAGAACTTACCCTTAAAGAAGTCATCCTCTGAGGTCGTGTTCCTTCTCTTAACACCCTTCCGACAGCAGCAAGTGAACAATAGCACAAGCTGCGTGAATATTCTGGCAGGGATCTGGGCTCGTCTTTTCGTTTTTCTTTTTCCCATATTTACCAAATGTGCTTTTCCTTTTGGTCCAATCTTCATAGGATATTTTCTCTCAAATTACATGGAGGGACTGACATGTTCTAAACTGCCTGTTATACCTTTACCCAGGGATGTTCTATAGGATTAAGATCTGGGGAATGTGAAGGCCAGGGAAACATTGAAAATTTGCTGTCTTGATACTGGAACAAATCCGTGATTATACAACCCTTGCGGCAGGGTTTCTTGTCTTGTTTAGTGTCCTTCTGCCATAGTTTAAGCAGCTGCATGAAGGGATGCACTTGGTCACAATACATAGGTAAGCCCTTCTGTTCAAACATCTACTGATTTCAGAGGACCCATGTTGTGCCTTCAGACATGTTAGTTGGAGCAACAGCATTGTATCTGGCTGCAATTTGCTTGACCGTGCGCCACTTGATCATCAGAATGATTCTTGATGTCATCCTCTTCTGATCCCTTTCAAAATATTGGTCCTGGCTAGTCTGTTCCATGCCTCGTTCGCAGTTCGCTTCGCTCAGACCGCTTGACTTTCCCATTCTAATGTTTACATGGCGTTTTTTGCAATTAGTCAAAACTGACCTTTCATGACCTTCATTATAAACTTTTCTAAGCAGTCATGACCTCACCCTGTCATAATATTTACTATCAGATCTTCCCTGTGTCCAAAGTGATCTCATGGCAGGAATTTTCCAGCCAACCATTTCCAAGTCAAGCCAATTCAAGCAGAAATGCCAATGAGAGCATTTCTGATTAACTCCTGTCATTGTACTAAGTTGGTAAGAAAGGGTTAGCTACATAAAAATAAAAGTGAATGACTTAAAAGTTTGATCATTTTAACTGAATCTATATTTTATGGAATTGTGTAATTAACCTTCATTATAAACTTTCCTAAGCCGTCATGGCCTGTCCCTGCCAGAATATTTACTATCAGATCTTCCCTGTGTCCAAAGTGGTATCATGGCAGGAATTTTCCCAAGTGTTTACATTAAAGGAATCTGACTATACTGATTACTCTTCGCCAGCTAACAGCAAATAAAAGATGCTAGATTTTGGATTATGTGAGTATATAACACGTGACTGTGTTTGTGTCAGAGAAGGGAGAGGAGAGGCTTTGTCTCCGGCCTCCCGCTGCTTGCCGCTGTTCAGCTTCTCACTGCTGAGATCCTTCTCGTTCTCCTTCTCACCAATGCGTCCCACTCCGCCAATGCTGCTGCAACTTCAACCGCTGACAAAGTGCACCAGCTCAAAGCGTGGTCTAGAGCCAAATTTGAACACGGGCATCTTCCTCATTGGCTCATCTCCTCAGAGGGGCAACACATGCACAGTTTCAGCTCCTATCGATACCCACGTAGAACCTTATAAAATCAGAATGACAATGACAAGGAAACCATATTTTCAACACCTCCAGCACAACAAGTAGAAGTTTTTAGCAATGCACTACTTTTAGTGGTTGTTGAGCATCTGGAAAGAATGCAAGTCACCAGGGTAACATCATCAAGAAGCCCTTTTAGACTTACTTCCATCAGATGAATTTGGCCTCTTTTTTGCTTCAGTATTTGAGACTAATTTGTAGGAGGGCATTTTGCCAACATGAATCCCCTCTGCCATGACATGCACTCTCTGCATCAGTTGTGGGACATACCTGCTAGACCAAACATTTACATTCTGAATACTTTGGCTGAAGTTGTTAAAATGTTAGTACAAAAATCAACACTTTTATCTGTATCTTAATTTCAGGCTGATTTAACAAGTAGATAAGCTAATGTAGTGAGTGGTTGTCTTGGCTTGTCCTAATGGCA
Organism: Electrophorus electricus; assembly: GCF_041902795.1. Lineage (NCBI taxonomy): Eukaryota > Metazoa > Chordata > Actinopteri > Gymnotiformes > Gymnotidae > Electrophorus > Electrophorus electricus. Next base: position 1,013,164 of record NW_027658714.1, on the reverse strand, counting down.
GTCAGGGGCCAAAACACTTACTGTAACACTTTATACTTATAATGCACTTTCCTTAACTATTACAGATGCCGTTTAACAATGCGTTCTATTTTTAAAATATGGAAACAGCAACTCAGCACAGAAGGCGTTAGACCCTACCTGCATCCTAAGAACACATGGGTCACCCACACCATTGATAGAGACAACAGCTGATCTAAGTCTCTTGTTTCGTAATTTTCAACGTGCTTGTTTATGAATAACTTTCGAGCTAACCACTGCTTATCACTTTCAAAGTGTTGTCAGAATTTATTGATATGAAAGACTCTCGTCATGGTGATAATTGTCTGGTAGGACCAACTGACGTTATTGCCCGGACATACGCTCGGTGAGAAAAGCATTGTGGGAATTTCAAATATGGCCTGTGCAATGCTCGGTTTGCCTGCTAGTGTCGGCTTTCCTTGGACATTTACATTTACTGCATTTAGCAGACACTCTTATCCAGAGCGACTTACAAAAGTGCTTTGTTATTTATTCATAGAATACATCCTAGCCAGTCCAATAGGTTAGAGTCCAATATAGCAATGATCTAGAATACTGTAGAAATACAGGGATTACTGCTGATGCCTAGAAGTGTTAGATACTGGAGCCTTTCTCTATTCAGGCACCCAACGCAAGGTCTCTGCCTATCAGCCATGACATGGCGGCTTGACCACAAGCTGGTCGCCCTAGGTCATCCGCTCCCTCTTCTTGTCTCCTTTACCCCTCCCTTTCTCTCTCTCCGTCTCTCTTTAAGCACAGGAGTGGCTAATGGCGGACAAGGGAACAGCTCGTGGCTCGTTCATGCAGAGAACATCTAATCTTTAATAACCTTGTCCCTTTCCTTTCTACGTAGACCCTTAGAACATGCCTCACTTTTCTCCATCATCCTGTAGATTTAGATAGTAGATATAGGACACATTTATACTCTGTGCTTTCCTCAATAAAGTGGAACTCTCTTGATTCACTACCTTGTTGTCAGTATCTCTTGACTTCCCCGGATCCGGCTACAGAGGACGGAGGGCAGAGGGTAACTTGGAGGAGATTGAACCTGAAGGACTTGTCACTTTGAACCAGTTCCTAACAAGAAGTACGAAATACATAAGGTCTACCTTAAACATTGATAAGTGCAATAAACAATAAGTACTAGAGTAGTAATAGACCAGCAAGTAGTAAGTTGCAGTAGTTCAGCTTTAAGATCATAAGAGACCGCACAAGCACCCGGGTAAGCTTCCTGCGAGAGAAGGGGCTGAATCCTTCGTATGTTACAAAGGGGAAATCTGAAACATGAGTTGAGAATGACAACTGGTTGTCCAAAGTTATGATCGTGATACCAGGGAGTTCTCAAAGGGAACTGTGGGGTCCTGATAAGGGCTGGGAGTACCCGGGATGTACAGAAGGTTGCATGTTAGCTTGGACAGCTAGCTGGCTCATTCGCTTTCTAGCCATCTTAAAACTGCCAAAGTCTCGAAGTAAACATCACTAGTGAGTTATTCTACACATCTGGCATTAGCAGAGTGTTACAATAATAACAGTTCACCGCAGCAGTAAAGCAATAAACACTTATCTTATGTAGCCGACAAGCTCGCAAAATACACCAAGCCCGTTGTCATAGCAACCAGCACTTAGCTTGCTCGAACTAGCCTAGCTAAGATAGCCTTAATGGGCTAACAAAGACTCATTTCTACGCCAGGCGCACATACTACAAATGCATATTAGCTACATAACTGTTCCAATAAATGCGTGTATTACCATGCTATTCATTAATTTTCCTTTATGTGCACAACTGTAGACCGGGGGTCTTTAACGTAATCCTCTTCGCCATTAGCTTAGCTAGCTAATAAAGCTAAGCTAGTTAGCCAGCCTAGCTAACTAACTGATATGTTTCAATGTGGAGACGCAGTAAGAGTGTCTCTAATAATTTGAGTTTGTTTTCAGTCGGTACGTACACTCAAACGGTGTCATACAGTTATTGAATAAATCAGCAGAAGCTGTTATTAAAATAATTTTCTGCGTCCTTTCGAGGTCTTACCTTGACAATTGGTGAAGCTTAGCAGTGGTAACCTACATACGATTCGCATTAAATAAATTAAATACAAAAAAAAAACCCAACATATTTCTACGGTCAACCGAGAAGTCCATGTCTTTGTGAAATTTATTCTATGAGAATAATTTAATATTACTTGCTTTGGAAAAAGCAAACACTTCATGCCAAACTTAAAGTGTGCAGGGCACAGTAATTGCTGTAGAAGACACATACATGTATTTTCACAATACACAGGCTGTTCATGTCTGTTCAGTACATATGGTTATATTACACCTTGGTTATGTGTAATATGGATATAAATGTTAAAATGTTCTATTACAGAACACGACACCTGTTGCGTTTTATATTGGTAAATCTCTGATATGACCACTGTAACATAAAGTTGCGGTTATAAATACGTGAAACATTTTTGATCGACTGAAATGTAGCTGTATGTACATGCAATATATTTGTGATTATGTAAATTAAACAGCTATTCTTATTCTTATGGCTAGCTAAATAAATTGCAATTTCGTCGTCTTCAAGGCATGGCATGGTGTTTATTCATTCTTCGGCATACAAAATGACGCCTTTTCACGTTGTGGAACTACAAATATGGCGGCCTTTTTTCTTTAGCGTTTTAATGACGTAAAAGCAGAGTCTCACCGTAAAGTCGGGCAGGAGGCTCTGGACTCATTTATTTCTTCGTATCTTCCGCCATCTAGCGGTCAATAACGGGTAGTCGAATTGATTTCTATCGCGTAATACTTTGGATATAAATGTTTAAAATTCCTGTTGCAGGACAGACAAAGTATAGTCAACCAGTTCTAACCTTTTGATAAAAACTTGAACTTCAAAGTAGGTGAATCTATTTCCTTAAACCAATCAGATCACAGTTCATTTACACAACAACAATGCTTTGAGTGCTTTAGATATGAGAACATCACAGTGATCTTTCTGCTCACACATCAGTCAGTCTATAATTCTGTATTATGTGTTTTTATAGCTTCCAACTTTCATGAGTTCCTTGAATCTGTGGAGAAAAGTGCAGACCAATGTAGTTTCTTATTTGTGAACATTTATACATTCATTGTAATTTATTTATCATTTAAATGTTTTATTACTTTTAATTTATAGACATAAGGACACAGAAAACAGTTCATATACTGAATGAATTGTTACAAGGTAATATTTTCTAGACTGTGTTTACCATATGTTTTTATTTCTAAACGTTAATGCAGTGTGTTAATCTGTCACACCGACGCAGAAGGGGTGAATCTGATATACCCCTCTTCCATTGTCAACTATTCAGAGTCCTCCAGTGGAGCTCATACAACTAAAGAAACACATACAGAGGTCACTGGAGGTTCTAAGTTACATCTAATGTGGTCTAGTTGTGACGTTGCGAGGATAAGCAGGATGCAGGGACGAGGCACGATGAAACGCACTTTTATTTTTGCAAACATGCAAAACATACAACAAAGCTCAAACACTATGCACATCTCAAACACCAACACATGTACTATGACACACGAGACATATATACACCCAAGCCGATTACACATAACAGAGAACAGGTGAACGACACGAGAGGGTGTGGCAACAAAGACGAACGCACAAACACCAAGATATTTGAGGAGGGGGCGGGGCCACAACATGACGCTAAGCCTATACACACTGTTCCAACACTACCCTGTAGGGTACCATCTACATGGAAGTATATTTTTAAAAGCATGTTTGGTAACCATATTTATACTGGAACAATTTAATCAAATGAATTATGTTTTTTGTTCCTCTCTAAGACCTTTCGGACGTCGATATTCAGATTTGAGTCTGAGCAAGTTGAGAAACCCACTATGAGGGTTTCTGGGTGCTCTGGAGGAGCATCCAGAAGTCGTACACCTGCACCAAGCCTGAGACCCCTCTGCCCCTGACACAATTGCCCAGGAATTGTGGGCATGTACCTAGACTATGAGGATGGGCAGCTGTCTTTCTATTACATAGTAACATATCTACATATTTATCGGAAACCTCCGGGAGAAGAAGCTGTATCCCCTGTTTGCGCTGCTGGACAGACACACTTATGACACTGTACTCATCAAAAGCAGCACCAGAGATGCACTGAGTCATATCCCGCTACACACCTCTCAGGCCAGCTTGTTTGCACATTTTGTCATAAAACTTAAGATGTCATTTGTTGCTGTTATATATAAAATTGCCAAATTAAAAAATATATAAATCAAAAAGTACTTGTGGCTAGACAAACAGCCAATCACATAAACAAGATATAATGTCAGTAATGTTTGCGGCAGGTGTTTCAAATGTGCCCAGACTCATATTCAAAAATATCCATGTTTCAACAGTTTGAAGGTGGCCATGACACTAACAGTCTGGTGGAAATTCCACAAGATATCAAACTCCACACTCACACAAACTATTCATTCTCCCATTTGGAACAATCCAGACTTTACCATGAACAAAAATATTAAACTTTACATCTTGGATAGAAAAGGGCATTACACACCTTAAACATATTTATCATAAGACTTCTTTCATGTCACGCCCACAACTAGCCCCAAAATACGGTATAAAGAGCACCCAGTTCCTACAATAACATCAGCTAAGATCACCTATGTGTTCAAAAATCAATTCCGATACCTACATCCATATCAGAATTTATAAACAAACATTCTTAATACAAAAAACATATTATCTAAGATATACAAAATAATAGTGAAATCAAATCTCACAGTTACTCTCCCATCGAGACAATGGGAGGAAGATTCATTACCAGCCCCCGACGCCGCAGTTTGGATTAAAATGTGTAATAATCATTACCACATGACAGCAATACTAACCTACAATGCATTCAGTACAAAATAATACAGAGTACATTATACTACACATTGGATGTTTAAAATTGGTTTCACAAGCTCAGCAATCTGTACATACTTTACTCAAAACACAGTTGACGATTACATTCACGCCACGTGGCAGAGCACACCTATCAAGCAATTTTGGCAAGTCATCATCAAGTTGGAGTTCAAATTCAAGAGGTTTTATTGTCATTTCAGCTATATACAAGTACACAACAAAAACGAGACAATGTTCCTCCAGGGCCATGGTGCAACATAAAAACAACAGTGCAACAGACAACATGCTACACAAGTGCAAACAGTCCAATATAGTGCATCACCAACATATCCCATACTTTAAATAACCATATCCATCCAACACCATCTTTATGTCTCCTAGGAGACATATCATCATCCAATATGACAGGATACTATGGATAACATTATTATATTGATATAATAAAAATATTATTGCAAAAAAACAACAAACAAAAAAACATACTCATGAACTGGAAAACAAAAAATAATATTAGTGTCACCCAGTAGAAAAATCTATTGATAGACTATATATCAATAGAATAATTCTCAGAATTAATCAATAACAGAACCAATAATCTAGACTGGACACCTTTGATAAAATCCATACAGAGCCAATCCATAAACGATAAATATCACACTCTAATACGTGTACATATACAATCCAACATACATGTACTCACACATAACCATATACATAGATACATACATACATACATACACACACACACACACACACACACACACACACACACACACACACTATTCCTGTAATGGTGCAGATGGCGAATACTTAAAAATATTATATATACATTTTGCGTTTGTCTGTTCATCTGTCTGTCTTATTTTGAATAATAAAGCTCTAAAGGTCCACTGATGGGGGGTAATAAATTCATATATTTATTTCTGCAGATTTCTAAAAGAAGAGGCTGTGGTCAGGGTGGAGTGAATCTTTGATAACCAAGATTGTTGTTGTTTTGGCCTTCGAATAGACAATGGCATTACCCAGTGTCAGGTCTTTCTCAGTAAACTGCAGAGAATGATATAGAGGGCAAGAAATGGTCAAGCACAGTTTAATTGGGTGTGTGTCTGTGAAAAACACTAGAGCTCTCTGATACATTTTTGGTTCAAGATTTAATCATCATGCAAATGATTGTGATTAATGCTTTGTCTGTTTAATTCAAATATTATACTATAAACCTAATATTTTAATAGGGTTGGCAACTTTCTAGATCCGATTGCTACATGTGTTGTTCATGTAACTGTGCAAATAAACTGCAAACACAATTACTTTTAGAAGTATCATCCACTTTGTTTTCACAATTGCCAAAATGTAATGAATCACAGCCAGTGTTCTAAAACAGAGCTGGAATGTATTACTGGTTGATGTGCCCTGTTTCTGGTTAAAAAAAAAAATAAAAAATTGGTGGATGAATTTTCAATGAAAGTGCTTCACTCAGCAGCCATTAATGATTCTTATATCCAGTATGAATAAATTGAAATTCCTATCCTTGTATCAGGTGCAGCAATTATGTGTAACAATTGTGAAGCAAAAAAGCAAAAGCAAAATTGTAATATAACAATATAGGTAATATAGAACTTGATCTAATGATATTAATTAGGCTATGCAAATAAAACAATTACTTCGGTAGCACATCATTCATGCCTGTTGAATAGGCAGTTTTCTGCTTTGCAGATACTTGAAATCTTTTACTAATCTTTCCCCAAATCCAGTAGGAGCTGCCTTTTACATTAACATGCCAGGATACACACTCACTGGATGTTTAATCTTTCTAGTGGTTAAGCTATATTCTTATAGTCAAGAAAGATATTTTTTAATTATTAATCAGTTAAGGAAGTCAAGCTATTCCATTTTGCTGAGATGAAGGAATATTGCATAACCCTGTACTGGCCAAATAATTAGATTTGACGTTCTATTTTGGGGATTAATCCCATAACTGAATTATTCACATGGTTTTATAGCCATGGTTAATACTTGCTGTCAAAATGCTGAGGTTCATAAGAACCTCTTTCCTTCATAAGGAAGCTTCCTGTTTTTGAAACAGGTAGTTTCAGCATACTAGCTCTTACTGCTCTCTATCTGTTTAACAAATGTTTTGTTGGATTTAACTACTTTCTACCTGGAAACTGGCAACTTCCATGGAAAACTATTTTATCATCACAAACTATATCTAAGGAACTACCACAAACATAAGTAATGTTAACATTATGCTTTTTCATCATGACTTATGTTCTGCTTCAGAGCACTGAATGCAGCATGTTTATTCTTCGTCATTAGTGGCAGTTTTATCTGTGAGAAGTGTAGATGAATTGCTAGTCTGACAGACAGTACGCATCCAGACAGCAAGGCGAAAGGGTGACGTTACGGCAAAGTAGACGAGCTTCCACCAGCTCATGGGACCACTACACATCCCCAACATTAAGTAACAAAATCCCAGAGACCTTCTGCCTGTGCTGGCCAGACTTCAGATCAGAAGGTGAGAGAATACAGTCATGTGTTGTGTGGCTCAGATTGTTCACACAGTTAGTAACAGTCCAAACACTTTAATTATACTGTACAGTATGAGACCTGGAAATGTGTGTCTGTGTCTGTGTTTTTGTATGTGTGTGTGTGTGTGTGCCTTCTCCCCAGGCTGTGCTCCAGCTTTGTACTGTCCATCATCAGAGAGATCTATCAGACTGGCTCTGCTCACTGTGTGTCCAGCTTGTTGAATTCAGCAGAGAACTGCATCAACCTGAACAGCAGAGAGCTGGACTCTGTCCACTGTGCTGCCCTGCGCTTCACCCTCCAGCACTGCACAGCAGTCTCTCTCAGCCTGCTTTTCACCTCCATACCAAAGGCAGAGCTGGAGAGCATTGAGCCACTGCTCTAACACGTCTCTCGTCTCAGGCTTGAACTTTTCTCACAATCAGAATTTTAACACAGAACTGATCTGTTTAGGGAGTGTTATATAAACGTTTATGTACGTTTATGTGTTTTTCACGAGTTTCCTCAAAAGTCATTTTGTGCCAGCATCACTTAGGTTTTATTGAGACTCCTGTCAGGTAATCAGCAATATCCATGAATATTTACTTCAGAATAAAATGACTTTCTGGAGGAAATTGTTAAATTTAGGTGAAATATTTATATTAACCTGAAATTAACTGCCCTGCCACTGTCTGTGTGTGTTTTGTTTTCTCCGTGTTGACAGGCTGCTGTTGCTGAGGCTGCTCCACTGCTACAGTGTCTCTGAACTACAGCAGGGGGCAGCAGCAACAGATCTGCTCTTCGCTCTGCAGCACAGACTGGATTTCTCCTGCTGCTCTGCTCTGGACTTCACAGCAGACACACAGAAACACACACTGACTCTGAGCACTGAGGACTGCAGAGTCGTCTCCATGGTCATCCAGAGAGCTCACTCTCTCACACACACACACACACACACACACACACACACACACACACACACACACACACACACACATCTCACTCTACACGGCTGTGAGGGCAACTCTTCCCCATTTTACACACAGTCACCCTTCAGTAAGCCACTGACTCAACACCACACAAAGTAGGGAAACATTCTGGAAAAAGGAAAATAATTTTATCATTTGAAACAAAATGTGTGTAAATAGCATTAATGTTAGTAGTTATGTGAGTGTGTTAGTGTTTTGTGACTCTACATGTTGGTGAACGTTGATTGTGTTCAGCTGCAATAAAGCCATGCTGCTCCAGTTCCTGTCTCTTGTCTGTGTGGGGACTGATGTGGAGTGTGTGAGACGCGCTGTGGTTCTCTCCCGGGCTCTGGGTAAGATGGTGATCCTCAGTCAGACCCGGCTGGACCAGGCCTGTAGGTCACTGGCACTGTTTCTGGAACATTCTGAAGGGCTTTCAGAACTGGACCTTAGCCACTGTCAGCTCACTGACCACTGCCTGCAGCTGCTGTTCGCACACCAGCACAAAGCCCACATCCTGCAGTGAGTGGACAAGCGGGAGGAGGGATGTGTAGAGAGTCTTGATTGTTGAGTGCACAGTGAACACTAACATAGATATAACACATTTTACTCTTTTTCTCACAATTTAACACAAAATCCGGCAGGGTGACTGAATGTAGAAGCTGTGTGTGTTCATTGTAAAGCATTGTATGTTCCTTGAAAGGCTCTATATAAATGTAACTTTGCTCATTCAGTCATATCCTGTGTTCCTTCAAGGACTTTATTTTTCAAAAGCAAACAGCAAAAAGCTTGATTTTCTTGGTGATTTTATTTGGAAATGACGACCTCTCTCACTGGCTGCCTGGATCACTGATCACTGCCTGTACTTGGCAGGATGGATCTCTGTGTTCTACAGAATATCCAGACTGCTTGTAGAAACACATGTTCTCATTAAAAAGAGAAATAAGGCATAACAGACTCTTTATGATTTACAGTTTCGTGCCTGATAGATAACAAGTCATGTGTACAAGAACTGAAAGAAATGATATTTTGTTTAAAATGTCAAAATGCATAATTATCTGGCCATTAATGACTCAGGTCCACTGACACAAATATACTATTTATTGCTTTGCTTATTCATTCATTTGCTAATTCAATCATTCGTTTATTAATTCATTCGTTCATTACTTTAATTCATTGATCTATAAATCTACAGGTGTTTGTACTACTACACGATGATTTAGTAGAGGGAGGTGTGTTTGGGAATCCTGAACAATGTGGTAATTATAATCCATCTAATTTCAACCTCAGTCACAATGACATCACTGATGTGTCAGCAAAGAGGATCTATGATACTTTCTCCACCAACAACAATATTCACACTGTGAGGTAACTGTGTGTGTGTGTGTGTTTAGGCATTTAAAATAAGGCTGTATTTATTTGAGTTTAAAATTTCAAATTTAAAAGCCTATTTTGATTTTATAGGCTCTTCAACAACAAAATTACAGGCATACAAATCTTCCTCTCAGACAAGTGCTTTGAAGTCTGGTGATGTTGATGTGTTGTTGGCACTGTAATGATGAGATTTGATTTTTCTAGATTATTGGGACTATCCAAATTATATTTTTGTTTTAAGTGAAAAAATTTAATGATTAAAAAACAAATTTTAGTTATCTTATACATTTTAAGATTACATATAAAAATCAAATACTCAAAATTTATTTATAAAGTACTTTTTAAAATTTTATTTTATTTTATTTTATTTACAACAGGTGCTATTACAAAGCAGCTTTTCAAATGTCCAAGTCCAAGCCCCCAGTAAGCAAGCCAAGGGTGACAGTGGCAAGGAAAAGCTCCCTAGAGCATGAGGAAGAAACGTCGAGAGGAACCAAGACTCAAAGGGGGTCCCATCCTCCTCTGGCTGTTTAAAGAGAGACATAAATTAAAAAATGAAATAAGCATTTAATGTTTAGTCCAACTTTCTGGAGGTTCTAGACTTGTGTGCATGTGTCCGAGACCCAAGTCGCAAGAGAACGTCCATTAAGGGCAACAGAGAGTAGCTGGTTGGGGAGGAGGTGGTGTGGGCTACAACAGGGGACATCAGGGGATGATGGGAGTAGCCAAGGCATCTGAGACAGGATGAGGCTCAGTAACATCACAACATCAGGGGTAGGTGTACCTCGGCAGAGTCCACTATCAGTCCAGTGTATTAGAGCAATGATGTTTGATTCCTACTCAAAGAACATGTGATATTTCCAACATTCACTTTAGGTATCAATGAAGTTGTGACATCAAGCAAAGGAGGACAGTGAGACATGAGTAGACAAGCACAAGTTGGACCTATTAGGGACAATGAAACAAAACCTGAAGACAAGAAAACAGAAATGAAAGCCTGAGTGAGCTGAACTGAACTGAATCAAACTCCTACCGCTATATGGACCTAGCTCTGTAATATAGTTGAAACTGTAAGTTGCTATAGATAAGCGTGTCTGCCAGATGTCTGCTCACATTAAGCAGTGCAGTTGTGCAGTGTGAACATGGCATCTGTCTTTTACAGCAAAATCAAATTATTTTATTATTCTTTAAATGTCTTTAAATGTCTTCATGGTCTAGCAACTCATGATGGCATTAGCACTTGAAAGCAAAAAAAACAAACAAAAAAAAACAGCAAAACAAAAACATCTCAAAACACACTTATTGCATTGAGTTCTGTTTAGATGACTTTTGATTTTATATTAACACATCTACTGTTATCTATTTACCTTTTCCTTTTATCATTATATATGTCATTTTATTTTTTATCCTTTGGGCAATTAGTCTCTTCTCAATGCGTTTTATTTTTTGTGTGCAGAGAGAAGGGGTAAGAAGATGCATATACAGAGGTCTGGACTAGCCGTGCTGTCAAAGGTTAGGGGAAATGAAATAAATAAATGTTCCAAAATGTTTTTTAAATAGTTTAGTATCCAACATTTTAAATTCTAACATTTATGGTTACCCCCAGCAGTGATCAGTGGTAGCTCAGTGGTTAAGATACTTGACATGTAGTCAGAAGCTTACCTGTTCCAGCCCTACTGCTGCCAAGTTGCCACTGTTGGTTCTCTGAGCAAGGCCCTTAACCCTCAATTGCTCAAGTTATACTCACTCGTAAGTCACTTTGGATATAAGTATCAGGTAAATGTATGATTGTGTTTTTTATAATCTTGTACACATAAATGTCATATTCAACCAGAATATGTAAAACACACTGTCAAATCGTGTTTATAAAAATACGTTTTAGTTTTAATTAATTTCTGTAACTTCATGTCACTTATGCTGATATGGTTGTTGGCTAAGACAACCATGGCCACAAGAGGGAGACAAAGAGCTTCCCTAGTAATCAATGAAAACAGGCATACCCTGTAACTGTATGCTATACTATTCTTTTATTTTATATTTTTCCTTGATGTCCACTTACAATGTTTGCATGGCTTTATGTTCCAAAAATAATCATAATCTATTTTACACAAATATTTTCCAACCTGTTTATCTTGTAGAATTAAATAGGACATGTATTACATTACGAATAAAGAATTCTGCGCTGCATACACTTAGACATCGGTAATATAACTTGCAGTTATATAACTTCTAGTGAAAATCCTTGAAGCAGTCAACACCATCATCTGGGTGAGCTCCATTTAACCCTCTGAAGTTAAACAAAGAATTGCAGCTAAATGTGTGAACATTATCACGTGTCAGTTCATAACAAGTTAAGCTTCATAATAGGTCACGAAGTCAAGAAAATTCATACCTAAGCATTACTTTGTTTGATATGTTTATGGATGTATTTGAGTATAACCAGGTCATTTGCCTGTTTTTATGTATTGATCTGTATTGCTCCAAAAAACTACTCACGTCTTCCAATGTTCTTGATCCCCACTTGTAAGAAATAGTAAATGGACTAATCCTAGTTGTGGATAAGTATAAGACTAAACAGCTGTGAACTAATTCCACACGAGGGGAGTCATCACTGGAAAGGTGTTCTGGTGCGAGGCGTGCAGTGGTCCCTCTCCTGCGAACACAGAGAGACACAGAGGCGAGATACCAGTTAAAAAGGTTTGAGAAAGTACATCCTCCACTGACAAGATTCTGTTGTTTAAATGTAAATGGAACAGGTCTGCTCCTTCTCTCAGCCAATATAGAAACAGCAAACTGCACTACAACAAGTACACAAGGTGTAATGAACTTGCTATGAGAATGATCTCAGTAAGTAACTCAAAAAGGAAAGGAGCTTCTCCTTCCTGTTTTCTTTGTTCTCTTCTTGTTAGTGTTTGTATTTGCTCTTTCAAAACACTCCTGCACTCATTCCTCACACTAAAACATGAACCTGGTGTTGTTTACACAGTGACGTGGTGTGAGGCATCTGATCCATGATTTCCCCCTGGGGTCACAGGTCTCGTTTGTCGCCTTTTTTTTCTCCTTAAGACAAAAACAAATTAAAATAAGAGCAGAAAAACTGAGCAGAAATAAACAACTATTAAAATTCTAGATGCACTGTGGAATGTTCAGAGAAAAACAAGACACTCCAGTGTCTATTGTATTTAATATGTGGTATTTAACTGTCAATATGGGGACATTACGACAAGGGAGTGGGCTCAGCTGACCTGTCTATGATTTTATTATTATTATTATTTTTAATCCTAGTCTTTGAATAAGTTAAGGAATTTTTCTTTCAAAGAAGAGAAAAGGGATGGAACATGTGAAACACAAACATAAAAATAGGTATGCATTTATCTAATAAACTGATGACTACGATTAGGTGAGACAAGTTTTAGGATATAATAATAAGTGTATAATTTCCATCACACTTTTCACCTGAGTCTCCTGTGTTTCTGAATAAAAGAAAGTAATATAACACAAGCAGTTATACAATTTCCGAAAGGCATATTATTTAGAAATAAAGAAGAACTTGGTTATTATTTGGTTATTAGGACACATGAGGAAAGCATTTTAGTTGCATTCATTTTGCCAAAAACATCCATGACTGAAACAAGCTTCCTGTCACCACTGACCACCCTCCTAGCGTTCATGTCTCCACGGTTTCCCTGTCTAGTGTCTTTATTTTGATTTACTCCCTTGTTGTGGTTCCATTCCTTCGTTTCGTTTTCTGCACCCCTCATAATTTGCACTTGTGTCTGGTTTAATGCTCATGTGACCATGTTTTTAAGCCCTGTTTTAGTTTAGTCTTGTTGCTATTTATTGTAAGTCCAGCTGCTGTTTGTTAATCGAGGCTTCCGTGCATGTGAATATAAGCCTGAATGTTTATCCTCGCCCCAATGTTATAGCCTGCATCCCTGGTTTGTCTTCGTGCACTTTTCTTTACTTTAGTTTATCGTGAATTCTCGGACTCTCCATGTTAATAATTTGACCCTGGACTTTGGATTTGCCCCTAATAAATCTCACTCTTTTCCACACACTGCTCATCGTTACACTTCCCCAACCTACTATATTTACATTAAAACTCCGTCAACAGCAGTCTTTAGCGTTGAGGTTTTTTTTAATCTGCGTAAAATTACATAATTTCTGCTGTTTCAGAAGTGAAGGATTTGCGTGCTCTAAATTTTCATCATGCCAATGCACAGAGGTTTTGGTATGGAGATTTTATCCCGATCTATAGGAGCAGGTGTGATGGACTATAAAGTTGACGAGAAAGAAACCATCCGTTTCGCCGCCGTTCATGTCCATAGATGCTGCTATTACCAAAACTAGTACTGCGCTGATTCTTAGAGGACAGTTGATTTGACCGGATGTCGCAGCAGTACGGCCGACTACTCCTGATCATAACGTATTCATGACAACTCAGCCCTTTTTACGACTGAGGTGCTCACACGACAACGCGTGATCTTGCACCTTTTATGTGTTTTAAGAAAAACGCTCAGTGTTTTAAAGTGCAGCAGCGAATTTTCCTCTAACGCGTTACTAAGCTCTGTGAGCAGAGTAATTTCTCCCATTGTGTTGAAATGAACAGGTGTCTGTTAAACTCATTCATGAGCGTATTTTAACGCGCGTTCAATATCGTCCGAGCTGTAATCTTTTGAATTCTGTAACCATGCGGCGTCATGCGTATAACATTCTAGTCGCGTGGTGTGATAGCAACTGCTAGTCAGAATAAACAAGACAAACAGTAGTAGAAACATTTAAAAAAAGATACGATTACAAAAGTGAGATGCATTTTTGGCAGAACAGCGTTCATCCTTTTGAAGTTAGTTGCAGCAATTCTCCCACTTTAGAGCCGACCTACATTGTAAGACATCCTCCTGTTGAGCTGGATATCAGTGTGTTAAGCAAGTTTCTGTTTTGTAGGAGGACGGTAAGCAGCTGGAAGATTCCACCGTGTCAGCGCATCGTAGAGTGAGTTATCAACACAGCTGGCGACTGTTACAACTAACACACCACTTTAAATTTTGATATGAGCCCTTTTTAGATAGAGATTGCCTTTTAGGGATTAGAATGAGGCTCTGCAACATCTCAGATTGAAAAAGAAAGAAAGAACGCAGAGAAGAACAGAATAACTATAACTATATATATATATATATATATATATATATATATATATATATATATATATATATATATATATATATATATATATATATATATATATATGTATATATATATATATATATATATATATATATATCTTTGTCGGCTGAAGATCTCTAGGGACCGAATACACATTGCTGGGTCATATGTCTCTGTATGTTCCAAATGGGAATCCATAAGGTGGAGGAGGAGTTGAGCAAAGAGACCCTGGGTGAATGTCGGAGAAAGACATTGGAGGACAACCGACGGAAGGCTGCACGTGTAGGGCGGTGTCTTGGAGGTCTAGACCTCGAGCTAGCAGTGCGAGAACTGCAGAGGGAGAATGTGGAGATCAAAGCTGAACTGAGAAGGCTGAGAGCACAGCTTGAGAAAGTAGGAAAAGAGAAACACTTAGTTACACTGCAGTGCACATCCAATGAAGCAATGTTCTGCTATACACAGCAGATGGTTTTAGATTGAAATAAGCAACTATAATTAAAGTCCAGGTAAATAGTGAGCATAAATGTGTTAGGGCATATCAACAAATGGATTGCCTATGGCACTACAATATCACTTACATTATATTTTTGATAGTATATCAAAGTGTGTGCACATGCATGTATTTAATAGTGATGCTAAATTAAATGCTTTTTCACAGTTGGAAAGCCCAAGGCCCAGTTTCCCCCTGGAGTCTCCCAAACCACGAGACAACAGGTTTCCCTCACTCTCCCTCAGACAGCCTACCAGATTTGCACCTGGTGAGCCCCACTGGTTCCAAGAAGCCCCATCATCCAGACCCTACAGGCCTTGCCGTCCACTACTGCCTCACTCAGATGTGAGGCCAGCACCAAATGCACAGGACAAACAGTTCAAGGAGAAAAAGACACATGGGAAGAAGAAACTGAAACGTCATCAAAAAGACATAGAGCAGACATCGAAAGAAGCGAATGGAGCCTCGGAAGCAAGAACATGTGAGAAGAAGAGATTTCGAATTAGGATTGTATGGAAAGGATTTAAAGGAATTAAGTCTTTCTTTCAAAAATAGCTGTATGGTATAGAATTTCATGTCCTTTCCATATTAACATAACTTTACTCCTTTACTGCATGCAATAAGCCTGCCAAAATAATTTTCCAGGCATTTTTCATAGATATTTAATTGATTTATAATATGAATGTCTAACTTCTCATTTCAAAATGTTCTTATTAGTTCATGTCTGTTTTATAATGTAAATAAAGATATTTTCTTAAATAGGTGCAAAGTCTGGCATCATCTTAATAGGTACAGTTGCATCATTTAAGTCCATTTAAGTTCCAAGTAAGATCATGTCATGATTTATTGACAAAATATTAAAAATGTATAGTTTTGGAAGGATTAACAGCTCAACATTTATTCAGTAAGAGGTTCAGGAGTAGAAAAAATGTTAAGAAGCCCCCTAGTCCCCCAGTCCCAGAGTCACATGCGAGGTTTAACCATCAAATATTAAAACCCTGAGAAATGTTCAGTCTGAGATCTGAGTGAATAGTTTAAGGAAGATATTTGTCCAACCGTCCATGTTCTATCACAAAAATGGGGTTGCGGTCTGGACCTCCTTGACACCAAGAATCGTACAACCGTTTCCCTTTGTAGATGATGAATCTGCCCAACAACATTCCCAGTGATGTGGACGGTTATCTGTTCCCTCCCAATTCCACCTGTAGTCTGCTACATAATCTTACAGGATTTGTCATGGAACAGTGACAAATCCTGTCTCATCTACATTGTAGATATTCTGGGGTTTTGTTGTGAAATCTGTGAGATAAGCATATCAAAGCAGTGGGTGAATATTCCAGTATCAGCTGAGGTCCTCACTGTAGCCACAGGAAACTGTTCTGATTTGTGAATGGTCTGCTCAGGATGATCTCACATAAAACAATAAAATCATTTTCTCCCATTGGGGAAAGGGCTCTCAATTCCACTAGCCAGATTATAATCCAGAACAAGATGTAAAACATCTGTTTCAGTAAAGCTCCAACCCCAGTCACACATGACCTGCCAGGATTGTAAGAACACATGGACACATTAGCCTAAGCCATTTTATGATCACATCGTAAGTTCATATTTGTCATTCATTTATTCCATCAAACAGCATTTATTTTGCATATCATAATTTCTTACTTGCAGCCAGTACAGTGAAAACTGATGCAAGTTTGTACTTGAAGGAACTCCTCATTAAAACACTCTAAGGTCATCTTAAATGGAGTGTAGTGGGCTTAAATGGTTTCAAAGCGACTAATGGTGAAAAAAGACAATGTGTTCATTTTTAAATAAAAGATATATTTACATGCATGGAGCCTAAATATTACGTGGACTAAGAATCATATTATTATTTTGCCCACATACAGAAATATTAATTTATTCTAATTCAAGGATTGCTTGTTGCCTATGGTTGGCATGCTTTTTGTAGTGCTGTATCATTTAAACCCACCTTTTAAAGAATCAAATTTTTGAAAATATTCAGATGTCCAGAAACTAGATGTCTGCTTATTTGTTAATATGTTAATGTAATTAGAAAACTGTGTACATACGTGGTAATGTTTAAATATAGGTGTATCTGCCAGTGAAGTTTATGCTTTGACCTTTAGATTAGCTGTAATGCTGAGACAGGCAGGGCAAGACACAAGCGTGTTGTCGAACTTTGTTTATTAGGAGGAGCAGAAACATTATCCAAGAGCAGGTTACCAGAATACATGATAAACAAAAAACAAAGTGAGGCTAACCAGGAAGAAGAAAACATAGAGGTAAAAGTAAGATAACACAGATATTAAGAACACGGGAACGGAGAACAATATGGAAAACGAACAGGCAGAGAAAGAATACATATGGTAGAACTCCAGTGTAGTGATGGGATGTTAGATACTGAGGCATCAAAGCTCACTATTGCAAAGCACATTGATTCAACACTGTATTGAAGATTGTATCAAAGTTACTATTAGCATATGACTAATGAGGTCTAAGCATCAAACGTCGTCTAAACACTGGATGAAGTGGCACTGTTTCACAGGTCTGGCACTGTCCTATAACTTGCAGGCTATAAGAGACTGTAAAATCTCCAGACATCTTTTTCCCACAAAATTTGAAATATGGAAAATATGGAAGCAAATCTTTCCATATGAGGATAAATAACATAAATTGATCAAGTACCATTTCTTAATACACAAAAATTAAAGCATTAAAATCTCATTTGACATAATATAAATGCAGTTACCAAAAAGTGGCTGAAAATAAGCAGGAAACTGGGCGTGTTATAAAAACTTATATACATTTACATACACTTATATATTCATTTATGTGTGTTTTGGAAAGTTTCCAAGATGTCATTTTGTGCCAGCATTGTTTAGGTTTTATTGAGACTCCTGTGTCAGGTAATCAACATATTACAGTCCATGGTAATTGGTAAATTCGGGTGAAATATTTATATTAATCTGAAATTAACTGCCCTGCCACTGTGTGTGTGTTTGTGTGTGTGTGTGTGTGTGTGTGTGTGTGTGTGTGTGTGTGTGTGTGTGTGTGTGTGTTTTGTTTTCTCAGTGTTGACAGGCTGCTGCTGAGGCTGCTCCACTGCTACAGTGTCTCTGACCTCCAGCAGGGGGCAGCAGCAGCAGATCTGCTCTCTGCTCTGCAGCACACTGGACTTCTCCTGCAGCTCTGCTCTGGACCTGACAGCAAACACACAGACACACACTCTGACTCTGAGCACCGAGGACTGCACAGTCGTCTCCATGGTCATCCAGAGAGCTCACACATACATACCTACATACACACACACACACACACACACACACACACACACACACACACACACAGCTCACTCTGCATGACTGTGAGATAGAGGAGGCTGGAGTGGAGTTACTCTTCCCCATTTTACACACAGTCACCCTGCAGTAAGCCACTGACAAACAATTTAACACAATATCCAGCATGTGACTGAATGTAGAAGCTGTGTGTGTTCATTGGAAAGCATTGTATGTTCTTTGAAAGGCTCTATATAAATGTAACTTTGCTCATTCAGTCATATCTTGTGTTCTGTCAAGGACATTTTTTTGAAAAAAAACAGCAAAAAGCCTGACTTTCTTGGTGATTTTATTTCTCTTACTGGCTGCCTGGTTCACTGATCACTGCCTGTCCTTGGCAGGATGGATATTGTGTGTCTCTGAAAATGTATTAATATTATTAGTATGTGCCTAACGCTCCTCTCTATTCCAAAGCTGACCCGATTTCCATAATTCTCGTATTGCATAAGACCACTGACCACCCTCCTAGCGTTCATGTCTCCACGGTTTCCCTGTCTAGTGTCTTTATTTTGATTTACTCCCTTGTTGTGGTTCCATTCCTTCGTTTCGTTTTCTGCACCCCTCATAATTTGCACTTGTGTCTGGTTTAATGCTCATGTGACCATGTTTTTAAGCCCTGTTTTAGTTTAGTCTTGTTGCTATTTATTGTAAGTCCAGCTGCTGTTTGTTAATCGAGGCTTCCGTGCATGTGAATATAAGCCTGAATGTTTATCCTCGCCCCAATGTTATAGCCTGCATCCCTGGTTTGTCTTCGTGCACTTTTCTTTACTTTAGTTTATCATGAATTCTCGGACTTTCCATGTTAATAATTTGACCCTGGACTTTGGATTTGCCCCTAATAAATCTCACTCTTTTCCACACAATGCGTCCGCCTCCTTACCGCTCATCGTTACACTTCCCCAACCTGCTATATTTACATTAAAACTCCGTCAACAGCAGTCTTTAGCGTTGAGGTTTTTTTTAATCTTCGTAAAATTACATAATTTCTGCTGTTTCAGAAGTGAAGGATTTGCGTGCTCTAAATTTTCATCATGCCAATGCACAGAGGTTTTGGTATGGAGATTTTATCCCGATCTATAGGAGCAGGTGTGATGGACTATAAAGTTGACGAGAAAGAAACCATCCGTTTCGCCGCCGTTCATGTCCATAGATGCTGCTATTACCAAAACTAGTACTGCGCTGATTCTTAGAGGACAGTTGATTTGACCGGATGTCGCAGCAGTACGGCCGACTACTCCTGATCATAACGTATTCATGACAACTCAGCCCTTTTTACGACTGAGGTGCTCACACGACAACGCGTGATCTTGCACCTTTTATGTGTTTTAAGAAAAACGCTCAGTGTTTTAAAGTGCAGCAGCGAATTTTCCTCTAACGCGTTACTAAGCTCTGTGAGCAGAGTAATTTCTCCCATTGTGTTGAAATGAACAGGTGTCTGTTAAACTCATTCATGAGCGTATTTTAACGCGCGTTCAATATCGTCCGAGCTGTAATCTTTTGAATTCTGTAACCATGCGGCGTCATACGTATAACATTCTAGTCGCGTGGTGTGATAGCAACTGCTAGTCAGAATAAACAAGACAAACAGTAGTAGAAACATTTAAAAAAAGATACGATTACAAAAGTGAGATGCATTTTTGGCAGAACAGCGTTCATCCTTTTGAAGTTAGTTGCAGCAATTCTCCCACTTTAGAGCCGACCTACATTGTAAGACATCCTCCTGTTGAGCTGGATATCAGTGTGTTAAGCAGGTTTCTGTTTTGTAGGAGGACGGTAAGCAGCTGGAAGATTCCACCGTGTCAGCGCATCGTAGAGTGAGTTATCAACACAGCTGGCGACTGTTACAACTAACACACCACTTTAAATTTTGATATGAGCCCTTTTTAGATAGAGATTGCCTTTTAGGGATTAGAATGAGGCTCTGCAACATCTCAGATTGAAAAAGAAAGAAAGAACGCAGAGAAGAACAGAATAACTATAACTATATATATATATATATATATATATATATATATATATATATATATATATATATATATATATATATATATATAATCTTTGTCGGCTGAAGATCTCTAGGGACCGAATACACATTGCTGGGTCATATGTCTCTGTATGTTCCAAATGGGAATCCATAAGGTGGAGGAGGAGTTGAGCAAAGAGACCCTGGGTGAATGTCGGAGAAAGACATTGGAGGACAACCGACGGAAGGCTGCACGTGTAGGGCGGTGTCTTGGAGGTCTAGACCTCGAGCTAGCAGTGCGAGAACTGCAGAGGGAGAATGTGGAGATCAAAGCTGAACTGAGAAGGCTGAGAGCACAGCTTGAGAAAGTAGGAAAAGAGAAACACTTAGTTACACTGCAGTGCACATCCAATGAAGCAATGTTCTGCTATACACAGCAGATGGTTTTAGATTGAAATAAGCAACTATAATTAAAGTCCAGGTAAATAGTGAGCATAAATGTGTTAGGGCATATCAACAAATGGATTGCCTATGGCACTACAATATCACTTACATTATATTTTTGATAGTATATCAAAGTGTGTGCACATGCATGTATTTAATAGTGATGCTAAATTAAATGCTTTTTCACAGTTGGAAAGCCCAAGGCCCAGTTTCCCCCTGGAGTCTCCCAAACCACGAGACAACAGGTTTCCCTCACTCTCCCTCAGACAGCCTACCAGATTTGCACCTGGTGAGCCCCACTGGTTCCAAGAAGCCCCATCATCCAGACCCTACAGGCCTTGCCGTCCACTACTGCCTCACTCAGATGTGAGGCCAGCACCAAATGCACAGGAGAAACAGTTCAAGGAGAAAAAGACACATGGGAAGAAGAAACTGAAACGTCATCAAAAAGACATAGAGCAGACATCGAAAGAAGCGAATGGAGCCTCGGAAGCAAGAACATGTGAGAAGAAGAGATTTCGAATTAGGATTGTATGGAAAGGATTTAAAGGAATTAAGTCTTTCTTTCAAAAATAGCTGTATGGTATAGAATTTCATGTCCTTTCCATATTAACATAACTTTACTCCTTTACTGCATGCAATAAGCCTGCCAAAATAATTTTCCAGGCATTTTTCATAGATATTTAATTGATTTATAATATGAATGTCTAACTTCTCATTTCAAAATGTGCTTATTAGTTCATGTCTGTTTTATAATGTAAATAAAGATATTTTCTTAAATAGGTGCAAAGTCTGGCATCATCTTAATAGGTACAGTTGCATCATTTAAGTCCATTTAAGTTCCAAGTAAGATCATGTCATGATTTATTGACAAAATATTAAAAATGTATAGTTTTGGAAGGATTAACAGCTCAACATTTATTCAGTAAGAGGTTCAGGAGTAGAAAAAATGTTAAGAAGCCCCCTAGTCCCCCAGTCCCAGAGTCACATGCGAGGTTTAACCATCAAATATTAAAACCCTGAGAAATGTTCAGTCTGAGATCTGAGTGAATAGTTTAAGGAAGATATTTGTCCAACCGTCCATGTTCTGTCACAAAAATGGGGTTGCGGTCTGGACCTCCTTGACACCAAGAATCGTACAACCGTTTCCCTTTGTAGATGATGAATCTGCCCAACAACATTCCCAGTGATGTGGACGGTTATCTGTTCCCTCCCAATTCCACCTGTAGTCTGCTACATAATCTTACAGGATTTGTCATGGAACAGTGACAAATCCTGTCTCATCTACATTGTAGATATTCTGGGGTTTTGTTGTGAAATCTGTGAGATAAGCATATCAAAGCAGTGGGTGAATATTCCAGTATCAGCTGAGGTCCTCACTGTAGCCACAGGAAACTGTTCTGATTTGTGAATGGTCTGCTCAGGATGATCTCACATAAAACAATAAAATCATTTTCTCCCATTGGGGAAAGGGCTCTCAATTCCACTAGCCAGATTATAATCCAGAACAAGATGTAAAACATCTGTTTCAGTAAAGCTCCAACCCCAGTCACACATGACCTGCCAGGATTGTAAGAACACATGGACACATTAGCCTAAGCCATTTTATGATCACATCGTAACTTCATATTTGTCATTCATTTATTCCATCAAACAGCATTTATTTTGCATATCATAATTTCTTACTTGCAGCCAGTACAGTGAAAACTGATGCAAGTTTGTACTTGAAGGAACTCCTCATTAAAACACTCTAAGGTCATCTTAAATGGAGTGTAGTGGGCTTAAATGGTTTCAAAGCGACTAATGGTGAAAAAAGACAATGTGTTCATTTTTAAATAAAAGATATATTTACATGCATGGAGCCTAAATATTACGTGGACTAAGAATCATATTATTATTTTGCCCACATACAGAAATATTAATTTATTCTAATTCAAGGATTGCTTGTTGCCTATGGTTGGCATGCTTTTTGTAGTGCTGTATCATTTAAACCCACCTTTTAAAGAATCAAATTTTTGAAAATATTCAGATGTCCAGAAACTAGATGTCTGCTTATTTGTTAATATGTTAATGTAATTAGAAAACTGTGTACATACGTGGTAATGTTTAAATATAGGTGTATCTGCCAGTGAAGTTTATGCTTTGACCTTTAGATTAGCTGTAATGCTGAGACAGGCAGGGCAAGACACAAGCGTGTTGTCGAACTTTGTTTATTAGGAGGAGCAGAAACATTATCCAAGAGCAGGTTACCAGAATACATGATAAACAAAAAACAAAGTGAGGCTAACCAGGAAGAAGAAAACATAGAGGTAAAAGTAAGATAACACAGATATTAAGAACACGGGAACGGAGAACAATATGGAAAACGAACAGGCAGAGAAAGAATACATATGGTAGAACTCCAGTGTAGTGATGGGATGTTAGATACTGAGGCATCAAAGCTCACTATTGCAAAGCACATTGATTCAACACTGTATTGAAGATTGTATCAAAGTTACTATTAGCATATGACTAATGAGGTCTAAGCATCAAACGTCGTCTAAACACTGGATGAAGTGGCACTGTTTCACAGGTCTGGCACTGTCCTATAACTTGCAGGCTATAAGAGACTGTAAAATCTCCAGACATCTTTTTCCCACAAAATTTGAAATATGGAAAATATGGAAGCAAATCTTTCCATATGAGGATAAATAACATAAATTGATCAAGTACCATTTCTTAATACACAAAAATTAAAGCATTAAAATCTCATTTGACATAATATAAATGCAGTTACCAAAAAGTGGCTGAAAATAAGCAGGAAACTGGGCGTGTTATAAAAACTTATATACATTTACATACACTTATATATTCATTTATGTGTGTTTTGGAAAGTTTCCAAGATGTCATTTTGTGCCAGCATTGTTTAGGTTTTATTGAGACTCCTGTGTCAGGTAATCAACATATTACAGTCCATGGTAATTGGTAAATTCGGGTGAAATATTTATATTAATCTGAAATTAACTGCCCTGCCACTGTGTGTGTGTTTGTGTGTGTGTGTGTGTGTGTGTGTGTGTGTGTGTGTGTGTTTTGTTTTCTCAGTGTTGACAGGCTGCTGCTGAGGCTGCTCCACTGCTACAGTGTCTCTGACCTCCAGCAGGGGGCAGCAGCAGCAGATCTGCTCTCTGCTCTGCAGCACACTGGACTTCTCCTGCAGCTCTGCTCTGGACCTGACAGCAAACACACAGACACACACTCTGACTCTGAGCACCGAGGACTGCACAGTCGTCTCCATGGTCATCCAGAGAGCTCACACATACATACCTACATACACACACACACACACACACACACACACACACACACACACACACACACACACACACACAGCTCACTCTGCATGACTGTGAGATAGAGGAGGCTGGAGTGGAGTTACTCTTCCCCATTTTACACACAGTCACCCTGCAGTAAGCCACTGACAAACAATTTAACACAATATCCAGCATGTGACTGAATGTAGAAGCTGTGTGTGTTCATTGGAAAGCATTGTATGTTCTTTGAAAGGCTCTATATAAATGTAACTTTGCTCATTCAGTCATATCTTGTGTTCTGTCAAGGACATTTTTTTGAAAAAAAACAGCAAAAAGCCTGACTTTCTTGGTGATTTTATTTCTCTTACTGGCTGCCTGGTTCACTGATCACTGCCTGTCCTTGGCAGGATGGATATTGTGTGTCTCTGAAAATGTATTAATATTATTAGTATGTGCCTAACGCTCCTCTCTATTCCAAAGCTGACCCGATTTCCATAATTCTCGTATTGCATAAGACCACTGACCACCCTCCTAGCGTTCATGTCTCCACGGTTTCCCTGTCTAGTGTCTTTATTTTGATTTACTCCCTTGTTGTGGTTCCATTCCTTCGTTTCGTTTTCTGCACCCCTCATAATTTGCACTTGTGTCTGGTTTAATGCTCATGTGACCATGTTTTTAAGCCCTGTTTTAGTTTAGTCTTGTTGCTATTTATTGTAAGTCCAGCTGCTGTTTGTTAATCGAGGCTTCCGTGCATGTGAATATAAGCCTGAATGTTTATCCTCGCCCCAATGTTATAGCCTGCATCCCTGGTTTGTCTTCGTGCACTTTTCTTTACTTTAGTTTATCATGAATTCTCGGACTTTCCATGTTAATAATTTGACCCTGGACTTTGGATTTGCCCCTAATAAATCTCACTCTTTTCCACACAATGCGTCCGCCTCCTTACCGCTCATCGTTACACTTCCCCAACCTGCTATATTTACATTAAAACTCCGTCAACAGCAGTCTTTAGCGTTGAGGTTTTTTTTAATCTGCGTAAAATTACATAATTTCTGCTGTTTCAGAAGTGAAGGATTTGCGTGCTCTAAATTTTCATCATGCCAATGCACAGAGGTTTTGGTATGGAGATTTTATCCCGATCTATAGGAGCAGGTGTGATGGACTATAAAGTTGACGAGAAAGAAACCATCCGTTTCGCCCCCGTTCATGTCCATAGATGCTGCTATTACCAAAACTAGTACTGCGCTGATTCTTAGAGGACAGTTGATTTGACCGGATGTCGCAGCAGTACGGCCGACTACTCCTGATCATAACGTATTCATGACAACTCAGCCCTTTTTACGACTGAGGTGCTCACACGACAACGCGTGATCTTGCACCTTTTATGTGTTTTAAGAAAAACGCTCAGTGTTTTAAAGTGCAGCAGCGAATTTTCCTCTAACGCGTTACTAAGCTCTGTGAGCAGAGTAATTTCTCCCATTGTGTTGAAATGAACAGGTGTCTGTTAAGCTCATTCATGAGCGTATTTTAACGCGCGTTCAATATCGTCCGAGCTGTAATCTTTTGAATTCTGTAACCATGCGGCGTCATACGTATAACATTCTAGTCGCGTGGTGTGATAGCAACTGCTAGTCAGAATAAACAAGACAAACAGTAGTAGAAACATTTAAAAAAAGATACGATTACAAAAGTGAGATGCATTTTTGGCAGAACAGCGTTCATCCTTTTGAAGTTAGTTGCAGCAATTCTCCCACTTTAGAGCCGACCTACATTGTAAGACATCCTCCTGTTGAGCTGGATATCAGTGTGTTAAGCAGGTTTCTGTTTTGTAGGAGGACGGTAAGCAGCTGGAAGATTCCACCGTGTCAGCGCATCGTAGAGTGAGTTATCAACACAGCTGGCGACTGTTACAACTAACACACCACTTTAAATTTTGATATGAGCCCTTTTTAGATAGAGATTGCCTTTTAGGGATTAGAATGAGGCTCTGCAACATCTCAGATTGAAAAAGAAAGAAAGAACGCAGAGAAGAACAGAATAACTATAACTATATATATATATATATATATATATATATATATATATATATATATATATATATATATATATATATATGTATATATATATATATATATATATAATCTTTGTCGGCTGAAGATCTCTAGGGACCGAATACACATTGCTGGGTCATATGTCTCTGTATGTTCCAAATGGGAATCCATAAGGTGGAGGAGGAGTTGAGCAAAGAGACCCTGGGTGAATGTCGGAGAAAGACATTGGAGGACAACCGACGGAAGGCTGCACGTGTAGGGCGGTGTCTTGGAGGTCTAGACCTCGAGCTAGCAGTGCGAGAACTGCAGAGGGAGAATGTGGAGATCAAAGCTGAACTGAGAAGGCTGAGAGCACAGCTTGAGAAAGTAGGAAAAGAGAAACACTTAGTTACACTGCAGTGCACATCCAATGAAGCAATGTTCTGCTATACACAGCAGATGGTTTTAGATTGAAATAAGCAACTATAATTAAAGTCCAGGTAAATAGTGAGCATAAATGTGTTAGGGCATATCAACAAATGGATTGCCTATGGCACTACAATATCACTTACATTATATTTTTGATAGTATATCAAAGTGTGTGCACATGCATGTATTTAATAGTGATGCTAAATTAAATGCTTTTTCACAGTTGGAAAGCCCAAGGCCCAGTTTCCCCCTGGAGTCTCCCAAACCACGAGACAACAGGTTTCCCTCACTCTCCCTCAGACAGCCTACCAGATTTGCACCTGGTGAGCCCCACTGGTTCCAAGAAGCCCCATCATCCAGACCCTACAGGCCTTGCCGTCCACTACTGCCTCACTCAGATGTGAGGCCAGCACCAAATGCACAGGAGAAACAGTTCAAGGAGAAAAAGACACATGGGAAGAAGAAACTGAAACGTCATCAAAAAGACATAGAGCAGACATCGAAAGAAGCGAATGGAGCCTCGGAAGCAAGAACATGTGAGAAGAAGAGATTTCGAATTAGGATTGTATGGAAAGGATTTAAAGGAATTAAGTCTTTCTTTCAAAAATAGCTGTATGGTATAGAATTTCATGTCCTTTCCATATTAACATAACTTTACTCCTTTACTGCATGCAATAAGCCTGCCAAAATAATTTTCCAGGCATTTTTCATAGATATTTAATTGATTTATAATATGAATGTCTAACTTCTCATTTCAAAATGTGCTTATTAGTTCATGTCTGTTTTATAATGTAAATAAAGATATTTTCTTAAATAGGTGCAAAGTCTGGCATCATCTTAATAGGTACAGTTGCATCATTTAAGTCCATTTAAGTTCCAAGTAAGATCATGTCATGATTTATTGACAAAATATTAAAAATGTATAGTTTTGGAAGGATTAACAGCTCAACATTTATTCAGTAAGAGGTTCAGGAGTAGAAAAAATGTTAAGAAGCCCCCTAGTCCCCCAGTCCCAGAGTCACATGCGAGGTTTAACCATCAAATATTAAAACCCTGAGAAATGTTCAGTCTGAGATCTGAGTGAATAGTTTAAGGAAGATATTTGTCCAACCGTCCATGTTCTGTCACAAAAATGGGGTTGCGGTCTGGACCTCCTTGACACCAAGAATCGTACAACCGTTTCCCTTTGTAGATGATGAATCTGCCCAACAACATTCCCAGTGATGTGGACGGTTATCTGTTCCCTCCCAATTCCACCTGTAGTCTGCTACATAATCTTACAGGATTTGTCATGGAACAGTGACAAATCCTGTCTCATCTACATTGTAGATATTCTGGGGTTTTGTTGTGAAATCTGTGAGATAAGCATATCAAAGCAGTGGGTGAATATTCCAGTATCAGCTGAGGTCCTCACTGTAGCCACAGGAAACTGTTCTGATTTGTGAATGGTCTGCTCAGGATGATCTCACATAAAACAATAAAATCATTTTCTCCCATTGGGGAAAGGGCTCTCAATTCCACTAGCCAGATTATAATCCAGAACAAGATGTAAAACATCTGTTTCAGTAAAGCTCCAACCCCAGTCACACATGACCTGCCAGGATTGTAAGAACACATGGACACATTAGCCTAAGCCATTTTATGATCACATCGTAACTTCATATTTGTCATTCATTTATTCCATCAAACAGCATTTATTTTGCATATCATAATTTCTTACTTGCAGCCAGTACAGTGAAAACTGATGCAAGTTTGTACTTGAAGGAACTCCTCATTAAAACACTCTAAGGTCATCTTAAATGGAGTGTAGTGGGCTTAAATGGTTTCAAAGCGACTAATGGTGAAAAAAGACAATGTGTTCATTTTTAAATAAAAGATATATTTACATGCATGGAGCCTAAATATTACGTGGACTAAGAATCATATTATTATTTTGCCCACATACAGAAATATTAATTTATTCTAATTCAAGGATTGCTTGTTGCCTATGGTTGGCATGCTTTTTGTAGTGCTGTATCATTTAAACCCACCTTTTAAAGAATCAAATTTTTGAAAATATTCAGATGTCCAGAAACTAGATGTCTGCTTATTTGTTAATATGTTAATGTAATTAGAAAACTGTGTACATACGTGGTAATGTTTAAATATAGGTGTATCTGCCAGTGAAGTTTATGCTTTGACCTTTAGATTAGCTGTAATGCTGAGACAGGCAGGGCAAGACACAAGCGTGTTGTCGAACTTTGTTTATTAGGAGGAGCAGAAACATTATCCAAGAGCAGGTTACCAGAATACATGATAAACAAAAAACAAAGTGAGGCTAACCAGGAAGAAGAAAACATAGAGGTAAAAGTAAGATAACACAGATATTAAGAACACGGGAACGGAGAACAATATGGAAAACGAACAGGCAGAGAAAGAATACATATGGTAGAACTCCAGTGTAGTGATGGGATGTTAGATACTGAGGCATCAAAGCTCACTATTGCAAAGCACATTGATTCAACACTGTATTGAAGATTGTATCAAAGTTACTATTAGCATATGACTAATGAGGTCTAAGCATCAAACGTCGTCTAAACACTGGATGAAGTGGCACTGTTTCACAGGTCTGGCACTGTCCTATAACTTGCAGGCTATAAGAGACTGTAAAATCTCCAGACATCTTTTTCCCACAAAATTTGAAATATGGAAAATATGGAAGCAAATCTTTCCATATGAGGATAAATAACATAAATTGATCAAGTACCATTTCTTAATACACAAAAATTAAAGCATTAAAATCTCATTTGACATAATATAAATGCAGTTACCAAAAAGTGGCTGAAAATAAGCAGGAAACTGGGCGTGTTATAAAAACTTATATACATTTACATACACTTATATATTCATTTATGTGTGTTTTGGAAAGTTTCCAAGATGTCATTTTGTGCCAGCATTGTTTAGGTTTTATTGAGACTCCTGTGTCAGGTAATCAACATATTACAGTCCATGGTAATTGGTAAATTCGGGTGAAATATTTATATTAATCTGAAATTAACTGCCCTGCCACTGTGTGTGTGTTTGTGTGTGTGTGTGTGTGTGTGTGTGTGTGTGTGTGTGTGTGTGTGTGTTTTGTTTTCTCAGTGTTGACAGGCTGCTGCTGAGGCTGCTCCACTGCTACAGTGTCTCTGACCTCCAGCAGGGGGCAGCAGCAGCAGATCTGCTCTCTGCTCTGCAGCACACTGGACTTCTCCTGCAGCTCTGCTCTGGACCTGACAGCAAACACACAGACACACACTCTGACTCTGAGCACCGAGGACTGCACAGTCGTCTCCATGGTCATCCAGAGAGCTCACACATACATACCTACATACACACACACACACACACACACACACACACACACACACACACACAGCTCACTCTGCATGACTGTGAGATAGAGGAGGCTGGAGTGGAGTTACTCTTCCCCATTTTACACACAGTCACCCTGCAGTAAGCCACTGACAAACAATTTAACACAATATCCAGCATGTGACTGAATGTAGAAGCTGTGTGTTCATTGGAAAGCATTGTATGTTCTTTGAAAGGCTCTATATAAATGTAACTTTGCTCATTCAGTCATATCTTGTGTTCTGTCAAGGACATTTTTTTGAAAAAAAACAGCAAAAAGCCTGACTTTCTTGGTGATTTTATTTCTCTTACTGGCTGCCTGGTTCACTGATCACTGCCTGTCCTTGGCAGGATGGATATTGTGTGTCTCTGAAAATGTATTAATATTATTAGTATGTGCCTAACGCTCCTCTCTATTCCAAAGCTGACCCGATTTCCATAATTCTCGTATTGCATAAGACCACTGACCACCCTCCTAGCGTTCATGTCTCCACGGTTTCCCTGTCTAGTGTCTTTATTTTGATTTACTCCCTTGTTGTGGTTCCATTCCTTCGTTTCGTTTTCTGCACCCCTCATAATTTGCACTTGTGTCTGGTTTAATGCTCATGTGACCATGTTTTTAAGCCCTGTTTTAGTTTAGTCTTGTTGCTATTTATTGTAAGTCCAGCTGCTGTTTGTTAATCGTGGCTTCCGTGCATGTGAATATAAGCCTGAATGTTTATCCTCGCCCCAATGTTATAGCCTGCATCCCTGGTTTGTCTTCGTGCACTTTTCTTTACTTTAGTTTATCATGAATTCTCGGACTTTCCATGTTAATAATTTGACCCTGGACTTTGGATTTGCCCCTAATAAATCTCACTCTTTTCCACACAATGCGTCCGCCTCCTTACCGCTCATCGTTACACTTCCCCAACCTGCTATATTTACATTAAAACTCCGTCAACAGCAGTCTTTAGCGTTGAGGTTTTTTTTAATCTGCGTAAAATTACATAATTTCTGCTGTTTCAGAAGTGAAGGATTTGCGTGCCCTAAATTTTCATCATGCCAATGCACAGAGGTTTTGGTATGGAGATTTTATCCCGATCTATAGGAGCAGGTGTGATGGACTATAAAGTTGACGAGAAAGAAACCATCCGTTTCGCCGCCGTTCATGTCCATAGATGCTGCTATTACCAAAACTAGTACTGCGCTGATTCTTAGAGGACAGTTGATTTGACCGGATGTCGCAGCAGTACGGCCGACTACTCCTGATCATAACGTATTCATGACAACTCAGCCCTTTTTACGACTGAGGTGCTCACACGACAACGCGTGATCTTGCACCTTTTATGTGTTTTAAGAAAAACGCTCAGTGTTTTAAAGTGCAGCAGCGAATTTTCCTCTAACGCGTTACTAAGCTCTGTGAGCAGAGTAATTTCTCCCATTGTGTTGAAATGAACAGGTGTCTGTTAAACTCATTCATGAGCGTATTTTAACGCGCGTTCAATATCGTCCGAGCTGTAATCTTTTGAATTCTGTAACCATGCGGCGTCATACGTATAACATTCTAGTCGCGTGGTGTGATAGCAACTGCTAGTCAGAATAAACAAGACAAACAGTAGTAGAAACATTTAAAAAAAGATACGATTACAAAAGTGAGATGCATTTTTGGCAGAACAGCGTTCATCCTTTTGAAGTTAGTTGCAGCAATTCTCCCACTTTAGAGCCGACCTACATTGTAAGACATCCTCCTGTTGAGCTGGATATCAGTGTGTTAAGCAGGTTTCTGTTTTGTAGGAGGACGGTAAGCAGCTGGAAGATTCCACCGTGTCAGCGCATCGTAGAGTGAGTTATCAACACAGCTGGCGACTGTTACAACTAACACACCACTTTAAATTTTGATATGAGCCCTTTTTAGCTAGAGATTGCCTTTTAGGGATTAGAATGAGGCTCTGCAACATCTCAGATTAAAAAAGAAAGAAAGAACGCAGAGAAGAACAGAATAACTATAACTATATATATATATATATATATATATATATATATATATATATATATATATATATATATATATATAATCTTTGTCGGCTGAAGATCTCTAGGGACCGAATACACATTGCTGGGTCATATGTCTCTGTATGTTCCAAATGGGAATCCATAAGGTGGAGGAGGAGTTGAGCAAAGAGACCCTGGGTGAATGTCGGAGAAAGACATTGGAGGACAACCGACGGAAGGCTGCACGTGTAGGGCGGTGTCTTGGAGGTCTAGACCTCGAGCTAGCAGTGCGAGAACTGCAGAGGGAGAATGTGGAGATCAAAGCTGAACTGAGAAGGCTGAGAGCACAGCTTGAGAAAGTAGGAAAAGAGAAACACTTAGTTACACTGCAGTGCACATCCAATGAAGCAATGTTCTGCTATACACAGCAGATGGTTTTAGATTGAAATAAGCAACTATAATTAAAGTCCAGGTAAATAGTGAGCATAAATGTGTTAGGGCATATCAACAAATGGATTGCCTATGGCACTACAATATCACTTACATTATATTTTTGATAGTATATCAAAGTGTGTGCACATGCATGTATTTAATAGTGATGCTAAATTAAATGCTTTTTCACAGTTGGAAAGCCCAAGGCCCAGTTTCCCCCTGGAGTCTCCCAAACCACGAGACAACAGGTTTCCCTCACTCTCCCTCAGACAGCCTACCAGATTTGCACCTGGTGAGCCCCACTGGTTCCAAGAAGCCCCATCATCCAGACCCTACAGGCCTTGCCGTCCACTACTGCCTCACTCAGATGTGAGGCCAGCACCAAATGCACAGGAGAAACAGTTCAAGGAGAAAAAGACACATGGGAAGAAGAAACTGAAACGTCATCAAAAAGA
Organism: Electrophorus electricus; assembly: GCF_041902795.1. Lineage (NCBI taxonomy): Eukaryota > Metazoa > Chordata > Actinopteri > Gymnotiformes > Gymnotidae > Electrophorus > Electrophorus electricus. Next base: position 980,019 of record NW_027658714.1, on the reverse strand, counting down.
CATAGAGCAGACATCGAAAGAAGCGAATGGAGCCTCGGAAGCAAGAACATGTGAGAAGAAGAGATTTCGAATTAGGATTGTATGGAAAGGATTTAAAGGAATTAAGTCTTTCTTTCAAAAATAGCTGTATGGTATAGAATTTCATGTCCTTTCCATATTAACATAACTTTACTCCTTTACTGCATGCAATAAGCCTGCCAAAATAATTTTCCAGGCATTTTTCATAGATATTTAATTGATTTATAATATGAATGTCTAACTTCTCATTTCAAAATGTGCTTATTAGTTCATGTCTGTTTTATAATGTAAATAAAGATATTTTCTTAAATAGGTGCAAAGTCTGGCATCATCTTAATAGGTACAGTTGCATCATTTAAGTCCATTTAAGTTCCAAGTAAGATCATGTCATGATTTATTGACAAAATATTAAAAATGTATAGTTTTGGAAGGATTAACAGCTCAACATTTATTCAGTAAGAGGTTCAGGAGTAGAAAAAATGTTAAGAAGCCCCCTAGTCCCCCAGTCCCAGAGTCACATGCGAGGTTTAACCATCAAATATTAAAACCCTGAGAAATGTTCAGTCTGAGATCTGAGTGAATAGTTTAAGGAAGATATTTGTCCAACCGTCCATGTTCTATCACAAAAATGGGGTTGCGGTCTGGACCTCCTTGACACCAAGAATCGTACAACCGTTTCCCTTTGTAGATGATGAATCTGCCCAACAACATTCCCAGTGATGTGGACGGTTATCTGTTCCCTCCCAATTCCACCTGTAGTCTGCTACATAATCTTACAGGATTTGTCATGGAACAGTGACAAATCCTGTCTCATCTACATTGTAGATATTCTGGGGTTTTGTTGTGAAATCTGTGAGATAAGCATATCAAAGCAGTGGGTGAATATTCCAGTATCAGCTGAGGTCCTCACTGTAGCCACAGGAAACTGTTCTGATTTGTGAATGGTCTGCTCAGGATGATCTCACATAAAACAATAAAATCATTTTCTCCCATTGGGGAAAGGGCTCTCAATTCCACTAGCCAGATTATAATCCAGAACAAGATGTAAAACATCTGTTTCAGTAAAGCTCCAACCCCAGTCACACATGACCTGCCAGGATTGTAAGAACACATGGACACATTAGCCTAAGCCATTTTATGATCACATCGTAAGTTCATATTTGTCATTCATTTATTCCATCAAACAGCATTTATTTTGCATATCATAATTTCTTACTTGCAGCCAGTACAGTGAAAACTGATGCAAGTTTGTACTTGAAGGAACTCCTCATTAAAACACTCTAAGGTCATCTTAAATGGAGTGTAGTGGGCTTAAATGGTTTCAAAGCGACTAATGGTGAAAAAAGACAATGTGTTCATTTTTAAATAAAAGATATATTTACATGCATGGAGCCTAAATATTACGTGGACTAAGAATCATATTATTATTTTGCCCACATACAGAAATATTAATTTATTCTAATTCAAGGATTGCTTGTTGCCTATGGTTGGCATGCTTTTTGTAGTGCTGTATCATTTAAACCCACCTTTTAAAGAATCAAATTTTTGAAAATATTCAGATGTCCAGAAACTAGATGTCTGCTTATTTGTTAATATGTTAATGTAATTAGAAAACTGTGTACATACGTGGTAATGTTTAAATATAGGTGTATCTGCCAGTGAAGTTTATGCTTTGACCTTTAGATTAGCTGTAATGCTGAGACAGGCAGGGCAAGACACAAGCGTGTTGTCGAACTTTGTTTATTAGGAGGAGCAGAAACATTATCCAAGAGCAGGTTACCAGAATACATGATAAACAAAAAACAAAGTGAGGCTAACCAGGAAGAAGAAAACATAGAGGTAAAAGTAAGATAACACAGATATTAAGAACACGGGAACGGAGAACAATATGGAAAACGAACAGGCAGAGAAAGAATACATATGGTAGAACTCCAGTGTAGTGATGGGATGTTAGATACTGAGGCATCAAAGCTCACTATTGCAAAGCACATTGATTCAACACTGTATTGAAGATTGTATCAAAGTTACTATTAGCATATGACTAATGAGGTCTAAGCATCAAACGTCGTCTAAACACTGGATGAAGTGGCACTGTTTCACAGGTCTGGCACTGTCCTATAACTTGCAGGCTATAAGAGACTGTAAAATCTCCAGACATCTTTTTCCCACAAAATTTGAAATATGGAAAATATGGAAGCAAATCTTTCCATATGAGGATAAATAACATAAATTGATCAAGTACCATTTCTTAATACACAAAAATTAAAGCATTAAAATCTCATTTGACATAATATAAATGCAGTTACCAAAAAGTGGCTGAAAATAAGCAGGAAACTGGGCGTGTTATAAAAACTTATATACATTTACATACACTTATATATTCATTTATGTGTGTTTTGGAAAGTTTCCAAGATGTCATTTTGTGCCAGCATTGTTTAGGTTTTATTGAGACTCCTGTGTCAGGTAATCAACATATTACAGTCCATGGTAATTGGTAAATTCGGGTGAAATATTTATATTAATCTGAAATTAACTGCCCTGCCACTGTGTGTGTGTTTGTGTGTGTGTGTGTGTGTGTGTGTGTGTGTGTGTGTGTGTGTGTGTGTGTGTTTTGTTTTCTCAGTGTTGACAGGCTGCTGCTGAGGCTGCTCCACTGCTACAGTGTCTCTGACCTCCAGCAGGGGGCAGCAGCAGCAGATCTGCTCTCTGCTCTGCAGCACACTGGACTTCTCCTGCAGCTCTGCTCTGGACCTGACAGCAAACACACAGACACACACTCTGACTCTGAGCACCGAGGACTGCACAGTCGTCTCCATGGTCATCCAGAGAGCTCACACATACATACCTACATACACACACACACACACACACACACACACACACACACACACACACACACACACACACACACAGCTCACTCTGCATGACTGTGAGATAGAGGAGGCTGGAGTGGAGTTACTCTTCCCCATTTTACACACAGTCACCCTGCAGTAAGCCACTGACAAACAATTTAACACAATATCCAGCATGTGACTGAATGTAGAAGCTGTGTGTGTTCATTGGAAAGCATTGTATGTTCTTTGAAAGGCTCTATATAAATGTAACTTTGCTCATTCAGTCATATCTTGTGTTCTGTCAAGGACATTTTTTTGAAAAAAAACAGCAAAAAGCCTGACTTTCTTGGTGATTTTATTTCTCTTACTGGCTGCCTGGTTCACTGATCACTGCCTGTCCTTGGCAGGATGGATATTGTGTGTCTCTGAAAATGTATTAATATTATTAGTATGTGCCTAACGCTCCTCTCTATTCCAAAGCTGACCCGATTTCCATAATTCTCGTATTGCATAAGACCACTGACCACCCTCCTAGCGTTCATGTCTCCACGGTTTCCCTGTCTAGTGTCTTTATTTTGATTTACTCCCTTGTTGTGGTTCCATTCCTTCGTTTCGTTTTCTGCACCCCTCATAATTTGCACTTGTGTCTGGTTTAATGCTCATGTGACCATGTTTTTAAGCCCTGTTTTAGTTTAGTCTTGTTGCTATTTATTGTAAGTCCAGCTGCTGTTTGTTAATCGTGGCTTCCGTGCATGTGAATATAAGCCTGAATGTTTATCCTCGCCCCAATGTTATAGCCTGCATCCCTGGTTTGTCTTCGTGCACTTTTCTTTACTTTAGTTTATCATGAATTCTCGGACTTTCCATGTTAATAATTTGACCCTGGACTTTGGATTTGCCCCTAATAAATCTCACTCTTTTCCACACAATGCGTCCGCCTCCTTACCGCTCATCGTTACACTTCCCCAACCTGCTATATTTACATTAAAACTCCGTCAACAGCAGTCTTTAGCGTTGAGGTTTTTTTTAATCTGCGTAAAATTACATAATTTCTGCTGTTTCAGAAGTGAAGGATTTGCGTGCTCTAAATTTTCATCATGCCAATGCACAGAGGTTTTGGTATGGAGATTTTATCCCGATCTATAGGAGCAGGTGTGATGGACTATAAAGTTGACGAGAAAGAAACCATCCGTTTCGCCGCCGTTCATGTCCATAGATGCTGCTATTACCAAAACTAGTACTGCGCTGATTCTTAGAGGACAGTTGATTTGACCGGATGTCGCAGCAGTACGGCCGACTACTCCTGATCATAACGTATTCATGACAACGCAGCCCTTTTTACGACTGAGGTGCTCACACGACAACGCGTGATCTTGCACCTTTTATGTGTTTTAAGAAAAACGCTCAGTGTTTTAAAGTGCAGCAGCGAATTTTCCTCTAACGCGTTACTAAGCTCTGTGAGCAGAGTAATTTCTCCCATTGTGTTGAAATGAACAGGTGTCTGTTAAACTCATTCATGAGCGTATTTTAACGCGCGTTCAATATCGTCCGAGCTGTAATCTTTTGAATTCTGTAACCATGCGGCGTCATACGTATAACATTCTAGTCGCGTGGTGTGATAGCAACTGCTAGTCAGAATAAACAAGACAAACAGTAGTAGAAACATTTAAAAAAAGATACGATTACAAAAGTGAGATGCATTTTTGGCAGAACAGCGTTCATCCTTTTGAAGTTAGTTGCAGCAATTCTCCCACTTTAGAGCCGACCTACATTGTAAGACATCCTCCTGTTGAGCTGGATATCAGTGTGTTAAGCAGGTTTCTGTTTTGTAGGAGGACGGTAAGCAGCTGGAAGATTCCACCGTGTCAGCGCATCGTAGAGTGAGTTATCAACACAGCTGGCGACTGTTACAACTAACACACCACTTTAAATTTTGATATGAGCCCTTTTTAGATAGAGATTGCCTTTTAGGGATTAGAATGAGGCTCTGCAACATCTCAGATTGAAAAAGAAAGAAAGAACACAGAGAAGAACAGAATAACTATAACTATATATATATATATATAATCTTTGTCGGCTGAAGATCTCTAGGGACCGAATACACATTGCTGGGTCATATGTCTCTGTATGTTCCAAATGGGAATCCATAAGGTGGAGGAGGAGTTGAGCAAAGAGACCCTGGGTGAATGTCGGAGAAAGACATTGGAGGACAACCGACGGAAGGCTGCACGTGTAGGGCGGTGTCTTGGAGGTCTAGACCTCGAGCTAGCAGTGCGAGAACTGCAGAGGGAGAATGTGGAGATCAAAGCTGAACTGAGAAGGCTGAGAGCACAGCTTGAGAAAGTAGGAAAAGAGAAACACTTAGTTACACTGCAGTGCACATCCAATGAAGCAATGTTCTGCTATACACAGCAGATGGTTTTAGATTGAAATAAGCAACTATAATTAAAGTCCAGGTAAATAGTGAGCATAAATGTGTTAGGGCATATCAACAAATGGATTGCCTATGGCACTACAATATCACTTACATTATATTTTTGATAGTATATCAAAGTGTGTGCACATGCATGTATTTAATAGTGATGCTAAATTAAATGCTTTTTCACAGTTGGAAAGCCCAAGGCCCAGTTTCCCCCTGGAGTCTCCCAAACCACGAGACAACAGGTTTCCCTCACTCTCCCTCAGACAGCCTACCAGATTTGCACCTGGTGAGCCCCACTGGTTCCAAGAAGCCCCATCATCCAGACCCTACAGGCCTTGCCGTCCACTACTGCCTCACTCAGATGTGAGGCCAGCACCAAATGCACAGGAGAAACAGTTCAAGGAGAAAAAGACACATGGGAAGAAGAAACTGAAACGTCATCAAAAAGACATAGAGCAGACATCGAAAGAAGCGAATGGAGCCTCGGAAGCAAGAACATGTGAGAAGAAGAGATTTCGAATTAGGATTGTATGGAAAGGATTTAAAGGAATTAAGTCTTTCTTTCAAAAATAGCTGTATGGTATAGAATTTCATGTCCTTTCCATATTAACATAACTTTACTCCTTTACTGCATGCAATAAGCCTGCCAAAATAATTTTCCAGGCATTTTTCATAGATATTTAATTGATTTATAATATGAATGTCTAACTTCTCATTTCAAAATGTGCTTATTAGTTCATGTCTGTTTTATAATGTAAATAAAGATATTTTCTTAAATAGGTGCAAAGTCTGGCATCATCTTAATAGGTACAGTTGCATCATTTAAGTCCATTTAAGTTCCAAGTAAGATCATGTCATGATTTATTGACAAAATATTAAAAATGTATAGTTTTGGAAGGATTAACAGCTCAACATTTATTCAGTAAGAGGTTCAGGAGTAGAAAAAATGTTAAGAAGCCCCCTAGTCCCCCAGTCCCAGAGTCACATGCGAGGTTTAACCATCAAATATTAAAACCCTGAGAAATGTTCAGTCTGAGATCTGAGTGAATAGTTTAAGGAAGATATTTGTCCAACCGTCCATGTTCTGTCACAAAAATGGGGTTGCGGTCTGGACCTCCTTGACACCAAGAATCGTACAACCGTTTCCCTTTGTAGATGATGAATCTGCCCAACAACATTCCCAGTGATGTGGACGGTTATCTGTTCCCTCCCAATTCCACCTGTAGTCTGCTACATAATCTTACAGGATTTGTCATGGAACAGTGACAAATCCTGTCTCATCTACATTGTAGATATTCTGGGGTTTTGTTGTGAAATCTGTGAGATAAGCATATCAAAGCAGTGGGTGAATATTCCAGTATCAGCTGAGGTCCTCACTGTAGCCACAGGAAACTGTTCTGATTTGTGAATGGTCTGCTCAGGATGATCTCACATAAAACAATAAAATCATTTTCTCCCATTGGGGAAAGGGCTCTCAATTCCACTAGCCAGATTATAATCCAGAACAAGATGTAAAACATCTGTTTCAGTAAAGCTCCAACCCCAGTCACACATGACCTGCCAGGATTGTAAGAACACATGGACACATTAGCCTAAGCCATTTTATGATCACATCGTAAGTTCATATTTGTCATTCATTTATTCCATCAAACAGCATTTATTTTGCATATCATAATTTCTTACTTGCAGCCAGTACAGTGAAAACTGATGCAAGTTTGTACTTGAAGGAACTCCTCATTAAAACACTCTAAGGTCATCTTAAATGGAGTGTAGTGGGCTTAAATGGTTTCAAAGCGACTAATGGTGAAAAAAGACAATGTGTTCATTTTTAAATAAAAGATATATTTACATGCATGGAGCCTAAATATTACGTGGACTAAGAATCATATTATTATTTTGCCCACATACAGAAATATTAATTTATTCTAATTCAAGGATTGCTTGTTGCCTATGGTTGGCATGCTTTTTGTAGTGCTGTATCATTTAAACCCACCTTTTAAAGAATCAAATTTTTGAAAATATTCAGATGTCCAGAAACTAGATGTCTGCTTATTTGTTAATATGTTAATGTAATTAGAAAACTGTGTACATACGTGGTAATGTTTAAATATAGGTGTATCTGCCAGTGAAGTTTATGCTTTGACCTTTAGATTAGCTGTAATGCTGAGACAGGCAGGGCAAGACACAAGCGTGTTGTCGAACTTTGTTTATTAGGAGGAGCAGAAACATTATCCAAGAGCAGGTTACCAGAATACATGATAAACAAAAAACAAAGTGAGGCTAACCAGGAAGAAGAAAACATAGAGGTAAAAGTAAGATAACACAGATATTAAGAACACGGGAACGGAGAACAATATGGAAAACGAACAGGCAGAGAAAGAATACATATGGTAGAACTCCAGTGTAGTGATGGGATGTTAGATACTGAGGCATCAAAGCTCACTATTGCAAAGCACATTGATTCAACACTGTATTGAAGATTGTATCAAAGTTACTATTAGCATATGACTAATGAGGTCTAAGCATCAAACGTCGTCTAAACACTGGATGAAGTGGCACTGTTTCACAGGTCTGGCACTGTCCTATAACTTGCAGGCTATAAGAGACTGTAAAATCTCCAGACATCTTTTTCCCACAAAATTTGAAATATGGAAAATATGGAAGCAAATCTTTCCATATGAGGATAAATAACATAAATTGATCAAGTACCATTTCTTAATACACAAAAATTAAAGCATTAAAATCTCATTTGACATAATATAAATGCAGTTACCAAAAAGTGGCTGAAAATAAGCAGGAAACTGGGCGTGTTATAAAAACTTATATACATTTACATACACTTATATATTCATTTATGTGTGTTTTGGAAAGTTTCCAAGATGTCATTTTGTGCCAGCATTGTTTAGGTTTTATTGAGACTCCTGTGTCAGGTAATCAACATATTACAGTCCATGGTAATTGGTAAATTCGGGTGAAATATTTATATTAATCTGAAATTAACTGCCCTGCCACTGTGTGTGTGTTTGTGTGTGTGTGTGTGTGTGTGTGTGTGTGTGTGTGTGTGTGTGTGTTTTGTTTTCTCAGTGTTGACAGGCTGCTGCTGAGGCTGCTCCACTGCTACAGTGTCTCTGACCTCCAGCAGGGGGCAGCAGCAGCAGATCTGCTCTCTGCTCTGCAGCACACTGGACTTCTCCTGCAGCTCTGCTCTGGACCTGACAGCAAACACACAGACACACACTCTGACTCTGAGCACCGAGGACTGCACAGTCGTCTCCATGGTCATCCAGAGAGCTCACACATACATACCTACATACACACACACACACACACACACACACACACACACACACACACACACACACACACACACACAGCTCACTCTGCATGACTGTGAGATAGAGGAGGCTGGAGTGGAGTTACTCTTCCCCATTTTACACACAGTCACCCTGCAGTAAGCCACTGACAAACAATTTAACACAATATCCAGCATGTGACTGAATGTAGAAGCTGTGTGTGTTCATTGGAAAGCATTGTATGTTCTTTGAAAGGCTCTATATAAATGTAACTTTGCTCATTCAGTCATATCTTGTGTTCTGTCAAGGACATTTTTTTGAAAAAAAACAGCAAAAAGCCTGACTTTCTTGGTGATTTTATTTCTCTTACTGGCTGCCTGGTTCACTGATCACTGCCTGTCCTTGGCAGGATGGATATTGTGTGTCTCTGAAAATGTATTAATATTATTAGTATGTGCCTAACGCTCCTCTCTATTCCAAAGCTGACCCGATTTCCATAATTCTCGTATTGCATAAGACCACTGACCACCCTCCTAGCGTTCATGTCTCCACGGTTTCCCTGTCTAGTGTCTTTATTTTGATTTACTCCCTTGTTGTGGTTCCATTCCTTCGTTTCGTTTTCTGCACCCCTCATAATTTGCACTTGTGTCTGGTTTAATGCTCATGTGACCATGTTTTTAAGCCCTGTTTTAGTTTAGTCTTGTTGCTATTTATTGTAAGTCCAGCTGCTGTTTGTTAATCGAGGCTTCCGTGCATGTGAATATAAGCCTGAATGTTTATCCTCGCCCCAATGTTATAGCCTGCATCCCTGGTTTGTCTTCGTGCACTTTTCTTTACTTTAGTTTATCATGAATTCTCGGACTTTCCATGTTAATAATTTGACCCTGGACTTTGGATTTGCCCCTAATAAATCTCACTCTTTTCCACACAATGCGTCCGCCTCCTTACCGCTCATCGTTACACTTCCCCAACCTGCTATATTTACATTAAAACTCCGTCAACAGCAGTCTTTAGCGTTGAGGTTTTTTTTAATCTGCGTAAAATTACATAATTTCTGCTGTTTCAGAAGTGAAGGATTTGCGTGCTCTAAATTTTCATCATGCCAATGCACAGAGGTTTTGGTATGGAGATTTTATCCCGATCTATAGGAGCAGGTGTGATGGACTATAAAGTTGACGAGAAAGAAACCATCCGTTTCGCCGCCGTTCATGTCCATAGATGCTGCTATTACCAAAACTAGTACTGCGCTGATTCTTAGAGGACAGTTGATTTGACCGGATGTCGCAGCAGTACGGCCGACTACTCCTGATCATAACGTATTCATGACAACTCAGCCCTTTTTACGACTGAGGTGCTCACACGACAACGCGTGATCTTGCACCTTTTATGTGTTTTAAGAAAAACGCTCAGTGTTTTAAAGTGCAGCAGCGAATTTTCCTCTAACGCGTTACTAAGCTCTGTGAGCAGAGTAATTTCTCCCATTGTGTTGAAATGAACAGGTGTCTGTTAAACTCATTCATGAGCGTATTTTAACGCGCGTTCAATATCGTCCGAGCTGTAATCTTTTGAATTCTGTAACCATGCGGCGTCATACGTATAACATTCTAGTCGCGTGGTGTGATAGCAACTGCTAGTCAGAATAAACAAGACAAACAGTAGTAGAAACATTTAAAAAAAGATACGATTACAAAAGTGAGATGCATTTTTGGCAGAACAGCGTTCATCCTTTTGAAGTTAGTTGCAGCAATTCTCCCACTTTAGAGCCGACCTACATTGTAAGACATCCTCCTGTTGAGCTGGATATCAGTGTGTTAAGCAGGTTTCTGTTTTGTAGGAGGACGGTAAGCAGCTGGAAGATTCCACCGTGTCAGCGCATCGTAGAGTGAGTTATCAACACAGCTGGCGACTGTTACAACTAACACACCACTTTAAATTTTGATATGAGCCCTTTTTAGATAGAGATTGCCTTTTAGGGATTAGAATGAGGCTCTGCAACATCTCAGATTGAAAAAGAAAGAAAGAACACAGAGAAGAACAGAATAACTATAACTATATATATATATATATATATATATATATATATATATATATATATATATATATATATATATATAATCTTTGTCGGCTGAAGATCTCTAGGGACCGAATACACATTGCTGGGTCATATGTCTCTGTATGTTCCAAATGGGAATCCATAAGGTGGAGGAGGAGTTGAGCAAAGAGACCCTGGGTGAATGTCGGAGAAAGACATTGGAGGACAACCGACGGAAGGCTGCACGTGTAGGGCGGTGTCTTGGAGGTCTAGACCTCGAGCTAGCAGTGCGAGAACTGCAGAGGGAGAATGTGGAGATCAAAGCTGAACTGAGAAGGCTGAGAGCACAGCTTGAGAAAGTAGGAAAAGAGAAACACTTAGTTACACTGCAGTGCACATCCAATGAAGCAATGTTCTGCTATACACAGCAGATGGTTTTAGATTGAAATAAGCAACTATAATTAAAGTCCAGGTAAATAGTGAGCATAAATGTGTTAGGGCATATCAACAAATGGATTGCCTATGGCACTACAATATCACTTACATTATATTTTTGATAGTATATCAAAGTGTGTGCACATGCATGTATTTAATAGTGATGCTAAATTAAATGCTTTTTCACAGTTGGAAAGCCCAAGGCCCAGTTTCCCCCTGGAGTCTCCCAAACCACGAGACAACAGGTTTCCCTCACTCTCCCTCAGACAGCCTACCAGATTTGCACCTGGTGAGCCCCACTGGTTCCAAGAAGCCCCATCATCCAGACCCTACAGGCCTTGCCGTCCACTACTGCCTCACTCAGATGTGAGGCCAGCACCAAATGCACAGGAGAAACAGTTCAAGGAGAAAAAGACACATGGGAAGAAGAAACTGAAACGTCATCAAAAAGACATAGAGCAGACATCGAAAGAAGCGAATGGAGCCTCGGAAGCAAGAACATGTGAGAAGAAGAGATTTCGAATTAGGATTGTATGGAAAGGATTTAAAGGAATTAAGTCTTTCTTTCAAAAATAGCTGTATGGTATAGAATTTCATGTCCTTTCCATATTAACATAACTTTACTCCTTTACTGCATGCAATAAGCCTGCCAAAATAATTTTCCAGGCATTTTTCATAGATATTTAATTGATTTATAATATGAATGTCTAACTTCTCATTTCAAAATGTGCTTATTAGTTCATGTCTGTTTTATAATGTAAATAAAGATATTTTCTTAAATAGGTGCAAAGTCTGGCATCATCTTAATAGGTACAGTTGCATCATTTAAGTCCATTTAAGTTCCAAGTAAGATCATGTCATGATTTATTGACAAAATATTAAAAATGTATAGTTTTGAAAGGATTAACAGCTCAACATTTATTCAGTAAGAGGTTCAGGAGTAGAAAAAAATGTTAAGAAGCCCCCTAGTCCACCAGTCCCAGAGTCACATGCGAGGTTTAACCATCAAATATTAAAACCCTGAGAAATGTTCAGTCTGAGATCTGAGTGAATAGTTTAAGGAAGAGATTTGTCCAACCGTCCATGTTCTGTCACAAAAATGGGGTTGCGGTCTGGACCTCCTTGACACCAAGAATCGTACAACCGTTTCCCTTTGTAGATGATGAATCTGCCCAACAACATTCCCAGTGATGTGGACGGTTATCTGTTCCCTCCCAATTCCACCTGTAGTCTGCTACATAATCTTACAGGATTTGTCATGGACCAGTGACAAATCCTGTCTCATCTACATTGTAGATATTCTGGGGTTTTGTTGTGAAATCTGTGAGATAAGCATATCAAAGCAGTGGGTGAATATTCCAGTATCAGCTGAGGTCCTCACTGTAGCCACAGGAAACTGTTCTGATTTGTGAATGGTCTGCTCAGGATGATCTCACATAAAGCAATAAAATCATTTTCTCCCATTGGGGAAAGGGCTCTCAATTCCACTAGCCAGATTATAATCCAGAACAAGATGTAAAACATCTGTTTCAGTAAAGCTCCAACCCCAGTCACACATGACCTGCCAGGATTGTAAGAACACATGGACACATTAGCCTAAGCCATTTTATGATCACATCGTAACTTCATATTTGTCATTCATTTATTCCATCAAACAGCATTTATTTTGCATATCATAATTTCTTACTTGCAGCCAGTACAGTGAAAACTGATGCAAGTTTGTACTTGAAGGAACTCCTCATTAAAACACTCTAAGGTCATCTTAAATGGAGTGTAGTGGGCTTAAATGGTTTCAAAGCGACTAATGGTGAAAAAAGGCAATGTGTTCATTTTTAAATAAAAGATATATTTACATGCATGGAGCCTAAATATTACGTGGACTAAGAATCATATTATTATTTTGCCCACATACAGAAATATTAATTTATTCTAATTCAAGGATTGCTTGTTGCCTATGGTTGGCGTGCTTTTTGTAGTGCTGTATCATTTAAACCCACCTTTTAAAGAATCAAATTTTTGAAAATATTCAGATGTCCAGAAACTAGATGTCTGCTTATTTGTTAATATGTAAATGTAATTAGAAAACGGTGTACATACGTGGTAATGTTTAAATATAGGTGTATCTGCCAGTGAACTTTATGCTTTGACCTTTAGATTAGCTGTAATGCTGAGACAGGCAGGGCAAGACACAAGCGTGTTGTCGAACTTTGTTTATTAGGAGGAGCAGAAACATTATCCAAGAGCAGGTTACCAGAATACATGATAAACAAAAAAACAAAGTGAGGCTAACCAGAAAGAAGAAAACATAGAGGTAAAAGTAAGATAACACAGATATTAAGAACACGGGAACGGAGAACAATATGGAAAACGAACAGGCAGAGAAAGAATACATATGGTAGAACTCCAGTGTAGTGATGGGATGTTAGATACTGAGGCATCAAAGCTCACTATTGCAAAGCACATTGATTCAACACTGTATTGAAGATTGTATCAAAGTTACTATTAGCATATGACTAATGAGGTCTAAGCATCAAACGTCATCTAAACACTGGATGAAGTGGCACTGTTTCACAGGTCTGGCACTGTCCTATAACTTGCAGGCTATAAGAGACTGTAAAATCTCCAGACATCTTTTTCCCACAAAATTTGAAATATGGAAAATATCGAAGCAAATCTTTCCATATGAGGATAAATAACATAAATTGATCAAGTACCATTTCTTAATACACAGAAATTAAAGCATTAAAATCTCATTTGACATAATATAAATGCAGTTACCAAAAAGTGGCTGAAAATAAGCAGGAAACTGGGCGTGTTATAAAAACTTATATACATTTACATACACTTATATATTCATTTATGTGTGTTTTGGAAAGTTTCCAAGATGTCATTTTGTGCCAGCATTGTTTAGGTTTTATTGAGACTCCTGTGTCAGGTAATCAACATATTACAGTCCATGGTAATTGGTAAATTCGGGTGAAATATTTATATTAATCTGAAATTAACTGCCCTGCCACTGTGTGTGTGTTTGTGTGTGTGTGTGTGTGTGTGTGTGTGTGTGTGTGTGTGTGTGTGTGTGTGTGTGTGTGTGTGTGTGTGTTTTGTTTTCTCAGTGTTGACAGGCTGCTGCTGAGGCTGCTCCACTGCTACAGTGTCTCTGACCTCCAGCAGGGGGCAGCAGCAGCAGATCTGCTCTCTGCTCTGCGGCACAGACTGGACTTCTCCTGCAGCTCTGCTCTGGACCTGACAGCAAACACACAGACACACACTCTGACTCTGAGCACTGAGGACTGCACAGTCGTCTCCATGGTCATCCAGAGAGCTCACACATACATACATACATACATACATACATACACACACACACACACACACACACACACACACACACACACACACACACACACACACACACACACACACACACAGCTCACTCTGCATGACTGTGAGATAGAGGAGGCTGGAGTGGAGTTACTCTTCCCCATTTTACACACAGTCACCCTGCAGTAAGCCACTGACTAACAATTTAACACAATATCCAGCACGTGACTGAATGTAGAAGCTGTGTGTGTTCATTGGAAAGCATTGCATGTTCTTTGAAAGGCTCTATATAAATGTAACTTTGCTCATTCAGTCACATCTTGTGTTCTGTCAAGGACATTTTTTTGAAAACAAACAGCAAAAAGCTTGACTTTCTTGGTGATTTTATTTCTCTTACTGGCTGCCTGGTTCACTGATCACTGCCTGTCCTTGGCAGGATGGATATTGTGTGTCTCTGAAAATGTATTAATATTATTAGTATGTGCCTAACGCTCCTCTCTATTCCAAAGCTGACCCGATTTCCATAATTCTCGTATTGCATAAGACATTTATTTCCATTATATGTTTTAGCATTCAGGTGGTCATTTTTCTTTTCAACAGTTATTGGCGTGATCCAATAGATCCAAAGTCAAACGAGTACGCACATCATGTGTTGAACCCATCCATAGTATTTTTCTGCTTATCTAATATGCCAATATTTTCTCGTAACCATCCCACCAAGTACTAAAAACACCCAAACCTAAATGCTTAGTAACTAAAGTAAAGCTTGTGTCAGTGTCTTAATTTTTATTCTGCATTAGTTCATCAAATGGTTATTTATTGAGAGTGAGTCTGTATTTTGTATTTGAAAAAAAATAAAACTGTCAGCATTAAGCAGGTTTGTTGTCAGGTTTGAAGGCTGTGGTTGTGCTATTTTTCTGGCCTTTCTGGTCAACTAATTTCTGTACCCAGTCATTTCATCAAGGGAGGTGTGTTGCTATTGAAATGTCTAACTTCCTTCATCTAGGGAATTCATGACATACATTAGAATTACATTTATTATAGCTGCAGGTGGCAAGTAAAGGGTCCAATCATTTTATCACATCTGCACAACTTGGTTGCTGATGACATCCCATATAAAGTTCACCAGCCTTTGTGGTTGGTTTTGAGGTTTTGTTTCCAGGAATGTTGTATTTTGAAACCAATCTCTCAATTTTCTCTGCTGAATTGCTTTATATAAATATTATTTTTCTGATTCGACATGACTAAGAAATATAGTTTCCCCAGAAGGTCAGTTCACCCCAAATGTACTTGCATTCACAGTATGTTCATATACACCATTGAAGTTTGGTGATAATCTAACACTCTATGGCTAAGTTTTAGCCTATTAATAAAAATCCTGCTCTTGGGGATTGATAGTTAAATACACATATTTTTGATCATTATTTACAAGAAGATCTGCATTTTTTATATTTAAAAGGTATCTCTAGATCAAAAGGTCACTGACTTGTTTGAAAGGTGCATTTGCCCAACTAATTTAGGTATCAAAAATCAGGCTAAAAAAAGGTTTACGAAACGTATTGAACTTTTTTTATGAAATAGTCACAAAGTATTGCACTGTATAAACTGCATTTCTCATGCACAATTGGTACACAATGGGATTGACTCATTTTTCTTTTTTTAAATACCTTTTCATATGTCAGAGGGGCTCTGTTGGCAAAAATGTCCTATAATTCCCATGCTAGCTCAAAGTCCATAAATCAATACTTATGTCAAGTTTCATAAGAATTACTCAAAGAAGTCTTAATTTTTTTTCAGCTGTTTTGAATGAATCAGTACACCTTGGAAGGATTGATAGGTATGTAAGTGCCATATACCATACAAATATCAACATGTTTCAGTCTCATCAACATTTTGATACCAAATTTGGGAAGATTGGAGAAAGGTCCTACGACTAGTGTGTTACAGTTCATCAGCAACATAAAAAGTAGTAGGATATTTAAATTTAAAGTTATTTCTACAAGAATCAACGTTATAGAAGTCCACTGAAGCCAGTTCTATGATTAGCCCATTACCTGAAAAACATTAGCCAATGTTTGAGTCATCCTTAGGAATCCTTCAGCTTGCTTACAGAAGCAGTATGCAAAATTTCATCTTGATCAGAAGAGCAGTCATTGAGAAAGTTATTTGCATATTATAATGCCCCATATTGACAAAACTGCTACATTTGGTAAGCTACCTCAAAGTCAATACTGGTATAAGTCTTTTAAATTTCATGAAATCTGAACATGTCCTTCAGGAGTGACAGCTAGTTAAAGTTAAAGTTAAAGCCTGACCTTTGTACTACTAATTTGTAGTACTAATATTAGACTGGAATAGGACAGCTGTATTTTTTATGTCAGGTTTTTGTTTAAATAATTATTGAGATTCAGACTCTTGCAAATATTTTGACACCAATTTCACTCAGATTGTGTGAAAATCCTAGGACTGGTTTGAAATTAGCAAAAAAATAAAAAAACAAACAAACAAAAAAGTGAAATCTAATGGGCAGAGCCTATCTGAATTCAGGAGAAGCCAAGGAAGAATAAAATAAAAAATAAATAATATTATTTCTATATTCACCTCTGTCTTTTCTTTTGAACATCTGCAAATGTTAAATATAGTTTTGTCTGCAGTTCATAAAGGAAAAAGCAAAAATACATTAGAGTCAGAACTTTTGTTTCTTTGTCACACAGTTTTATTATTTTTTTGAATTCTTGCATTGTCTTTTAGCACACATTGGCAAATGTGTCCATCCTCCTGTCGATTGTCCTTGGACTTGTCCTCGGCCTCACACAGCCAGGTGAAAAAGGCTGTCACGGAATTGAGGGCCACACCTTTGCCTCTTGTTGTGCTTGGACAGCAGCTGCTGGTGCACCTTCCTCTGCTCCTCCTGCTCCTCAAGTTTGGCCTCCTTATGAATCTGCTCAATGGTCTTGGGCCCGTGGTCAGCTCGCCGCGACACCCAGTTATTCTAGAAAAGCAAAATCAGCAGATGCATACTTTTGCATCACCATGCGCTGGAATGGCAAACACAAACACACAAACACAGGCAGAGTCTCTAACCAGTCGCAGGTCGATGACGTCCTGGAGCAGGAACCGAATGCGTGAGGAACCCCTCCTCTCCTTCACTGTCTTTTCTATATATTTAAAGTAATGATCCATTTTTGGCTGAGAGAGAGAGAGAGAGAGAGAGAGAGAGTGTAAGAGAAACGTCGACAAATTTCAGATATTCTTCACCTTTCGATTCGATCAGGTGTGCTCTCAGCTGAACTCATGTCACAAGACGTTTATGACTCTTATGTAAACCCTGCTGCCTTGCACGTTGGTCAGTGCTGTAAAGCAGTTCACTGCCACTGTGGGTGTAGCTGTGCTGTCATCAGCTGCACTTGGCTTTGGGGAATCCAGGGTGCAGCAGCAGGAGGCGGCAAACGTGGAGGAGGCTGTGAGAGCAAAACCTTCTAACAGCTGACCAGTCCTCAATAAAAGCCTTTCATTTTGTCAGCTGCAGTAGGAGCAGAGCTAACAACCACACTAACAACTTCACTAAACAACATGAACTTGGACACTTTTAAAATCATTGCCAAGGCCTTATAATACACTGATATCAGCACAGCATGCTAGTCGCACTATAGATGATGATCCTAATTAGTTGGCCACCCTGTAGTCAGAGTGCAGGCTTTTATAAACTTTTATAAACAACATTTCAACATGCTTGTTTTTTGGTTAAAAACGTGCATGGAGAAAAAAAAATACAATAAAAAAGACCAGGAAACTTGAACACAAATAACTGTCACACTAGTTGGTGACTGAACTGTCAACATCACAACTGCCATTCCTACTAGAGACAAAATTGACAGTGAATATACAATATCCAAAACTTCTTCATCCAGTTTCGATGTGTAAAGTACTTGTTGTGAAAAATGCAACACAGACCAAATCTGGACAAAATCCGCACAGCCGCTGCACTGCACACTAGCACTCATGTACACATGCGCCGTAAACCTTTACATGACATATTAAAGATAAACCGATGCAAGTGCTGAGCATCTGCTGAGAATATTAAATCAACCCAGACCAGGCCCGCGGCCTGCTTACCCTGGCCTTCTCCAAGTCCAGGTCTTTGCCGATGGCTGTGAGGAGGTGGCACAGACGCTCCAGGCTCTCCTCGCTGTGGTTCATGAACAGCTTGACCACACAGTCGTGCATGATGGCCTCTGACAGCATGTGCAGCTTGAACAGCTCCCCGATGAACTTGATGTTACCGATGGACCTCCTGTGGGCCTTGTCCTTCGCCTCCTCCAGATCCTCCTCCAGCCTCTCCCGCTCGCTGGCCTTGCGAGGAGTAACCAGAACAAAGACAAAAGCAAGAAACAGTGCGTTTGGACCCGATAACGACCAGGCCGCCTCCCAGCACTGCTGCCGATTTCAGTCCCCTTTCTCCTGATCTGTGGGTTGGTGAGTCGGGTAAACTAGACAGGAGTGCTGCTTACTGAAGTGGCCGCTTCCAGCTGGTGCCGCAGCTTCTCCAAAACATCATCGTTGACCTTGTCCTTCTCAAACTCCTTCTGACAGCGGTTCAGCAGCAGCTTTTGGAAACCCACAGTGCTGGTGGGCTTGTCTGCCATGGGCACTTTTAACTACACAGGAAAGACATGTAGGAGAAACACTTGGGTATAAGACAGTGTTGAGAGTTCTGTTACTAAATAGAAGCTGATTAAAGCTCCATGTCAGTTTAGAGTGGTTCAAACGGAGTTCACTTCTGTGTGGCATTTGCCTTTGTATGGAACTTCAGCAGTAATGTATGGGAACATGTTACTCACCATAGCCAGGCAGCTGCACATATTGCCATAGACCATAGAGAAGCTGGGCTCATCGATGGCTTTTTCAAAAACCAGATCAACCACGCCTTTGAGGCGCTCCTCTGTGTCGATGGTGAGGTCCATCACCTGCTTCATCAGCTGGTTAAACATCTGCGGTGTCAGTTTGTTCAGGATACTGCGCACCTTCTGGAAAAGCTCCTGGAGAGGAAAACAGACTACCGACTAAGCTTTCCATTACAAAGATCCCAATCTTTTGTTAAATTCAGCAGTTCTTCCACATAATGACTAACTCCTCACTTTCACCAAATATTTACTCTGCCATTTGGAACTTCCTCATGAACAAAAATCACTCAACTTTGCTATATAGACCGATAAAGGCATCATACATCAATCACACTTTCCGAGAAGTGTAGCACTGGCAGCAAACAGTTTATCAAATCTTATCAACTAAAACCCCTCATGTGCTCCAAATTCAAATTAAAAGAAAACCCATTAGAACCAGCTACAAGAATTTTAGATTTAATCAATATATAACTCCTACAAACAAAAAAAATATATACATAATAACCAAATCTGATCCAATAATAACCCTACCGACCAGACAATGCAATGAAGATCTGTCAATCTCTCCAAATGCTGAATTGCACACAAATTTGCAAGAATATTTTGAACACAACCACTGGGTGTTAACCTATAATATATACAAGATCATCCACAGAATACACTACAATATCTACAATACTCTCTCACCAAAATCAACACCACAATCAACACAAGGAACAACAAGCACACAAGATCTGGTCCTCAGTATCATCACACCCCCTGTTTACACTAGAAACCAATGTCCCCCTGCATAGCTACATTCGTGCACACTCCCCGCACACCCACCCAATTAAACAACGACTCTATAATTTAAATATCCAATTCTTGAAGAGCATATCGCAAAAAAAATTAAGTAGCTTTCAAGACCACCATAACAGGCTGTGACTCTGAAATCTGAAAACAGGGCACAGCGGAGTGAGGTGCTGACCTGAGTTTTCTGGGTCTCGGGGTTCTGGGTGTTCTCCCTTTTCCTGCCAGGTTTCCAGGCATTCTCAGCCTTCTTCAGCTGCACCTCGTCATTCACGGACACGTTGGTAATGATCTTGCGGGGAGGCAGCCGTCTCGGGCCTACACTGAGCAGCTGAAGCAACGAATGGGTGCTCTTTATTATGGGCGGTAACAATGTCACAAAGACCTCGGTCACATAAGATGACCAGGCGCTCATTCATTTGTGACAGAAGAGAAGGGATGAGCGGAGAGACCCACCGGTGCACCCCTGCCTCCAGGAATTGCCCTGCTGAAGTCTGCAGAGGCTGGGTTGAAGCCTGGGTCTCTGGCGATAATGCGAGGGCCCACCTGCTGCAGGGGCAGCTTGTTTTGTTTGATCTAGAAAACAACAGAGTCAAGTCGAAGTCCATCAGCCCCTCTCCATGGAATGGTTTTAAAGGTCCCCTAAGGCCAATGTTTTAGCAGGCTTACCTTGTCCAGTACCACATCAGAGATGGGAGGAAGCCCCTCTGGCTTCTGCATGCACGCAGGCATGAACTGGAAGGCCAACAGGAAGTCTCTATCATACTGCCTCTTCCCATCCTTCAGCTCTGGCTCTGCATGCAGAGAGGGGTACAGTGAGCACCTGGAGAGAGGAATCACCTCTCTGTCAGGACACTGGGCCTGCCCCACAGGAGTGTCCTCTTTTGGCTTCTTCCAGGTGTTGGATAAACTAATAGCTGTAAATCATAACAAATCAGTCTGGTGTCTTTTTAGTGTCCTAACATAGCATGTCATGCATGTGGTTATTTACCTTGACTCAAGCTTTGCCTAAGATTGGACTGTAAAATGGGCTCCACTTTATCCTCCAGCAAGACCTCTGGCTCCTTCCCAGTCTCTTTCAGCTCTGCCCCAGTGGAGGCTCCACAGGCCTGGACTGCCTCTATAACAGCCTGGCCTGGGAGAGTGAGGCCTGAAGGAGCAGCAGTGCTGGAAGGCAACGAGGGCGTCAGCGTGCCTGAGGCAACCGCCTCTCCGGCTGCTGGACTTGCAGCCTTCGCCGGACAGTGGGCCTCCAGGGCCAGGCCGACATTGACATTCCCCTGCTCTGCTACCTGGCTGTTCAGCTGCTGGGATTTGAGGTAGAAAATGCGAGGATAATGAGGGTGTGGACATAAAAACTAGCAAAAGACGGAAAAGATGGAGAGAGAGAGGGAGAGAGAAAGAGAGAGAGAGATACTGCACACACATGCAGAAGAAGGGGAATGGCAATGAGGGTGGGGGGGTGAGCACAGCACAGCACAGCACAGCACAGCATAATTAGAGAAGTGAGAAGAGAAAGAGGCAAAGAGAGAGAGAGATGAAATGAGAAAGCACAAGAGGGCAAAAGATCCAGCCGCAAAGGCACAAAATGTGTGTGTGTGTGGAGGTGGGGGGGGGGGGGTGAAGACACAAAGACAGCAAGAGACAGCAGACAAGCATGGGGTGCTTAAATAAATGGGCAGGAGAAATAGAGAAAGAGAGGAAAGAGGAACACTGTTAACATTTAGGGAAAGAGGACACAAAGTAAGTGCAACAGAGCAGTAGTGAGTGTTCCCTTTACAGAGAGGCCTTTCCTCAGAGGAGCTGAGGTGCTCAGGGTTTGGCTGAATCCTTCTTACAGGGCCTTTACGTGGGCTGTCTGTGTAGAGGGAACACGAGGGAAGATCAGGAGGATTCGAGTGGCTGTGAGGGAGAACTAAGATGGAGGCAGACGAAAGAATAGGCACGGCAAGTCGGAACATCAAAACACATCTGAGAAGCCTTCTTAAATCAGAACAGCCACAATCACACAAGCTACTGCAACCAGTCAAATATGACGGAGGAGGGTCAACGGTGTGACCGAATCACTGAAGAAGGAAGAGAGAATGGCCGGAAATCAAACTACACCATCAGATTTTGTTGCTGATTGTATGATGCTTTTAATAGGACAAGACAATGAAAGCCAGCCAAACAACCAAACAATCAGCTCAGAGCTTATTATGAGGGAGGACTAGATGAGAGAGTACTTTGACCTGTGGAGTGGATCACGCGAAGCAGCGGCCTGCAGCCGATCAGGGGCTCGGGCTGTGGGACTGAATGGCTTACCTGTGGAGCAGTAGGGGTAGTGCAGGGATGTCCCACTGGTGGGCTTGTGTTCTGGCTAATGGCTACTCCTGACATGATCTCCTCTGTGATATCCTTGCCATCCTGGTTAGGGTCTCGGATACGGATCTTAGCGAACAGCAAGTTATTTGCATCTATTAAGTCAATCCACAATTAAATTAATTTCACCTCTGAGGCAGGGGGAATACTCACTGTTTTCTTTACTCTCTTAGTGGGTGGAGGCTGCTGAGCTGTATGCACTATTATGGATGGAGATTTGGTGTATATGGTCTGGCCAGGATAGTATGAAGGCCCTGCCACTAGTGGTGACCAAAAAAAAGCACTGGTTTCAGTTAGAGAGCAAACGAAAAACCAGTTTCAGCCAGCGGGAATACCCAGAAGAAAGGTCTCTTTATCGGTGAGAGCACGCATGTGGGTTTCCCAGGTGGGGGTAGAGAAAGGGAAGTCCAAACTCACCATATGCTAGTGGGCAGTCTGCAGGAAAGAGCCCAGGGTAGAATGTACTGGGTCCTGTGGGCTGGACGGAGTACTGCTGGGGATGTCCCACGTAAGGAAGGCCACTGTGGTGATACTGAGAATGAAACAGAACAGCAGAGGTAAAGGGCCTAGCACCAGACATGGCCATTCATATAGGACACTCCTAAGAGATATTCAAAGCGGTAAACAAACAAAAAATACAAAAACATTTAGTTTTTACACTGAAAAAAAACTAAACTAGAACTTCTCATTTCTGCTTCCAAGATAAAACATATTTTTATCTACACATTTTAGGAGCAGTTTATTTATTGCTGGCCAACCTGTTTATAGACAGATTTTCAACCCATTTGCTACACTGTGTACATATTTGCACAGGCGCTTTTCTCTGCTCTGGGTACCTGAGGCACGTAGTACTGGAGTACGTAGTACTGGCCGGTCTGGGATGAGGTGAAGGGCATGGGTGTCAGGAACATCATGATGGGCTGGCTGGACACGGGTCGAAAGGAAGCGCTGTTACTTGGAATGGCAGGCTGGGCTGTCTGCATCTGAGGGATCTGGAAAAGCTGGGAGAGGAGAGGAGTGGAGAGTGAGGGTCACAGAGCAGCGTGGCGTATGCCGCAGCAGCCGGCTCAGACGCTCGGAGTGAAGACTTTAGTCAAGAGTTGAGTCGTGGACTCTACAGCAGTTGTACTGGGAATTTTGAGGAGATATATACATAAAAAAAAAAGTTTAACATTTTCAAGGGATTTTGAATGTCCTATTATGCTAGGCATGCAAGATACAAAAAGAAAAATCTTTCAAGAGTCTGTTTCACATGCATGGCACTAATACAAGGGTGAATGAACTAGCATGAAAAATTAAACAATTACAATGACGGATGCAGCTAATTAGCCATGATTGCAGGAGAGGGGATATATATGTAAAAGACAACTAATCTTGAATGTAAATTTGTACCGATAACCTGAGTCTATCAAAGCCAATGCTGACAAAATATGACATGAGCTAGAATTCAGAATGTGACAAAACCGCATCCCAGTTGGCTTTGATGCTCAGAATGGGAACATAGTGAGGGAATTCCTTCTACATGAGAAACAGTAAAATGAGCCTAAGAGGTGATTCTCACATACTGTCTCCCACCGAGCTGTTGCCATCTTAACATTTTCTGGACATAAAATCCTCCCTCCAGCAGTTATGCAGGCAGGCAGAAATGAACCTTTGTATGGGCTCCTGGGTAATGGAGCAGCCATACCATGTCCAAAACAGATTATTAAAAAGCACTGGAGTCCAAAGGAAATAAAGAGAAACAGACTAAAAAAGACTAAACATAAAAGACTAAACATAGGTGCTGGCATCCTCCGAACTGTGGAGCAGAGTGGAGCGCAGGTGCACCACTGAGCTACTGGAATGTCTTTCAATGCATTTTTTGAAGACTGCAAAATTACCTGAATGGATCTCAATCCTCCCTTGAATATTGAAGCAGGAACGAGAGAGAAGCTAGTGGAAGAACGCACTAATGGGTGTGGAGGGTCAGAGAGACTGTAACACGCTCACATACACTGGCACACACAATTTAAACAAATCTTTAAACAAATTTAAACCAAACCAAGTTTTGTTTTTTTTTTAAATGACGGAATTGAACACTGTTGTTACAGTGGAATTGTGAGGTCAGAGGCAGAGCAAATGTGTTTCACTAACCTTCCTGGCCCTTTAAGTGCACTACTGCAGATAGACTGAAAACAAATTTCACCTAAATAAAATCACACTGTAACACTGAAAACATAAACACAGACAAGCACTGAATGAGTGGTAAAGGGCATTAAAGCCTAAGTATTACATGGAGATCACCGCTCACATTTTCAATTCTTTCCTTTGACAAAACAACTCACATCAACAGCCAAGGCACTGCACTGCCTTTCTAAAAGGAGATGGCAGATGGCACTATCAATTAGCTTCACTCAAAAATGGGAGAAAACAAGAAATGCGGCATGTTATGCGCTCGTGCACATAGTTCGGTCACACGTCTCTGCTATGGTCTTCCAACGTACACTGCCCTTGATATGAGGCAATATGGCAACCTACTGTAAGCTCAACCTTGGGTCACGATATCATGCAGAGCCTTCATAATACCCTATGCTTCTGTGCATGTGCTAGTCAGATTCAAGCTCAAATATCGTCTCTCTCAGCTAGCACAGCCCGGCCTCATCTGTCTACAAAACTTCCAAGAGGTCTCCGGTACACTAGACAAATGTTGCTGTTTTGTATTCACAGAGAACATTTATCCAAGTATGTGTACAGGTCAAAAAGTTGGGATGCGGCTGGGAGACAGGAATCCATCTGCCTCTGAGATTGATGTGTGAGTTGGGGAGGGGAGTGCAGTGGCTAGAACACTAAACTTGGCGAGGTTTTACCACAGGCACACAGAGGAGCATGCAGCATACAGTGGGAGGTGCTGCGCTGCGGCGGCGGACGTTAGCTGCTGGTGGGCAGGATGAGAGAGCAAACTGGGGGTGGAGGAGGGTGGGGGGAGCCAGGCAGAGACTGTGGGGGCAGGATGCGTGCAGACGCATGTCACATGCTGCAGGAATCTGGACCATGTTGCTGACAAGTTCATTGAATGTTTTGAAGCCAACTACAGCACATGCATGTCTGTGTTGTATCTGGGCTTGGTGTAGTAGGGTCAAGGAAGACTTATTTTTAGCTGAAGACGTCTATCAATAGCAACACACTTAACTGCAGATAACCATATTTACTGCTAAACTTTGGCTGACATCTCAAGTGAGGCGCACTTCATACAGAATGAATACAAGAGTTAATTTACTGTCTTGTGCAATTCAATATAACAAGCTCATGGTTCATTGCAGGTGGAGCCACCGTCCTTGTTGATTGAAAACCTTAAGAAGCAGAAGCAACAGTCCTATTCCAAGCTAGAGAAAAAAGGCACAGGACTCTCACACAGCAGACTCTGAAATGGAAGATCTCTCACATTAAGGTATGGCTATGCAGCCTTGAATTTTTATCTCCAGACATTCTTGTGTGGTTCCTAGATTTTTGCCACATTCCATTCATTTTCTCAAGTACACTTTAAATAGAAAATAAAGATATAGATGCAGTAATTAATTGAAGAGAATAGCTGGTGCCATCTTTATTCTGAGCTCAATGTTGCATACAGACGAGGTATTGTCCACAGAATGTCTAACAGTCTCAGGTGGGTTCAATCTTTATACATTTTCATCAAGTTACAAAACCATTTTTTATTAAAATTGTATCTTTAGGTGGTATCCTGGCCTCAATGCGGGACTTGCCACAGAGGCCATATTTGGTCATTCTCACTTCCTGCTTACTTCAAAAGCCTAATTTGGTCTTTTACAATTCCTGCCATCATATTATTACATTAATAATTTCATTTTATTACCTCACTTGAGTACACCTCTGGCTGGATATTGAACCACTTGGTTGTAATCCTAAATGAATCATGAATGATGCAATCAAAAGATCACTGCTTGAAGCCAAGCAAAAAAGTTTGATTTTTCACATTCACAGACATGAAGAACCAGCAGGACGAACCAAGACTGATGTGAACTGTGTGGGAAAGTAGACTTTGCACATACTGTAGAACAAAACCGCTTTGATGAAGTTGTAAGCAAAGAGCTATTAAGAACATAAGCCTGTGTAAATCCTGATAAGCAATTGTAGTTCAGAAGTGTTTGAATATGTGTATTGTTTGTTTGTATTTTCACAGGCCAAAAACAAGTACTGATTAGCAAGATTTACTACCTCCCAGTACACCATTTCTTTTTACTGCCTGAGTAGATGTTGATGGAAGTCAAAAGGCCAACAGAAGCAACAGCCATCTGGTGGTTGCTTCCAGACTACCAGATCAGCTTGATATTCTCTATTGCCTCTCTCTGGCAGAAGACCCACCAGGTCATTCCACATTTGCATAGTTTTGGTGATGCTCTTTGCTTTGGCTTCAGTGTCACTTTGGTGGGCTTCTTTGGATGGGATGATTCCCCCGCTGAGAGTGTGCGGGCTGTTGTGGAGAGAGGATGTGTCTCCAGAGTCACATCCAGACCCACATATGG
The DNA here is from genome assembly GCF_041902795.1 of Electrophorus electricus. Lineage (NCBI taxonomy): Eukaryota > Metazoa > Chordata > Actinopteri > Gymnotiformes > Gymnotidae > Electrophorus > Electrophorus electricus. The sequence goes on along the minus strand of NW_027658714.1, from coordinate 953,090 downwards.
CCATCGCAACCAGAAAAGCACAGGTGAGGAAGGTAAGGCTTCTGAGAGCTACCAGCCAAGCAGGTGTGGACAGAAAAGAGGTGCTCTGTAGCAAAGAGAAAGGAAGCTGATTGCTTGGTATGTAAAAGGACAGAAACCTGGAAGCTGGTGTGGATAGTATGAAACCCACCAAAAATGAAAACAACAGCTTCATTTGGAAAAAAAAACAAAAAACCCAACAAAATGCAGCAAGAGAGAACAGGTCTTTGCTCATCTTAGATAAATCAGTGTTTGATATAATCAATGCTTAAAAAAGCAAGGTAGCCAGGAACAAAAAAGTAACCAAAAGTATTCAAGGTGAAATGTGCAGTGTATTGGCTCAGTCATTTCAACTGTTCCCCATTTTTTTTATATCAATTTTCATCTCTGACAAGGAAGATGTGGAGGGGAACCTGGGAGGCTGTTGGACAGGGTAATGAACTGGATTGCAGGCTCAAACACTGTATGCACTTGAAGGACAGTGTTCACTGCAGTTCTGTGTATGCCTTTTTTTCTATCGTGACTTTGTATCAACCGGGAAGGAGCAACTGTCATTCACACCCAACAGGAATGCAGCTAGTTGTGACCTTGAGAATTCTTGGCTATGGAATCGCCAAAAAGTATCTTAAGCACTTTAGCACCATTCTAAGACAACCATTGACAATAATTACTCACCTTAATGAATGCTTTGTCCGCATCTTGGCTGCATCTGAGCTGGTGGTTGAAAAGCAGGGCCCGCAGCTGTCGGTTCTGGTGCTGGATGTCATACTGCTCAGCGGTCTGACAGGCACGCACAACTCGTAGGTCTGTTCAAGGTGGTGCTTGTACACCTCAATTTCCATCGTAATTGTCCTATACAACCATTAAAAATTTGACAGAAGTTAAAAAACAGCAGAACGGTTTGTTACAACTGGAAAAAAATAAATAAGAAAAGATTGTTTGTTGTACATGAAAGTCAGTCAGCCATGAGGATAAGCCCTCTTGTCCAAAGTTCTGATCAGCAGTTATGACCTCCTAACACTGCAAGAAAAAAGAAAACAAATGCATCAAAGTTGGCGTTATACTCAGTAAGAACTCAGTAGACTAAGAAACTGCAAAATACTCAGAGAACTCTGTGCATGAGTCAGTGGCTCAATAGTCCAACTAAAATCAGCCAGGACCACAGTTTAGTTGGGCTAAACATGAGTCAACTAAATCCTTAGTCAGAGAATGATATTCTGTCTTTGCTGCTTACATGATCAGCTTCTTTCAAATAGCCATGTAAACTTAGTCAACTTAGTTATTTAGGAATAATATCAAACTACATGTGGGCCATCAGATCCTGTTTGCCCTTGAAGACCCACTCACAATCTCTGCCCAAGTCAGAGACTATTTAGAGCTATTATCTTAATTCCAGCACTGGACATGCATTACCTTGCACAGTTTCACAGCTCTGGCACTGCAATCAACAATGCATACGTCTTAACTAAGAAGGCAACAGTTCAAATGGAAAACCTACTTCCTCTCTGGGAGTGAAGGAAGCCAGCTGCTTGATCTTCAGTGTCTGGTTGAGTCTTGGATGCATCAAGCACAGGGACACCAGCTGATACCCCATGGTTGAGGTGCTCCATATATTGTGCAAGGATCGGTTCGTTATAATCACCATTCTGCATTTTTTTAACAGCAGCAACAGCATAAAATGGTTCAGTTAAGGGTGCATCATTGGAAGACTTTCACTAAAATATGTCCTCACCATGTCTCAAATACAGCAATACCTCTTAGAAGCCATTGTACTGCACACAGAATGGACAGTCCCAGCAGTTTCTGTTCCCATATGGAACCTCAGTGTTTTGATTACAGAAAAAGCAATTCACAATGACATGAACTGGTTTCTTCCTATTGAATAGGGAGTTTATATATATAACTGAATTTGATCAAACTGTAGCAATGATTGTGAGCAAGGATCTTTCATTTTACAGCCTAAAAATGAAAGTGACAAATAAATGTATGTGACAAATAAACCAAACTTGAAACTTTATATAAATAGCTTCCTGTTAAATATACACAGTTAATCAGTCATTAAAAACTACATTCTATTAATTAAGAATGTTTATGAAAGTTAATTTAATCTAACTAACAATAAATGAACAGTCGAATATTGTAGTTCAAACAGTCCGATAGCTGTAGTAATGGCTTACCTCATTTTGCTTATTTAGAGAGAACGATAAATTTGAAAACCCACAGGTTTGTGAATTTGGGTCTCTAAATCATACAAAAGTAGGTTTTCTATTTCTGAACAGTTAGCTAGCTAACAAACTACCAGCACCTAAACGATCAAAGTTGAAAGATGAACAATGAAATGGTTCCACAAGGAATGGTTTATAGCCCGAGTTAGACACTCGCTGACCTCAACTATTAGCTAGCTAACCAGCTTATCGCTGTGATAAAGCGATACAATTTTTAACAATGAGGACATGAATAAAGTATCCTTTACAATTTTCACAATATTGTTAACGTAACTGTAATATCTGAAAACGGACCACACAGGAAGGTCTAAAAATGAACAACTGCAAACACCCCGTTCCTTATCTTACCTCGTTAGGTAGCTAAAATAGCTAACCTAGGTTAGACCCTTTAACCATTTAAAGGTCTGAACTGTCAAACTGCGTTTCCGTTAGGCAGATAGTTTGACGCCGTTTGGTGAAACTTATGCAGCCATATAAATGATTTGATCGCCGATACCTTTAGACATCATGGAATAAAAGAGGCTTATTTTAGCTGATGTGTGTGTGGAGTTGTTTGGGGGCAGCTATGCGCTGGAAGCTAAGCGTTGCTTCAGTGGCTTCTAGCATGGACTAGCTACGATCATAATTCTGCTACAAAATGTATAAATGAGGAAATATACAATTATTTACATTATTACAGCATTTACAGTATTAAAAGCGTGATTTAATGGGATGAATAGTTAACTAGCTAACGTTAGCTATCCTAGCTTGATGGCTATCTTTGCTCACTAACGGTTACTGCATCTTAGGGCCAACTTTATGCTGCACTTCGCCCCCTAGCGGGCCCGCGGGAGAATCCACACTGGCATACTCAAATAAATCACTTTATAACATCCAATATTCTTAAAGTACAGTACATTTTTCGAGATAACATTTCTTAGGAATAAAACAATTACCTGCTTACTGATTTTCAGATGTCTACATGCAGCCTAATTTGGTCTTTTACACTTCCTTCCATCATGTTATTACATAAATAATTTCATTTTGTTACCTCAGTGTCAGGAATTCTGTCACTGAGCCACAGTTCTATGAAAACTAAAGCACAACAGTCTCTACACTCGCGTTGGGTGCTATGCTAGAGTTGACCTGTTGACCAGGGAACAGACATTGGAGAGCAGGATGGACAGTACAGCTGGTCTGCTAGGGTTAGCTTTTTTTTTTTTTTTTTTTTTTTTCTCCAGTGGTAGCTCAGTGGTTAAGGTATCAGAAGGCTGCTGCTTCAAGCCCCCCCACTGCCAACTTACCACTGCTGGGCCCCTGAGTAAGGCTCTTAACCCTCAATTGCTCAAGTTGTACTCAGTCATAATTGTAAGTTGCTTTGGATAAAAATGTGTCAGCTAAATGCCATAAATATAAATCCAGCATGAACTCATGCCCTCTATGGTTTGTTTTTATTCAGCAGTGACTCCTGTCTCTAGGGTTTCTGTGACCTTGAGTATGAGAGAAACATTTTATTTGTGTATATATATATATATATATTACATCTATTGTTATTATTATTATTGTTAGATACTGGAGCCTTTCTGTCTTCAGGCACCCAACACAAGGTCTCTGCCTATCAGCCATGACATGGCGGCTTGACCGCGAGCTGGTCGCCCGAGGTCTTCCACTCCTTCTTCTTGTCTCCTTTACCCCTCCCTTTCTCTTTCTTTCTCTCCCTGTCTCTCTTTAAGCACAGGAGTACCTCATGGCGGGTACGGGAACAGCTCGTGGGTCGTTCATGCCAAGAACATCTAATTTTTAATAACCTTGTCTCTTTCCTTTCTACACAGACCCTCAGAACATGCCTCACTTTTCCCCGTCATCCTGTAGATTTAGATAGTAGATATAGGACACATATATACTCTGTGCTTTCCTCAATAAAGTTGAACTCTCTTCATTCACTACCTTGGTGTCAGTGTCTCTTGACTTCCCCAGATCCAGCTACAGAGGACGGAGGGCAGAGGGTAACTTGGAGGAGATCGAAACTGAAGGACTTGTCACTTTGAACCAGTTCCTAACAAGAAGTACAAAATACATAAAGTCTACCTTAAACATTGATAAGTGCAATAAACAATAAGTACTAGAGTACTACTAGACCAGCAAGTAGTAAGTTGCAGTAGTTTAGCTTTGAGATCACAAGAGACCACACAAGCACCTGGGTAGCTTCCTGCGAAAGAAAGGGCCGAATCCTTCGTATGTTACAAAGGAGAAATCTGAAACATGAGTTGAGGATGACAACTGGTTGTCCAAAGTTATGATCGTGATACCGGGGAGTTCTCAAAGGGAACTGTGAGGTCCTGATAAGGGCTGGGAGTACCCGGGATGTACAGAAGGTTGCATGTTAGCTAGGACAGCTAGCTGGCTCATTCGCTTTCTATCCATCTTAAAACTGCCAAAGTCTCGAAGTAAACATCACTAGTGAGTTATTCTACACATCTGGCATTAGCAGAGTGTTACAATAATAACAGTTCACCGCAGCAGTAAAGCGATAAACACTTGTCTTATGTAGCTGACAAGCTCGCAAAATACACCAAGCCCGTTGTCATAGCAACCAGCACTTAGCTTGCTCGAACTAGCCTAGCTAAGATAGCCTTAATGGGCTAACAAAGACTCATTTCTACGCCAGGCGCACATACTACAAATGCATATTAGCTACATAACTGTTCAAATAAATGCGTGTATTACCATGCTATTCATTAATTTTCCTGTATGTGCACAACTGTAGACCGGGGGTTCTTTAACGTAATCCTCTTCGCCATTAGCTTAGCTAGCTAATAAAGCTAAGCTAGTTAGCCAGCCTAGCTAACTAACTGATATGTTTCAATGTGGAGACGCAGTAAGAGTGTCTCTAATAATTTGAGTTTGTTTTCAGTCGGTACGTACACTCAAACGGTGTCATACAGTTATTGAATAAATCAGCAGAAGCTGTTATTAAAATAATTTTCTGCGTCCTTTCGAGGTCTTACCTTGACAGTGGTGAAGCTTAGCAGTGGTAACCTACATACGATTCGCATTAAATAAATTAAATACAAAAAAACATGTCCATGTCTTTGTGAAATTTATTCTATGAGAATAATTTAATATTACTTGCTTTGGAAAAAGCAAACACTTCATGCCAAACTTAAAGTGTGCAGGGCACAGTAATTGCTGTAGAAGACACATACATGTATTTTCACAATACACAGGCTGTTCATGTCTGTTCAGTACATATGGTTATATTACACCTTGGTTATGTGTAATATGGATATAAATGTTAAAATGTGCTATTACAGAACACGACACCTGTTGCGTTTTATATTGGTAAATCTCTGATATGACCACTGTAACAAAGTTGCGGTTATAAATACGTGAAACATTTTGATCGACTGAAATGTAGATGTATGTACATGCAATATATTTGTGATTATGTAAATTAAACAGCTATTCTTATTCTTATGGCTAGCTAAATAAATTGCAATTTCGTCGTCTTCAAGGTATGGCATGGTGTTTATTCATTCTTCGGCATACAAAATGACGCCTTTTCACGTTGTGGAACTACAAATATGGCGGCCTTTTTTCTTTAGCGTTTTAATGACGTAAAAGCAGAGTCTCACCGTAAAGTCGGGCAGGAGGATCTGGACTCATTTATTTCTTCGTATCTTCCGCCATCTAGCGGTCAATAACGGGTAGTCTTGAATTGATTTCTATCGCGTAATACTTTGGATATAAATGTTTAAATTTCCTGTTGCAGGACAGACAAAGTATAGTCAACCAGTTCTAACCTTTTGATAAAAACTTGAACTTCAAAGTAGGTGAATCTATTTCCTTAAACCAATCAGATCACAGTTAATTTACATAACATCAATGCTTTGAGTGCTTTAGATATGAGAACATCACAGTGATCTTTCTGCTCACACATCAGTCAGTCTATAATTCTGTATTATGTGTTTCTATAGCTTCCAACTTTCATGAGTTCCTTGAATCTGTGGAGAAAAGTGCAGACCAATGTAGTTTCTTATTTGTGAACATTTATACATTCATTTTAATTTATTTATCATTTAAATGTTTTATTACTTTTAATTTATAGACATAAGGACACAGAAAACTGACTGAATTGTTACAAGGTAATATTTTCTAGACTGTGTTTACCATATGTTTTTATTTCTAAACGTTAATGCAGTGTGTTAATCTGTCACACCGAGGCAGAAGGGGTGAATCTGATATACCCCTCTTCCATTGTCAACTATTCAGAGTCCTCCAGTGGAGCTCATACAACTAAAGAAACACATACAGAGGTCACTGGAGGTTCTAAGTTACATCTAAAGTGGTCTAGTTCTGACGTTGTGAGGATAAGCAGGATGCGGGGACGAGGCACGATGAAACGCACTTTTATTTTTGCAAACATGCAAAACATACAACAAAGCTCAAATACTATGCACATCTCAAACACCAACACACGTACTATGAAACACGAGACATATATACACCCAAGCCGATTACACATAACAGAGAACAGGTGAACGGCACGACAGTGTGTGGCAACACAGACGAACACACACACACCAAGATGTTTGAGGAGGGGGCGGGGCCACAACATGACACTAAGCCTGTACACACTGTTCCAACACTACCCTGTAGGGCACCATCTCCATGGAAGTATATTTTTAAAAGCATGTTTGATAACCATATTTATACTGGAACAATTTAATCAAATGAGTTGTGTTTTTTGTTCCTCTCTAAGACGGTTCGGATGCCGATATTGAGATTTGAGTCTGAGCAAGTTGAGAAACCCACTGTGAGGGTTTCTGGGTGCTCTGGAGGAGCATCCAGAAGTTGTACACCTGCACCAAGCCTGAGACCCCTCTGCCCCTGACACAATTGCCCAGGAATGCGGGCATGTACCTAGACTATGAGGATGGACAGCTGTCTTTCTATTACATACTAACATATCTACATATTTATCGGAAACCTCCGGGAGAAGAAGCTGTATCTCCTCTTTGCGCTGCTGGACAGACACACTTATGACACTGTACTCATCAAAAGCAGCACCAGAGATGCACTGAGTCATATCCCGCTACACACCGGTCAGACCAGCTTGTTTGCACATTTTGTCATAAAACTTAAGATGTCATTTGTTGCTGTTATATATAAAATTACCAAATTAAAAAATAAATAAATCAAAAAGTACTTGTGGCTAGAGAAGCACAGCCAATCACATAAACAAGATATAATGTCAGTAATGTTTGCGGCAGGCGTTTAAAATGTGCCCAGACTCATATTCAAAAATATCCATGTTTCAACAGTTTGAAGGTGGCCATGACACTAACAGTTTGGTGGAAATTCCACAAGATATCAAACTCCACACTCACACGAACTATTCATTCTCCCATTTGGAACAATCCAGGCTTTACCATGAACAAAAATATTAAACTTTACATCTTGGATAGAAAAAGGCATTACAAACCTTAAACATATTTATCCTAAGACTTGTTTCATGTCACGCCCACAACTAGCCCCAAAATATGCTATAGAAAGCCCCCAGTTCCTACAATACCATCAGCTAAGATCACCTATGTGTTCAAAAATCAATTCCGATACCTACATCCATATCAGAATTTATAAACAAGCATTCTTAATACAAAAAACCTATTATCTAAGATATACAAAATAATAGTGAAATCAAATCTCACAGTTACTCTCCCATCGAGACAATAGGAGGAACATTTATTACTAGCCCCCGACGCTGCAGTTTGGATTAAAATGTGTAATAATAATTACCACATGACAGCAACACTAACCTACAATGCATTCAGTACAAAATAATACAGAGTACATTATACTACACATTGGATGTTTAAAATTGGTTTCACAAGCTCAGCAATCTGTACATACTTTACTCAAATCACAGTTGACGATTACATTCACGCCACATGGCAGAGCACACCTATCAAGCAATTTTGGCAAGTCGTCATCAAGTTCGAGTTCAAGTTCAAGTGGTTTTATTGTCATTTCAGGTATATATACAAGTACACAACAAAAACGAAACAACGTTCCTCCAGGGCCATGGTGCAACATAAAAACAACAGTGCAACAGACAACATGCTACACAAGTGCAAACAGTCCAATATAGTGCATCACCAACATATCCCATGCTTTAAATAACCATATCCATCCAACACCATCTTTATGTCTCCTAGGAGACATATCATCAACCAATATGACAGGATACTATGTATAACATTATTATATTGATATAATAAAAATATTCTTGCAAAAAAACAACAAACAAAAAAACATATTCATGAACTGGAAAACAAAAAATAATATTAGTGTCACCCAATAGAAAAATCTATTGATAGAGTATATATATCAATAGAATAATTCTCAGAATTAATCAATAACAGAACCAATAATCTAGAGTGGACACCTTTGATAAAATCCATACAGAGCCAATCCATAAACGATAAATATCACACTCTAATACGTGTACATATACAATCCAACATACATGTACTCACACATAACCATATACATAGATACATACATACATACATACATACATACATACATACACACACACACACACACACACACATTATTCCTGTAATGGTGCAGATGGCGAATACTTAAAAATATTATATATACATTTTGCGTTTGTCTGTTCATCTGTCTGTCTTATTTTGAATAATAAAGCTCTAAAGGTCCACTGATGGGGGGTAATAAATTCATATATTTATTTCTGCAGATTTCTAAAAGAAGAGGCTGTGGTCAGGGTGGAGTGAATCTTTGATAACCAAGATTGTTGTTGTTTTGGCCTTCGAATAGACAATGGCATTACCCAGTGTCAGGTCTTTCTCAGTAAACTGCAGAGAATGATATAGAGGGCAAGAAATGGTCAAGCACAGTTTAATTGGGTGTGTGTCTGTGAAAAACACTACAGCTCTCTGATACATTTTTGTTTCAAGATTTAATCATCATGCAAATGATTGTGATTAATGTTTTGTCTGTTTAATTCAAATATTATACTATAAACCTAATATTTTAATAGGGTTGGCAACTTTCTAGATCCGATTACTACGTGTTGTTCATGTAACTGTGCAAATAAACTGCAAACACAATTACTTTTAGAAGTATCATCCAGTTTGTTTTCACAATTGCCAAAATGTAATGAATCACAGCCAGTGTTCTAAAACAGAGCTGGAATGTATTCCTGGTTGATGTGCCCTGTGTCTGGTTAAAAAAAAAAAAAAAAAAAATTGGTGGATGAATTTTCAATGAAAGTGCTTCACTCAGCAGCCATTAATGATTCTTATATCCAGTATGAATAAATTGAAATTCCTATCCTTGTATCAGGTGCAGCAATTGTGTGTAACAATTGTGAAGCAAAAAAGCAAAAGCAAAATTGTAATATAACAATATAGGTAATATAGAACTTGATCTAATGATATTAATTAGGCTATGCAAATAACACAACTACTGCGGTAGCACATCATTTATGCCTGTTGAATAGGCAGTTTTCTGCTTTGCAGATACTTGAAATCTTTTACTAATCTTTCCCCAAATCCAGTAGGAGCTGCCTTTTACATTAACATGCCAGGATACACACTCACTGGATGTTTAATCTTTCTAGTGGTTAAGCTATATTCTTATAGTCAAGAAAGATATTTTTTAATTATTAATCAGTTAAAAGGATTTCTTACTGTAGGCCTATTATAAACAACATGGAGGAAATAAAAATAAAAATACTTGAGTTAGACAGTGGACACAGGTTGCTAATAAATCAAGTAAATGAAACTGGATGGACTGCTTAATTATGTAACAACACAACATTTATGGCGACGAAGATGTTTCACACATATACATTCTTACGTGATGCTGACCTCGATATCCATATTTCACATTGATACTGTAACACTATAGATGAAACTAAACCTCACATTCTCGTCACGTTGATAAGCTTTTTGAAAGTTTGATCATGATCAAAGATCATGATCTTTGTTTTCTAAGTGTGTTTCCAAATTGCCTTTGACTGCTGTATGCCTAATTGCGGCATTTAGCACCTCATTTCGTCTCTAATTTTTGACATGTACTCTTGACATAAGTCTTGCATAAGTGGAAAGTCGATCAGCCCCCATTTAAAAATGGTAAGCTTTTACTGTCACGTTAATAACATCACGCACACGCACACATAATGCTTCGACTGTCCTACACTTTAAATATCTTTTGCACATTATGGAGGGTGAGCATAGTTACCAGTTCCCTTCATGCAAAAGGGTTGTCTTAGGTTACTGTAAAGTCTAATGCACATTTGGAATTATTAAAAGTAGTTTATAATCAATACAAAATTTTACTGGGAGCCAAAGTAAAGTAGCTAAGATATGATTGATGTGATCAAATTTTCTAGCTCTATTAAGAACTATGGCTGCTGCATTTTGAATTCGCTAGGCACTTTAGGCACTTAATAGCACAGCTAGATAGTAAGGGATTACAGTAGTCCAATATTGAAGTAATAAATGCATGGACTACCTTTTCTGCATTATGTGTGGAGAGCATGTTCCTAATCTTTGAAATGTTTCTAAGGTGGAGAAAGGGGGTCCTAGAAACATTATTTATTTACGTGAGCTTCGAACGAGAGACTGGGATCCATAACTCCAAGATCTTTAACTGTTAGAGAAGATGTGATTGGGAGACCATTGAGGTTCATTGAGTAATTAGAGAGCGGAGACCTAGCTGACTCTGGGCTTAATAGAAATACCTCTGAATGTCTCTGAATGTTAGAAATTAATTAAAAATACTAATGTCAATGTATTTACAACGCATGTATTTAGGACGTAATTTTTTCAATCACAACAAAATATGTTGTTGTATTTTTTGCATTATGCTTACTACAGAATTAACAGTCAACTGTTCAGTGACTTTGCATGTAGAGTTGTAACACTGCTTATTACTAGAACTGTGGCTAGAATCAAAATCAACGCTAGTGTCATTCCTAAACCCCAATCAGCTAGTCGTAAAGTTAACATTCAAATAGAAAATAAAGATGCAGACTTCAGAATTAGTTAAAGAGAATAGCTGAGAGAATAGAATAAATTATCCGTTACTACCCCTGTCTTTTATCATCCCTCCATCCCTCCATCCCATGCCATCTTCCTCTATTATTTGCTTTTCTATTTTGTTCTGGTATCTCCTTATCTCTTTTAAAAAAAAAACATTGGCCAAAAGACTAACAAAAACACTGACATACTTAAGACCTTTAATATTTTTTTTAAATATAACATTAAAAGGAGAATGTTACTTATTTCACCCTGACTGTCCACTTATATATCTGGTTTGAGTATGATTTTCCTTGTTCAAGTGAAAACAGTAACAAATGTAGCATGTCACAAATATATACATGACTATGTATGAAAAATAAAAGACATCAACATGAAACACTGGAGCTGATTTCAGTTAAGCACCTAGTTATGGAAACTATAAAGACTAACATTGTCATAAAAATGTTGTGAAAGTTAATGCTTAGAAGATTACAAGTGGCTAAGACATACCTTGTTATAGGCTGTGCTTACTGATGTACACCAGGTGGACATAGTGTCAAAGCAGAGGGTCTGATGGAGCAGGTGGAACATCAACATTTAAAACAAAAATGAACTGCTTGTATTTAGTGAACTAAATAAGGCATAAGCGTCCTATGCATCGCATACAGATCCCTATAAGCTTTGATAAAATCCATCCTCATGTAAAAGATGTATTGTCCCAATCATAGTAAGTGAAAACTATGACATAAAAAACTTTCTTTACCTAATATAAGCAGGCAATTATCTTTTAATTTGACCTACCCCAGTAAATCACGGTATCTAAGTTGATGAATAACAGGAATAATCACAAACTTCTAATGAAGCAAAGTAATATATAATTACAATTATAAAGGACTAATTTGGTTTGTCTCCCCCAAAGCCATTAGAATGTTCTTTATATAACAAGTGAAAATTACCTACACCAATGTGATATACAAACCAATCCTGCTTTTATTACACAGAAGAGCTGAGCAATTATGGGGAGGCACCCTAAAAAGTTGAGGGTGGAATTACCTGTCAATAAACAAAGTACAGAATAGAAAAGCAAAACTATTCTGTTGCATCGTCTTTGAAATGACTCTGCAAGGAAAATGTTGATATGAATAAATGCTTGCATTCCTTTCTGATACAAGTCAAAAAATATCTTTAAAGTGGCTCAAACATAAGAACTATGTGCATTCCTTCAAAAACATATACAAACCAATGAAAAAATCTCCCCTAATATGTGTATATACACAAGTGTCTGTGGGAGCCCCAAAGCTATATTATGCATTCAAATAACAAAATATATATCACAGTCCCTACAAAAAATGAAAGTAAAAAAGCTAACAAACAACAAAAAGGGGAAAATCATAAATGAAAATATCCCAAAAATAATTTACTAATGTCATGTTTGTAAGCAGCCCTGCTTTCCTGCTTCCTAAAATGGTGACATATTTTAGGTACTCAGGCCACTGGAAACAAAAATATACACAGCAGTTCTTCCACACATTTAGAGGAACCTGATTTTTTGTTAGATAAATATGTGTCGGTTATGACCGTTAAAAAGACCTGAACAAAAAAAAATGTTTGGATTTTTATTCGCTGTCACCTTTCATCACGGGCAACATAAAAATTCACACTACTGCAATATCGCTAACATGTTACTGGCATGCGAATAAGACACCTGAGCACAGAGAGAAACCCAGTGTTATGATTACAGTTGACATTGGAACTAGCTAGATAGCTCATATTAAGACACTTCTTTGGAGAACACGTGCTAAAGTGTTTTCCCCACAATCTATATGCATAATTTATTTGCCAACTGTGACCAGAGAGAGAACATACCTTACTCACAGCCTAGGACATGCATGGATTTTGATGAGGACTGCATATGCCTGGGATCAATTCAAACACGTCATGACGATGATATAAAACCTGATGAAACAAGCTTGACAAGCAGCAGTTCCGTTTTTCTGTGAAAGTATCAAGCACAGATGAAGACGTTTCTATGGTTATCTCGGTTTTATAAATATTAGCCTATAGAGTTGGGCTTAGTACGTGAATAAAAGATGGAATTAAACATGCATAAATTACGGTGTCCTGGAAAACCCATCGTGCTGCAAATACACAAAGCATATTCATCAAAGTGGTAACACACTTTAGAAATGCGGTGCAAATTCAGAAAACGCATACAACTTCAGGAACAAATCCCGTCACAACACAACGGTAGTGCTGTTTCCGGAGGACACGGAAAGGGGCGGACTTCTATGAGATTAGCGTGAAGTCTATTGGAAGTAGTGACAACTAAGTAAAAAGGGTTGTTTTTTTTCCAGTTACCACGGTGTTATCAAGGGTAGGTATGTGATACAGAATGGAAGACTGACCTATTCATGCTCTGCATTCTTGCATATTTATTTATACATAAGGCAGCCTTAAAAACATGGGATGGAAATCCCATTTAACAAAATATGCACTGTTTTACAGTCAGAGTGAAATAAGTAACATTCTCCTTTTAATATATATATTTTAAATGTTAAAATTCTTAACTATGTCAGTTAAGCTGCCAAAAATGCCCCTTTTGAAATTTGTATTTCTAATGTCACAAGAACACTTTATTTACGTATCTCTGCCTATTCAGCCTATAGAGGTTTAGCACACCCACTTAAATTGCCTTTCTCAGGCATTTCAGCTCTGAGTACCTTTTGAATGAAGCACAATACAGGGCAGCCAATCATAAAGGAGCTCATTTATCCTACATCCGTCTCAAAGGTGCAGTAGCAACAGGTGTCTGTTGAATTCCGAGCGATATATATATATAGAAGTTGGAAATTGGTTGTGTAAAAATGAATTGTGATTGTTAAGCCACACAGATGTAAGTGGACATCGAGGGAAAAAATAGTGTGGGTGCCAAGTATGGTGATTGTATCTTAAAGGCTGTAGGAAATGTTACATTCAGAATGTTTCTGAGACAAAAAAAATAACATATAATTACTATCCATGGTATAATTGACTGTGTTGCAGACAACATAGGCAAGGATTAGACTGAAAAATGTCAGAGTATTTTTAATGCTGTTTATTGCTGTCGTCAGAGGTTATGCAGCCATATCCTCCCTAGCAAGTACGGCGTCTAATACCTGCAGACACAAATACCGTGTTGAGCAATATTTAATTACATCTACTTGAAATGCATATTTAATTGCATTGTTAGTATTTATGGAAAACAAGTGTTAGGATTACTCTGCTGCATTGCAGACTTTCTCACTCTAACAACTGTGGATTCCATTTCCTCAATCAGTTGGCCCATATCATGTTCACAGGTATCATACTGCATCTTTATGAAATAATTCAATTTCACCTCCAACTATGAAGAGAAACAGTGTTAAGCAATATTTAATTACATCTACTTGAAATGCATAGTTCATAGCATTGTGAGAATTTATGGAAAACAAGTGTTAGGATTGCTCTGTTCCACTGCAGACTTTCTCACTCTAGCAAACATGGCTTCCAGGTCCTCAGTACACTCATCCCAGTCATTGTCATCGTAAATCTGATTCAAAGGAGTCTTTTTAGGAAGCATCATCTTGAAATTCATATCTGGAGGTTCTATCTTTTTGAAAGACTTCAGTTCCACCTGTAGATATAAGTAGAAATATTGTTGAACAGTATTTAAATACATTTAATTGAAATATGACTTTAATTACATTTTGATGCATTTGGAATTTATAGTTTGTATTGGACTGGAAAGGAAACAAATACAATTTTTATCGCATAGCCGTTATCACATAGCCTGCAGGCCTAATGATGTAAAAATGTGCCCCCAAACATCAAATGTTCAACAGAAATAACAGGACCTGACACACTAAGGTACCGTAGACCCATTCAAATTGTGCTATTGGAATAATAAATTCCAATGCATTCAGTCATTTTAACTAGTGTTGATTTTGATTCTAGCCACAATTATACTAATAATCAGTGTTACAACTCAGCATGCAAAGTCACCGAACAGTCGACTGTTAATTCTATAGTAAGGAGAATGTAAAACAAACAAACAAAAAACCCACCAACAGTATTTTTTTTTCCTGTAATTGACAAAGATTGCATATGCTAAATGTATGTGTCCTAAATATATTCTAAATAAATTGACATTAGTGTTTTTAATTAATTTCTCCAACATTTGTTGAAATGCATTTGTAATTTATATTCAAAGACATTTCAGTGTACTTAAGTACAAGTATTAAATTAGCATCACTGTTCACCATAGCTGTTTTTCCATTTTTTGTGGCTTTTGTCCCTTGCCTCAGTATGGCTTTAAATCATTTGTCTTGGTTCTACTTTACTTACCATGGCTGATTCAGTTCTCTCAGTAGGCAAGTCATTTTTCAATAAATACTTTGGTCTAGTATCTGTTTAAAAAGTAACAGAAAATGTCTTATTAGCGTTGTATAGATACTTAGAACACTTCTACGTAGATCTCTCTCTCTCAGACAAACACACACACACACACAGTTCATCCAAGAAGTCATCCTCTATTCTGGCAGGGATCTGGGCTCGTGTTTTTTCGTTTTTCTTTTTCCCATATTTACCAAATATCCCGTGCTTTTCCTTTTCATATTTCTCAGAAGGAACATGTTCCTTGCGTCTTGGATTGCAATTGTAACTACCGCACTGACCCATAATAAATTTAGTGTACCCGTTATCTGTGATCTGTAGTCTAAAAATGGGTCACAGAAATTGTTCATTTGAAAAATCTGTTCTTTGACTACATCATAATCGCTTAATTGATGCGGCTGCATTATGACATCACACGCCACCCACTGAAATAAAAGCTGAGGATGTCATTGCAGAGGTAGGAGGAGCCAGAGTAGAATATTACAGAATATTACATTGCTTGAATAGTGGCTCTGTCTGCCCTGGGGGTATTATTGAAACCCAAAGGCTGAAAGGATGGGGAGAGAGAGAGCGAGAGAGCGAGCGAGCGACCATGTGTGAACATATTCTTGTCACGGTATGCCCCCCCCCCAAACGTCTCCCCGTGTGTATTTGCTTGTGTGTGTGTGTGTGTGTGTGTTCATCCGTGTGGCCATGCTCCCTTGTGTTTCACGGCTGCCCTTCATTGTGTTGTTATTGTTTGCGTATATAAGTCCTTTGTGTAAACGTTAACGTTGTCAGTGTTTGATCCCACGATAGCCTTAGTGCTACGTTGTCTTCCATGTCTCTAAATAAACATCGTTGTATGCATCATTGCTCCTCTTTTGTATCCTGCCAAGCCTCCCTGCGTTACAATTATGGTAAAATTGGATAAAATACTAGATCATAGTTTGCAGTCTGAAGTACTTTTGACCTGCTGAGAGTTAGCCTGATTTGACTTAGCCTGTTCCAAACCTTTGTTTAGTATGTTGCATAAAAGCTCATGGAAATATTTCAGATGTAACATACATGTAACTGACCTAGTAGAGCAAAATTACAGAATTGTAAGGAGGAAGTGACGTTCTTGGGGCATATCATTAAAGGGGGAAATACACACAAGCTGTCTCAAAACCGACCACAAGCCATAATTTCGCTACCTAAACCATAGTGGCATACTCCCCTCTTACTGTTTTAGTCCCACACGCATTACACCGAATACTGCAGGACCAAAGAGTGTCACACTTATCAGCCCAGTGGTAGCTGAGATACCACACCACCCTCTTAGATATGCCTAATATAACTGTCAAAAGGTGTATAACATTGAACCCAGCTACACTCCTTCCTACGGAGGAGGATGGAGATCCACAAGACTGCACAGCAGTCTTAGCTGAAGTATATATACCGCGAGTTGATCTCTTTGAAGAAGCCATAAGTAACCCAGACCTATGCCTCTATGTGGATGGGTCAGCATGCAGGGACGACACAGGGGTCAATAGGGAAGCATACGCGGTAGAAACAGATCATGAAATACTTAAAACAGAAGTATTACCATCCTCCTATTCAGCGCAGGCTGCTGAACTAGTAGCACTGACGGAAGCATGCAAACTAGCTGCAGACAAAACTGTTAATGATTTTGGAGCCATATGGAAACATAGGCAATTCCTGACAAGCTCGGGTAAATATATTAGACATCACCATCTTGCTAGAAGCCATTTCGCTGCCAAAGACAATTGCAGTTGTTAAGTGTGCAGCTCACAGGACTACAGAAGACCAAATCAGCAAGGGGAATAATTTTGCAGATAGAGTAGCAAAGGCAGCTGCAACTAAAACCGCTGTGCAAGCAATACAGGAAACCGCTGCTACCCCGCAGGCCACATTACTGGAAATTCAGTCAGGGGCTACCGCCACTGAAGGCACCAGGTGGCGACAACTAGAACCTCCTGTTAACAACCTACACTGCTGTCAAAATAGAAGGACGAGGAACCTGGGTACATCACACACACTGTAAGAAGGCTCCGACACCAGCCCCAACTCCAAGCAGCAGCACCCAAACAGACTAGGTCGGAACTGTGTTGAGTAGGGTGTTAAAGGCAAGGCCTACACTTTCGACACTCGGAACCGTCAAGAGACGGTAGAGAAAATCAGGCACAGCTAACACAGTCAGAACATAGACTGAATATTAATATGGATGAAGAATCCCATGACTTATGAGAAGACTTGTTACCATTTCAGGGTCCCAACGCCACTGAAGCAGAATGATTAGCAGCTAAATGCCAACAAAATACAGCGTGTATGTCAGCCATTGTGCATGCCCAACATATCGAGCAAGAGTATCTGGTGTGCCAGCACACCAGTGTTCCAAGGACTGTAATCCCTCTGAAAAACGCAGACGTAGGAGAAGTGAATATGACAATCTCTATGTGCCAGGTTATTAATCAGACCTCAAACTGTCCCAGTCCCACTAACCCCGCACCACCGAAAATGATGCTGCATGTGGCAGCTAGTAAGGGTGAGATATTTGTATAGCAGATGAAGCAGCAGGTGCCGGAAGTCTGGTCCAGATGCATCGATTATGTGCAGGTGCACAGCAATGGCACTTGCAGTGACTCCAATAGCAGTTCCCTGTGGAATTGCTCCATGACAACCCTGCAGGGGTATTGGAATGTAATGTGGGTCGGTGGTTCGGTGGCCTATGGTGAATTGCCACAGAACTGGACTGGTTGTTGTTATCCAGCTGTAGTGCGCCCAAGGACGCAGGTGTATACACTTCCCCATGCCAAGCAGCACAGGGTGAGGAGAGACATAACCAGCACAGACTATTGTGGTAGAATTCTGAGGGACCCATGGACCACTCCGGGTGAAACCATTGGTTGGTCCCTTTTCCTGGGCGGTGGCACAGTAGCAGCCCTGCAAAAGATCAATGGCTTAGCTTATCAGTTACTGCAAGTAGTTAATGATACCTTAGCAGCAATAGGTGCCTTAAAGATAGAACAACAAGTGATAAGGGCAGCAGTGCTTCAACATAGAATGGTATTAAATCTCCTAACCATGAAGGAAGGAGGAGTGTGCAAAATGATTAACACTTCCTGCTGTTTTTACATTCCAGATCTCAGTGCTAATATTACTGATTATATGAATCATTTGTGATCTGCCTTCACTCCGCAGCCTACAGTTCCAGTAGCGGCTGTAGCGTTGCCCATTCTGCTACTCATTCTTCTTCTTTTTCTTCTTCTTCTGTGTTTACCTCCTTTTTTGTTATTGCGTGTCAGACGTCTTTCTAGAGTGTTCACCATGCCAGCGCTCAGCGGCCATGCCAATGACCAACCGCAGCTCAGTGAAGACATTCTGCTCCCCAAGATGGGCGGTGCTGGTGATCCACATGAAGACATCGTAGTGCTATTTGCTGAATAAATGTGTGATAATGTGTGATATAGGGGGGAAATGTTGTAGAAATTTGCCTTACTTCATTTTGTGGAAATTTACTTTGCTTTATTTTACTTTGCTTTATGTTTCTATAGTCACAGCATAACAGTCTGCAGATAAGCATGTGAGTCAGGTACACCAGCTGCTCACATACCATTCTAACCATAGAGATAGAAGAAGCCTTCAGCGCTCAGGCTAACCAAAACATGAATTAGCAGATACTCTGTAGGAGTCGTTTTTCTTTTTTTTCTCTTTCTTCTGTTCTCTGTATAAGGGGAGGGGGACCGTACTGCGCGTCAGTCCTCTTACTCTGTTATACAGGGGACAGAACTCAATAAACTTTTACTCTTTACTACTCAATGCATAAAGCTGTCTGTGTTTGATGTGCTCTCATTTTCCCACCACATCCATTTAGCAGTACTTCTGAATAACCTGAAATGGCTTAATACAGCTGAGGGGTTGTTTGAAACTGAGTGAAAAGATGTTCAGCAATTTATATATGATAATACAAGGCAGTAAATTAAATTTGGCTGAACTGGACAATAGTACCTGGCATGAAAAGTATGTCGTAGAGAGAGTAACAAAAAGCTCAACCTCTCACCTCGCGCTCTGAGATGTCTCCGTCACTGTCTGTAGTGTCCTCTAGGATACTGCTGCCCTCACTAAAGTGTGTCACCCTGACCGGGTCAAACATCTCTTGAACATAATAACTACACAATGGAAAATCAGCTTCAAGTGCTGCACTGAGCAAGAGTGCACTGTAAATGGCCAGATATAAATAGCAATGTCAATAGTTAATTTATATATGCAGTCATGGAACAGGACCTAGCTGTAGAGCACAGCTTTAAGGTGCATATTATGATGTGCTCTTACCAATCATCCTCCTGGCTGTGTCTTGCTCTTTTGGCCAAATGTTTCTCTTCCAAAGCAGACAGACCAGACTTGCTGCATATTACTCCGTGCACTATAAATAAACCACATGTATAATGCCTTGTAAACAATGGAACAAGGGAAATTTGAATTGTGACTACTCTGTTAAAGGAGCGGATAAGGCAACCCACCCAAACCCCCCCGAAAGCTGTTCTGTTATCCCTAATTGCTATGCAATAGTCCTGTGATTAACTCAAAGGCTGGAGAAGTTTCCCCTTTCTCTACTTGAATCCTGAAGGCTGTTCGGTTCTGTCGCCCACAATCCATCCTGTGTAATTAAACATTCACATCATAACTCGACCCCGTGCAATAGGGCAAACTCACTCAGATGGGGGAAAGGATTACAGACTACCTGTACTGCTGCCGCAACTCTGCGGCCATTCCAACAACATCCACATACATTCCAGCAATATCCTATAATAGGACACAGTGGGCTTAAGTACACCCATTTAATAGCATGTTGGACCTTCTTTGGCCTCCAGAACTGCAGCAATTCTTTCTGGCATAGTTTCCACTATGTGCTGAAAATACTCTGCAGGAATCTTGGTCCAATCTTCATAGGATATTTTCTCTGAAATTACATGGAGGGACTGACATGTTCTAAACTGCCTGTTATACTCTTACAGCTGCTTTGAAATACAAAAAAAAACATATTTATCTTCCACTCCACTCAAGGATGGCCACACTTGGAATTTCCCTTGGCACATTTAAAACATTGTGTGAGCCAGATAGCTTCTGTTTTCAACCTTCCAATGCTCTGAGTATTAGTGTTCCATGCATATGAGATGCTTTAACACGTCCATGCGTGTTGTAAAGAAACAGAGTGTAAGCAGTATTAATGAAAGTGCATCTCTACCTCAAACTCACCAGTGTAACAATTACAGTTTGTGAAATCTAATTTTAAATGGCAATCAGCCTTCTTAACAAATCTCCAATAACAAATAAGCAGAACTCACCTTGTTAAGTGTTTGTGTTTGTGTGTGTGTGTGTGTGTGTGTGTGTGTAGTTTTAAGTATAGCAAGGCACTTCAGGGTTGCCAGGTGGAGCCTTCCTGAAGACCCTGATACTGAAACAGCATTAAAAGCTGCAATGGCACTGTAGTTGTATTTATCTGCACTAATACAGCTTTGAACTATTGCACTCTTACATACAGTAAGTTTCTGTGTACCGGTGTACATTTCTGTGTACCTTTAGTAAATAAAGGGATTCTATTCTAATATTACAAATGCTAGAAGTGCTGAAACTCCAAACAGTGAAGAAACCAGTGGAGCTTAATGACTGGTCAGATGAAGAGAGTGAAGTGAGGAGTTTCCTTCAGTGTCTGCCATGCCCCAGCTGAGCTGAGTGTGAAGCTTTTATTAGTACTATAGGAGTTGTGTTTAACTTTGAAACTGATGGTGTCACAGCCATTTGTGGCCAAGAGTCTAGAAGAGCATAATTGGCTGTACTCTTAGGGAGAGAGGGAGTGGCATACGCTCTCTCCCCTGTCAATTACAGAGACACCGTGCAATCAAGGGCGTCTATAAGTTCACGCGTCAGAAGGTGGAGGAAAATACTATTTTCTGAGTAGTTAGAATAACATTCCGTATTTTTTGGAGAAAATTTTCTAGAGTGTTTTCATGTAGAGAGAGAAATGAGTGGCTAAAATGTCAGAAGTTTTAAGGAGACAAATGGGGAATACTATAACAGCTCTTTCCATGTGTTAGTGATACCAGTGTTCCCTCTTTTCCCAGATGGTAAAAAAGAGCCCTGACTCTTGCAAACTTCATTTTTTTGTAGAACAAAGAGAAAGATAAATAACTCGCTTTATGGCCTTTTTCCACTCATGCATACCAAGTCCAGTATGCATCCAAACATTGTCAGAATAGTAGGAGTGCAGACTTTGAAAAATGGTCTTGTCATATAAACTCAGTAGCTTTGTCCCTGGTTGTCTGGTTAGGATTCGGAGCTTTCACCGCTGCGCCCCGGGTTCGATTCCCGGTCAGGAAAAAGCCTTTTTTTATGCTCATATAAAATGACAGATTCTGCATTAAAACATAAAGTTTGTGTGAGTTGGAGTTGAGCCGACAGCCTAAGGATGACAGTTTTAACTTCTACTCTACCAACTGAGTTATTGAAAGCGACATGCAAGTAATCCCACATGTCCAAACACCAGTATGTTGGCAAGAAACACAACCAGTTTTGGATCTTTCAATTGTTAATTTCATTTGACACAAAGAAGAAAGATCGTATTGTATAAGTTGTTCAGCTACAAACAGATATATCTTTTGATGACATTTGGAATCATACTGGACTTTGTGTACATGATTGGAGAAAGGCCATAAATGGTTAGAATAACATTCAGTGCTTTTGGAGAAAAGTTTCGAGAGTTTTGTCATGTAGTGAGAGAAATGAGTGGCTGAAATATCAGGCATTAAAAGTGCAATTTGCACTCATGGAAAGAAAATTGCTTTCATGTGGACCGCATTGAGATATCGATCTGCCTGTGGAACATAACACCTCTTAAGAGGCTAGATTTGTGCTCTCAAGCTGCGATGGTGGTCTTCTCATGGCTTCTAAAAGAAGAGGCTGTGGTCAGGGTGGAGTGAGTCTTTGATAACCAAGATTGTTGTTGTTTTGGCCTTCGAATAGACAATGGCATTACCCAGTGTCAGGTCTTTCTCAGTAAACTGCAGAGAATGATATAGAGGGCAAGAAATGGTCAAGCACAGTTTTATTGGGTGTGTGACTGTAAAAAACACTACAGCTCTCTGATACATTTTTGGTTCAAGATTTAATCATCATGCAAATGATTGTGATTAATGCTTTGTCTGTTTAATTCATATATTATACTATAAACCTAATATTTTAATAGGGTTGGCAACTTTCTAGTTCCGATTACTACATGTGTGTGAAGTACAGGTGCTGTAGCTATACGGTATACAATTGTCCACAGTAGCCTAATTATAATATATACAACCAAAAATCCATCTAAAATAAACACCAGAAACCTGGACTAAGGGTAATGTACATAAGTACATTAAATCTAGGTAGGACTGCTCAATAGCTAGGATAACAGCAGAACAATTGTCCCGCCGTATAAGCAAAATGAGAGCCTGCTAAGGCCGCCAAGAGGGTGCCAAAGACCATGTATTTATTTCTATTTGTTTTTTACCTATGTTATGTCAGTGGCAGCTCAGATTTCTGCATAGGGCCCCAAACAGGCTTGGGCCAGCCCTGGTATCACAGTGTCGTGCACTGGAAAACCATCAAGCCTGTTGACTATGCTACCAGTGTTGTTCATGTAACTGTGCAAATAAACTGCAAACACAATTACTTTTAGAAGTATCATCCGCTTTCTTTTCACAATTGCCAAAATGTAATGAATCACAGCCAGTGTTCTAAAACAGACCTGGAATGTATTCCTGGTTGATGTGCCCTGTTTCTAGTTCCAAAAAAAAAAAAAAAAAAAAATTGGTGGATGAATTTTCAATGAAAGTGCTTCACTCAGCAGCCATTAATGATTCTTATATCCAGTATGAATAAATTGAAATTCCTATCCTTGTATCAGGTGCAGCAATTATGTGTAACAATTGTGAAGCAAAAAAGCAATAGCAAAATTTTAATATAACTATATAGGTAATATAGAACATGATCTAATGATATTAATTAGGCTATGCAAATAACACAACTACTTCGGTAGCAGATCATTCATGCCTGTTGAATAGGCAGTTTTCTGCTTTGCAGATACTTGAAATCTTTTACTAATCTTTCCCCAAATCCAGTAGGAGCTGCCTTTTACATTAACATGCCAGGATACAAACTGACTGGATGTTTAATCTTTCTAATGGGTAAGCTATATTCTTATAGTCAAGAAAGATATTTTTAAATTATTAATCAGTTAAGGAAGTCAAGCTATTGCATTTTGCTGAGATGAAGGAATATTGCATAACCCTGTACTGGCCAAATAATTAGATTTGATGTTCTATTTTGTGGATTAATCCCATAACTGAATTATTCACATGGTTTTATAGCCATGGTTAATACTTGCTGTCAAAATGCTGAGGTTCATAAGAACCTCTTTCCTTCATAAGGAAGCTTCCTGTTTTTGAAACAGGTAGTTTCAGCATACTAGCTCTTACTGCTCTCTATCTGTTTAACAAATGTTTTGTTGGATTTAACTACTTTCTACCTGGAAACTGGCAACTTCCATGGAAAACTATTTTATCATCACAAACTATATCTAAGGAACTACCACAAACATAAGTAATGTTAACATTTTGCTTTTTCATCATGACTTATGTTCTGCTTCAGAGCACTGAATGCAGCATGTTTATTCTTCGTCATTAGTGGCAGTTTTATCTGTGAGAAGTGTAGATGAATTGCTAGTCTGACAGACAGTACGCATCCAGACAGCAAGGCGAAAGGGTGACGTTACGGCAAAGTAGACGAGCTTCCACCAGCTCATGGGACCACTACACATCCCCAACATTAAGTAACAAAATCCCAGAGACCTTCTGCCTGTACTGGCCAGACTTCAGATCAGAAGGTGAGAGAATACAGTCATGTGTTGTGTGGCTCAGATTGTTCACACAGTTAGTAACATTCCAAACACTTTAATTATAGTGTACAGCATGAGACCTGGAAATGTGTGTCTGTGTTTGTGTGTGTCTTCTCCCCAGGCTGAGCTCCAGCTTTGTAATGTCCATCATCAGAGAGATCTATCAGACTGGCTCTGCTCACTGTGTGTCCAGCTTGTTGAGTTCAGCAGAGAACTGCATCAACCTGAACAGCAGAGAGCTGGACTCTGTCCACTGTGCTGCCCTGCGCTTCACCCTCCAGCACTGCACAGCAGTCTCTCTCAGCCTGCTTTTCACCTCCATACCAAAGGCGGAGTTGGAGAGCATTGAGCCACTGCTCTAACACGTCTCCCGTCTCAGGCTTGAACTTTTCTCACAATCAGAATTTTAACACAGAACTGGTCTGTTTAGGGAGTGTTATATAAACGTTTATGTACGTTTATGTGTTTTTCACGAGTTTCCTCAAAAGTCATTTTGTGCCAGCATCATTTAGGCTTTATTGAGACTCCTGTCAGGTAATCAGCAATATCCATGGATATTTACCTAGAATAAAATGACTTTCTGGAGGAAATTGGTAAATTTAAGTGAAATATTTATATTAATCCGAAATTAACTGCCCAGCCACTGTCTGTGTGTGTTTTATTTTCTCCGTGTTGACAGGAGACACACAGACACACACACACACTGACTCTGAGCACTGAGGACTGCAAAGTTGTCTCCATGGTCATCCAGAGAGTGAGCTCTCTCACACACACACACAGCTCACTCTACACGGCTGTGAGGGCAACTCTTCCCCATTTTACACACAGTCACCCTTCAGTAAGCCACTGACTCAACACCACACAAACTAGGGAAAAGAATTTTATCATTTGAAACAAAATGTGTGTAAATAGCATTAATGTTAGTAGTTATGTGAGTGTGTTAGTGTTTTGTGACTCTACATGTTGGTGAATGTTGAGTGTGTTCAGCTGCAATAAAGCCATGCTGCTCCAGTTCCTGTCTCTTCTCTGTGTGGGGACTGATATGGCCTGTAGGTCACTGGCGCTGTTTCTGGAACATTCTGAAGGGCTGTCAGAACTGGACCTTAGCCACTGTCAGCTCACTGACCATTGCCTGCAGCTGCTGTTCCCACACCAGCACAAAGCCCACATCCTGGAGTGAGTGGACAAGCGGGAGGAGGAATGTGTAGAGAGTCTTGATTGTTGAGTGCACAGTGAACACTAACATAGATATAACACATTTTACTCTTTTTCTCACAATTTAACACAAAATCCGGCATGTGACTGAACATAGAAGCTGTGTGTGTTCATTGTAAAGCATTGTATGTTCCTTGAAAGGCTCTATATAAATGTAACTTTGCTCATTCAGTCATATCCTTTGTTCCTTCAAGGACTTATTTTTTTCAAAAGCAAACAGCAAAAAGCTTGATTTTCTTGGTGATTTTATTTGGAAATGACGACCTCTCTCACTGGCTGACTGGTTCACTGATCACTGCCTGTACTTGGCAAGATGGACCTCTGTGGTCTACAAAATATCCAGACTGCTTGTAGAAACACATGTTCTCATTAAAAAGAGAAATAAGGCATAACAGACTCTTTATGATTTACAGTTTCATGCCTGATAGATAACAAGTCATGTGTACAAGAACTGAAAGAAATGATATTTTGTTTAAAATGTCAGAATGCATAATTATCTGGCCATTAATGACTCAGGTCCACTGACACAAATATACTATTTATTTCTTTGCTTATTCATTCATTTGCTAATTCAGTCATTCGTTTATTCATTCATTCGTTCATTAATTTAATTCATTGATATATAAATCTACAGGTGTTTGTACTACTATGCGGTGATTTAGTAGAGGGAGGTGTGTTTGGGAATCCTGAACAATGTGGTAATTATAATCCATCTTATTTCAGCCTCAGTCACAATGACATCACTGATGTGTCAGCAAAGAGGATCTATGATACTTTCTCCACCAACAACAATATTCACACTGTGAGGTAACTGTGTGTGTGTGTTTAGGCATGTAAAATAAGGCTGTATTTATTTGAGTTTAAAATTTCAAATTTAAAAGCCTATTTTGATTTTATAGGCTCTTCAACAACAGAATTACAGGCATACAAATCTTCCTCTCAGACAAGTGCTTTGAAGTCTGGTGATGCTGATGTGTTGTTGGCACTGTAATGATGAGATTTGATTTTTCTAGATTATTGGGACTATCCAAATTATATTTTTGTTTTAAGTGAAAAAATGTAATGATTAAAAAACAAATTTTAGTTATCTTATACATTTTAAGATTACATATAAAAATCAAATACTCAAAATTTATTTATAAAGTACTTTTTAAAATTGT
Source organism: Electrophorus electricus (assembly GCF_041902795.1). Lineage (NCBI taxonomy): Eukaryota > Metazoa > Chordata > Actinopteri > Gymnotiformes > Gymnotidae > Electrophorus > Electrophorus electricus. Next base: position 926,116 of record NW_027658714.1, on the reverse strand, counting down.
ATTTTATTTTATTTTATTTACAACAGGTGCTATTACAAAGCAGCTTTTCAAATGTCCAAGTCCAAGCCCCCAGTAAGCAAGCCAAGGGTGACAGTGGCAAGGAAAAGCTCCCTAGAGCATGAGGAAGAAACGTTGAGAGGAACCAAGACTCAAAGGGGGTCCCATCCTCCTCTGGCTGTTTAAAGAGAGACATAAATAAAAAAATAAAATAAGCATTTAATGTTTAGTCCAACTTTCTGGAGGTTCTAGACTTGTGTGCATGTGTCCGAGACCCAAGTCGCAAGAGAACGTCCATTAAGGGCAAAAGAGAGTAGCTGGTTGGGGTGGAGGTGGTGTGGGCTACAACAGGGGACATCAGGGGATGATGGGAGTAGTCAAGGCATCTGAGACAGGATGAGGCTCAGTAACATCACAACATCAGGGGTAGGTGTACCTCGGCAGAGTCCACTATCAGTCCAGTGTATTAGAGCAATGATGTTTGATTCCTACTCAAAGAACATGTGATATTTCCAACATTCACTTTAGGTATCAATGAAGTTGTGACATCAAGCAAAGGAGGACAGTGAGACATGAGTAGACAAGCACAAGTTGGACTTATTAGGGACAATGAAACAAAACCTGAAGACAAGACAACAGAAATGAAAGCCTGAGTGAGCTGAACTGAACTGAGTCAAACTCCTACCGCTATATGGACCTAGCTCTGTAATATAGTTGAAACTGTAAGTTGCTATAGATAAGCGTGTCTGCCAGATGTAAACAGGAGATCACATTAAGCAGTGAAGTTGTGCAGTGTGAACATGACATCTGTCTTTTACAGCAAAATCAGATTATTTTATTATTCTTTAAATGTCTTCATGGTCTAGCAACTCATAATGGCATTAGCACTTGAAAGCAAAAAAAACAGAAAAAAAACCTAAACCAACAGCAAAACAAAAACATCTCAAAACACACTTATTGCACTGAGTTCTGTTTAGATGACTTTTGATTTTATATTAACACATCCACTGTTATCTATTTACCTTTTCCTTTTATCATTATATATGTCATTTTATTTTTTATCCTTTGGGCAATTAGTCTCTTCTCAATGCGTTTTATTTTTTGTGTGCAGAGAGAAGGGGTAAGAAGATGCATATACAGAGGTCTGGACTAGCCGTGCTGTCAAAGGTTAAGGGAAATGAAATAAATAAATGTTCCAAAATGTTTTTTAAATAGTTTAGTATCCAACATTTTAAATTCTAACATTTATGGTTACCCCCAGCAGTGATCAGTGGTAGCTCAGTGGTTAAGATACTTGACATGTATCAGAAGCTTATCGGTTCCAGCCCTACTGCTGCCAAGTTGCCACTGTTGGTTTGCTGAGCAAGGCCCTTAACCCTCAATTGCTCAAGATATACTCACTCGTAAGTCACTTTGGATATAAGTATCAGGTAAATGTATGATTGTGTTTTTTATAATCTTGTACACATAAATGTCATATTCAACCAGAATATGTAAAACACACTGTCAAATCGTGTTTATAAAAATACGTTTTAGTTTTAATTAATTTCTGTAACTTCATGTCACTTATGTTGATATGGTTGTTGGCTCAGACAACAATGGCCACAAGAGGGAGACAAAGAGCTTCCCTAGTAATCAATGAAAACAGGCATACCCTGTAACTGTATGCTATACTATTCTTTTATTTTATATTTTTCCTTGATGTCCACTTACAATGTTTGCATGGCTTTATGTTCCAAAAATAATCATAATCTATTTTACACAAATATTTTCCAACTTGTTTATATTGTAGAATTAAATAGGACATGTATTACATTACGAAGAAAGAATTCTGCGCTGCATACACTTAGACATCGGTAATATAACTTGCAGTTATATAACTTCTAGTGAAAATCCTTGAAGCAGTCAACACCATCATCTGAGTGAGCTCCATTTAACCCTCTGAAGTTAAACAAAGAATTGCAGCTAAATGTGTGAACATTATCACATGTGACAGTTCATAACAAGTTAAGCTTCATAATAAGTCACGAAGTCAAGAAAATTCATACCTAAGCATTACCTTGTTTGATGTGTTTATTGATGTATTTGGGTATAACCAGGTCATTTGCCTGTTTTTATGTATTGATCTTTATTGCTCCAAAAAACTACTCACGTCTTCCAATGTTCTTGATCCCCACTTCTAAGAAATAGTAAATGGACTAATCCTAGTTGTGGATAAGTATAAGACTAAACAGCTGTGAACTAATTCCACACGAGGGGAGTCATCACTGGAAAGGTGTCCTGGTGCGAGGTGTGCAGTGGTCCCTGTCCTGCGAACACAGAGAGACACAGAGGTGAGATACCAGTTAAAAAGGTTTGAGAAAGTACATCCTCCACTGACCAGATTCTGTTGTTTACATGTAAATGGTTCTGTGACTTGAACAGGTCTGCTCCTTCTCTCAGCCAATATAGAAACAGCTAACTGCACTACAACAAGTACACAAGGTGTAATGAACTTGCTATGAGAATGAACTCAGTAAGTAACTCAAAAAGGAAAGGAGCTTCTCCTTCCTGTTTTCTTTGTTCTCTTCTTGTTAGTGTTTGTATTTGCTCTTTCAAAACACTCCTGCACTCATTCCTCACACTAAAACATGAACCTGGTGTTGTTTACACAGTGACTTGGTGTGAGGCATCTGATCCACGATTTCCCCCAGGGGTCACAGGTCTCGTTTGACGCCTTTTTTTTCTCCTTAAGACAAAAACAAATTCAAATAAGAGCAGAAAAACTGAGCAGAAATAAACAACTATTAAAATTCTAGATGCACTGTGGAATGTTCAGAGAAAAACAAGACACTCCAGTGTCTATTGTATTTAATATGTGGTATTTAACTGTCAATATGGGGACATTACGACAAGGGAGTGGGCTCAGCTGACCTGTCTATGATTTTATTTTATTTTATTTTTTTAATCCTAGTCTTTGATTAAGTTAAGGAATTTTTCTTTCAAAGAAGAGAAAAGGGATGGAACATGTGAAACACAAACATAAAAATAGGTATGCATTTATCTAATAAACTGATGACTACGATTAGGTGAGACAAGTTTTAGGATATAATAATAAGTGTATAATTTCCATCACACTTTTCACCTGAGTCTCCTGTGTTTCTGAATAAAAGAAAGTAATATAACACAAGCAGTTATACAATTTCCGAAAGGCATATTATTTAGAAATAAAGAAGAACTTGGTTATTATTTGGTTATTAGAACACATGAGGAAAGCATTTTAGTTGCATTCATTTTGCCAAAGACATCCATGACTGAAACAAGCTTCCTGTCACCACTGACCACCCTCCTAGCGTTCATGTCTCCACGGTTTCCCTGTCTAGTGTCTTTATTTTGATTTACTCCCTTGCTGTGGTTCCATTCCTTCGTTTCGTTTTCTGCACCCCTCATAATTTGCACTTGTGTCTGGTTTAATGCTCATGTGACCATATTTTTAAGCCCTGTTTTAGTTTAGTCTTGTTGCTATTTATTGTAAGTCCAGCTGCTGTTTGTTAATCGAGGCTTCAGTGCATGTGAATATAAGCCTGAATGTTTATCCTCGCCCCAATGTTATAGCCTGCATCCCTGGTTTGTCTTCGTGCACTTTTCTTTACTTTAGTTTATCGTGAATTCTCGGACTCTCCATGTTAATAATTTGACCCTGGACTTTGGATTTGCCCCTAATAAATCTCACTCTTTTCCACACACTGCTCATCGTTACACTTCCCCAACCTACTATATTTACATTAAAACTCCGTCAACAGCAGTCTTTAGCGTTGAGGGGTTTTTTAATCTGTGTAAAATTACATAATTTCTGCTGTTTCAGAAGTGAAGGATTTGCGCGCTCTAAATTTTCATCATGCCAATGCACAGAGGTTTTGGTATGGAGATTTTATCCCGATCTATAGGAGCAGGTGTGATGGACTATAAAGTTGACGAGAAAGAAACCATCCGTTTCGCCGCCGTTTATGTCCATAGATGCTGCTATTACCAAAACTAGTACTGCGCTGATTCTTAGAGGACGGTTGATTTGACCGGATGCCGCAGCAGTACGGCCGACTACTCCTGATCATAACGTATTCATGACAACTCAGCCCTTTTTACGACTGAGGTGCTCACACGACAACGCGTGATCTTGCACCTTTTATGTGTTTTAAGAAAAACGCTGTGTTTTAAAGTGCAGCAGCGAATTTTCCTCTAACGCGTTACTAAGATCTGTGAGCAGAGTAATTTCTCCCATTGTGTTGAAATGAACAGGTGTCTGTTAAACTCATTCATGAGCGTATTTTAACGCGCGTTCAATATCGTCCGAGCTGTAATCTTTTGAATTCTGTAACCATGCGGCGTCATACGTATAACATTCTAGTCGCGTGGTGTGATAGCAACTGCTAGTCAGAATAAACAAGACAAACAGTAGTAGAAACATTTAAAAAAGATACGATTACAAAAGTGAGATGCATTTTTGGCAGAACAGCGTTCATCCTTTTGAAGTTAGTTGCAGCAATTCTCCCACTTTAGAGCCGACCTACATTGTAAGACATCCTCCTGTTGAGCTGGATATCAGTGTGTTAAGCAGGTTTCTGTTTTGTAGGAGGACGGTAAGCAGCTGGAAGATTCCACCGTGTCAGCGCATCGTAGAGTGAGTTATCAACACAGCTGGCGACTGTTACAACTAACACACCACTTTAAATTTTGATATGAGCCCTTTTTAGATAGAGATTGCCTTTTAGGGATTAGAATGAGGCTCTGCAACATCTCAGATTGAAAAAGAAAGAAAGAACGCAGAGAAGAACAGAATAACTATATATATATATATATATATATATATATATATATATATATATATAATCTTTGTCGGCTGAAGATCTCTAGGGACCGAATACACATTGCTGGGTCATATGTCTCTGTATGTTCCAAATGGGAATCCATAAGGTGGAGGAGGAGTTGAGCAAAGAGACCCTGGGTGAATGTCGGAGAAAGACATGGGAGGACAACCGACGGAAGGCTGCACGTGTGGGGCGGTGTCTTGGAGGTCTAGACCTCGAGCTAGCAGTGCGAGAACTGCAGAGGGAGAATGTGGAGATCAAAGCTGAACTGAGAAGGCTGAGAGCACAGCTTGAGAAAGTAGGAAAAGAGAAACACTTAGTTACACTGCAGTGCACATCCAATGAAGCAATGTTCTGCTATACACAGCAGATGGTTTTAGATTGAAATAAGCAACTATAATTAAAGTCCAGGTAAATAGTGAGCATAAATGTGTTAGGGCATATCAACAAATGGATTGCCTATGGCACTACAATATCACTTACATTATATTTTTGATAGTATATCAAAGTGTGTGCACATGCATGTATTTAATAGTGATGCTAAATTAAATGCTTTTTCACAGTTGGAAAGCCCAAGGCCCAGTTTCCCCCTGGAGTCTCCCAAACCACGAGACAACAGGTTTCCCTCACTCTCCCTCAGACAGCCTACCAGATTTGCACCTGGTGAGCCCCACTGGTTCCAAGAAGCCCCATCATCCAGACCCTACAGGCCTTGCCGTCCACTACTGCCTCACTCAGATGTGAGGCCAGCACCAAATGCACAGGAGAAACAGTTCAAGGAGAAAAAGACACATGGGAAGAAGAAACTGAAACGTCATCAAAAAGACATAGAGCAGACATCGAAAGAAGCGAATGGAGCCTCGGAAGCAAGAACATGTGAGAAGAAGAGATTTCGAATTAGGATTGTATGGAAAGGATTTAAAGGAATTAAGTCTTTCTTTCAAAAATAGCTGTATGGTATAGAATTTCATGTCCTTTCCATATTAACATAACTTTACTCCTTTACTGCATGCAATAAGCCTGCCAAAATAATTTTCCAGGCATTTTTCATAGATATTTAATTGATTTATAATATGAATGTCTAACTTCTCATTTCAAAATGTGCTTATTAGTTCATGTCTGTTTTATAATGTAAATAAAGATATTTTCTTAAATAGGTGCAAAGTCTGGCATCATCTTAATAGGTACAGTTGCATCATTTAAGTCCATTTAAGTTCCAAGTAAGATCATGTCATGATTTATTGACAAAATATTAAAAATGTATAGTTTTGAAAGGATTAACAGCTCAACATTTATTCAGTAAGAGGTTCAGGAGTAGAAAAAATGTTAAGAAGCCCCCTAGTCCCCCAGTCCCAGAGTCACATGCGAGGTTTAACCATCAAATATTAAAACCCTGAGAAATGATCAGTCTGAGATCTGAGTGAATAGTTTAAGGAAGAGATTTGTCCAACCGTCCATGTTCTGTCACAAAAATGGGGTTGCGGTCTGGACCTCCTTGACACCAAGAATTGTACAACCGTTTCCCTTTGTAGATGATGAATCTGCCCAACAACATTCCCAGTGATGTGGACGGTTATCTGTTCCCTCCCACTTCCACCTGTAGTCTGCTACATAATCTTACAGGATTTGTCATGGACCAGTGACAAATCCTGTCTCATCTACATTGTAGATATTCTGGGGTTTTGTTGTGAAATCTGTGAGATAAGCATATCAAAGCAGTGGGTGAATATTCCAGTATCAGCTGAGGTCCTCACTGTAGCCACAGGAAACTGTTCTGATTTGTGAATGGTCTGCTCAGGATGATCTCACATAAAACAATAAAATCATTTTCTCCCATTGGGGAAAGGGCTCTCAATTCCACTAGCCAGATTATAATCCAGAACAAGATGTAAAACATCTGTTTCAGTAAAGCTCCAACCCCAGTCACACATGACCTGCCAGGATTGTAAGAATACATGGACACATTAGCCTAAGCCATTTTATGATCACATCGTAACTTCATATTTGTCATTCATTTATTCCATCAAACAGCATTTATTTTGCATATCATAATTTCTTACTTGCAGCCAGTACAGTGAAAACTGATGCAAGTTTGTACTTGAAGGAACTCCTCATTAAAACACTCTAAGGTCATCTTAAATGGAGTGTAGTGGGCTTAAATGGTTTCAAAGCGACTAATGGTGAAAATAGACAATGTGTTCATTTTTAAATAAAAGATATATTTACATGCATGGAGCCTAAATATTACGTGGACTAAGAATCATATTATTATTTTGCCCACATACAGAAATATTAATTTATTCTAATTCAAGGATTGCTTGTTGCCTATGGTTGGCATGCTTTTTGTAGTGCTGTATCATTTAAACCCACCTTTTAAAGAATCAAATTTTTGAAAATATTCAGATGTCCAGAAACTAGATGTCTGCTTATTTGTTAATATGTTAATGTAATTAGAAAACTGTGTACATACGTGGTAATGTTTAAATATAGGTGTATCTGCCAGTGAAGTTTATGCTTTGACCTTTAGATTAGCTGTAATGCTGAGACAGGCAGGGCAAGACACAAGCGTGTTGTCGAACTTTGTTTATTAGGAGGAGCAGAAACATTATCCAAGAGCAGGTTACCAGAATACATGATAAACAAAAAACAAAGTGAGGCTAACCAGGAAGAAGAAAACATAGAGGTAAAAGTAAGATAACACAGATATTAAGAACACGGGAACGGAGAACAATATGGAAAACGAACAGGCAGAGAAAGAATACATATGGTAGAACTCCAGTGTAGTGATGGGATGTTAGATACTGAGGCATCAAAGCTCACTATTGCAAAGCACATTGATTCAACACTGTATTGAAGATTGTATCAAAGTTACTATTAGCATATGACTAATGAGGTCTAAGCATCAAACGTCGTCTAAACACTGGATGAAGTGGCACTGTTTCACAGGTCTGGCACTGTCCTATAACTTGCAGGCTATAAGAGACTGTAAAATCTCCAGACATCTTTTTCCCACAAAATTTGAAATATGGAAAATATGGAAGCAAATCTTTCCATATGAGGATAAATAACATAAATTGATCAAGTACCATTTCTTAATACACAAAAATTAAAGCATTAAAATCTCATTTGACATAATATAAATGCAGTTACCAAAAAGTGGCTGAAAATAAGCAGGAAACTGGGCGTGTTATAAAAACTTATATACATTTACATACACTTATATATTCATTTATGTGTGTTTTGGAAAGTTTCCAAGATGTCATTTTGTGCCAGCATTGTTTAGGTTTTATTGAGACTCCTGTGTCAGGTAATCAACACATTACAGTCCATGGTAATTGGTAAATTCGGGTGAAATATTTATATTAATCTGAAATTAACTGCCCTGCCACTGTGTGTGTGTTTGTGTGTGTGTGTGTGTGTGTGTGTGTGTGTGTGTGTGTGTGTGTGTGTGTGTGTGTGTGTGTGTGTGTGTGTGTGTGTGTGTGTTTTGTTTTCTCAGTGTTGACAGGCTGCTGCTGAGGCTGCTCCACTGCTACAGTGTCTCTGACCTCCAGCAGGGGGCAGCAGCAGCAGATCTGCTCTCTGCTCTGCAGCACACTGGACTTCTCCTGCAGCTCTGCTCTGGAACTGACAGCAAACACACAGACACACACTCTGACTCTGAGCACCGAGGACTGCACAGTCGTCTCCATGGTCATCCAGAGAGCTCACACATACATACCTACATACACACACACACACACACACACACACACACACACACACACACACACACACACACACACACACAGCTCACTCTGCATGACTGTGAGATAGAGGAGGCTGGAGTGGAGTTACTCTTCCCCATTTTACACACAGTCACCCTGCAGTAAGCCACTGACAAACAATTTAACACAATATCCAGCATGTGACTGAATGTAGAAGCTGTGTGTGTTCATTGGAAAGCATTGTATGTTCTTTGAAAGGCTCTATATAAATGTAACTTTGCTCATTCAGTCATATCTTGTGTTCTGTCAAGGACATTTTTTTGAAAAAAAACAGCAAAAAGCCTGACTTTCTTGGTGATTTTATTTCTCTTACTGGCTGCCTGGTTCACTGATCACTGCCTGTCCTTGGCAGGATGGATATTGTGTGTCTCTGAAAATGTATTAATATTATTAGTATGTGCCTAACGCTCCTCTCTATTCCAAAGCTGACCCGATTTCCATAATTCTCGTATTGCATAAGACATTTATTTCCATTATATGTTTTAGCAATCAGGTGGTCATTTTTCTTTTCAACAGTTATTGGCGGGATCCAATAGATCCAAAGTCAAACGAGTACGCACATCATGTGTTGAACCCATCCATAGTATTTTTCTGCTTATCTAATATGCCAATATTTGCTCGTAACCATCCCACCAAGTCCTAAGAACACCCAAACCTAAATGCTTAGTAACTACAGTAAAGCTTGTGTCACTGTCTTAATTTATATTCTGCATTAGTTCATCAAATGGTTATTTAATGAGAGTGAGTCTGTATTTTGTATTTGAAAAAAAATAAAACTGTCAGCATTAAGCAGGTTTGTTGTCTGGTTTGAAGGCTGTGGTTGTGCTATTTTTCTGGCCTTTCTGGTCAACTAGTTTCTGTACCCAGTCATTCCATCAAGGGAGGTGTGTTGCTATTGAAATGTCTAATTTCCTTCATCTAGGGAATTCATGACATACATTAGAATTACATTTATTATAGCTGCAGTTGGCAATTAAGGGGTCCAATCATTTTATCACATCTGCACAACTTGGTTGCTGATGACATCCCATATTAAGTTCACCAGCCTTTGTGGTTGGTTTTGAGGTTTTGTTTCCAGGAATGTTGTATTTTGAAACCAATCTCTCAATTTTCTCTGCTGAATTGCTTTATATAAATATTATTTTTTCTGATTCGACATGACTAAGAAATATAGTTCCCCCAGAAGGTCAGTTCACCCCAAATGTACTTGCATTCACAGTATGTTCATATACACCATTGAAGTTTGGTGATAATCTAACACTCTATGGCTAAGTTTTAGCCTATTAATAAAAATCCTGCTCTTGGGGATTGATAATTAAAGACACATATTTTTGATAATTATTTACAAGAAGATCTGCATTTTTTACATTGAAAGGGTATCTCTAGATCAAAAGGTCACTGATTTGTTTGAAAGGTGCATTTGCCCAACTAATTTAGGTATCAAAAATCAGGCTAAAAAAAGGTTTACGAAACGTATTGAACTTTTTTATGGAATAGTCACAAAGTATTGCACTGTATAAACTGCATTTCTCATGCACAATTGGTACACAATGGGATTGACTCATTTTTTTTTTTTTTAATACCTTTTCATAAGTCAGAGGGGCTCTGTTGGCAAAAATGTCCTATAATTGCCATGCTAGCTTAAAGTCCATAAATCAATACTCATGTCAAGTTTCATAAGAATTACTCAAAGAAGTCTTAATTTTTTTTTCAGCTGTTTTGAATGAATCAGTACACCTTGGAAGGATTGATAGGTATGTAGGGGCCATACTCCATACAAATATCAACATGTTTCAGTCTCATCAATATTTTGATACCAAATTTGTGAAGATTGGAGAAAGGTCCTACGACTAGTGTGTTACAGTTCATCAGCAACATAAAAAGCAGTAGGATATTTAAATTCAAAGTAATTTCTACAAGAATCAACGTTGTAGCAGTCCTCTGAAGCCAGTTCTTACTAAATTACATTACATCCTTTGAAGCCCACTGAAAAATGATTAGCCAATTACCTGAAAAACATTAGCCAATGTTTGACTCAGCCTTAGCAATCCTCCAGCTTGCTTACAGAAGCAGTATGCAAAATTTCATCTTGATCAGAAGAGCAGTTGTTGAGAAACAGTTATTTGCATATTATTATATGCCCCATATTGACAAAACTGCTACATTTGGTAAGCTACCTCAAAGTCAATACTGGTATAAGTCTTTTAAATTTCATGAAATCTGAACATGTCCTTCAGGAGTGACAGCTAGTTAAAGTTAAAGTTAAAGCCTAACCTTTGTACTACTACTTTGTACTACTAATATTAGACTGCAATAGGACAGCTGTATTTTTATGTCAGGTTTTTGTTTAAATAATTATTGAGATTCAGACTCTTGCAAATATTTTGACACCAATTTCACTCAGAATGGTGTGAAAATCCTAGGAAAAACCCAAACAAACAAAAAAAGTGAAATCTAGTGGGCAGAGCATATCTGAATTCAGAAGAAACCAAGGAAGAATAAAATAAAAATAAATAATATTATTTCTATATTCACCTCTGCCTTTTGTTTTGAACATCTGCAAATGTTAAATATAGTTTTATCTGCAGTTCATAAAGGAAAAAACAAAAATACATTAGAGTCAGAACGTTTGTTTCTTTGTCACACAGTTTTATTATTGTTTTGAATTATTATATTGTGTTTTAGCAATTGTCACTTGTCCTTGGACTTGTCCTCGGCCTCACACAGCCAGGTGAAAAAGGCTGTCACAGATTTGAGGGCCACACCTTTGCCTCTTGTTGTGTTTGGACAGCAGCTGCTGGTGCACCTTCCTCTGCTCCTCAAGTTTGGCCTACTGATGGATCTGTTCAATGGTCTTGGGCCCGTGGTCAGCTCGCTGCGACACCCAGTTATGCTAGAAAAGCAAAATCAGCAGATGCATACTTTTGCATCACCATGCGCTGGAATGGCAAACACAAACACACAAACACAGGCAGAGTCTCTAACCAGTCGCAGGTCGATGACGTCCTGGAGCAGGAACCGAATGCGTGAGGAACCCCTCCTCTCCTTCACTGTCTTTTCTATATATTTAAAGTAGTGATCCATTTTTGGCTGAGAGAGAGAGAAAGAGAGAGAGAGTGTAAGAGAAACGTAGAAAAATTTCAGGTATTCTACCCTTTTCGATTCGATCAGGTGTGCTCTCAGCTGAACTCATGTCGCAAGACGTTTATGACTCTTATGCAAACCCTGCTGCCTTGCACGTTGGTCAGTGCTGTAAAGCAGTTCACTGCCACTGTGGGTGTATCTGTGCTGTCATCAGCTGCACTTGGCTTTGGGGAATCCAGGGTGCAGCAGCAGGAGGCGGCAAACGTGGAGGAGGCTGTGAGAGCAAAACCTTCTAACAGCTGACCAGTCCTCAATAAAAGCCTTTCATTTTGTCAGCTGCAGTAGGAGCAGAGCTAACAACCACACTAACAACTTCACTAAACAACATGAACTTGGACACTTTTAAAATCATTGCCAAGGCCCAATAATACACTGATATCAGCGCAGCATGCTAGTCGCACTATAGATGATGATCCTAATTAGTTGGCTACCCTGTAGTCAGAGTACAGGCAACAGGCAAGCAACAGAAAACACTGACAGCAAAACTTTTATAGACAACATTTCAACATGCTTGTTTTTTGGTTAAAAGCGTGCATGGAGAAAAAAATACACAATAAAAAAGACCAGGAAAATTGAACACATATAACTGTCAAACTAGTTGGTGACTGAACTGTCAACATCACAACTGCTGTTCCTACTAGAGACAAAACTGACAGTCAATATACAATATCCAAAACTTCTTCATCCAGTTTCGATGTGTAAAGTACTTGTTGTGAAAAACGCAACACAGACCAAATCTGGACAAAATAGGCACAGTCGCTGCACTGCACACTAGCACTCATCTACACATGCCCCGTAAACCTTTACATGACATATTAAAGATAAACCGATGCAAGTGCTGAGCATCTGCTGAGAATATTAAATCAACCCAGACCAGGCCCGCGGCCTGCTTACCCTGGCCTTCTCCAAGTCCAGGTCTTTGCCGATGGCTGTGAGGAGGTGGCACAGACGCTCCAGGCTCTCCTCGCTGTGGTTCATGAACAGCTTGACCACACAGTCGTGCATGATGGCCTCCGACAGCATGTGCAGCTTGAACAGCTCCCCGATGAACTTGATGTTGCCGATGGACCTCCTGTGGGCCTTGTCCTTCGCCTCCTCCAGATCCTCCTCCAGCCTCTCCCGCTCGCTGGCCTTGCGAGGAGTAACCAGAACAAAGACAAAAGCAAGAAACAGCGCGTTTGGACCCGATAACGACCAGGCCGCCTCCCAGCACTGCTGCCGATTTCAGTCCCCTTTCTCCTGATCTGTGGGTTGGTGAGTCGGGTAAACTAGACAGGAGTGCTGCTTACTGAAGTGGCCGCTTCCAGCTGGTGCCGCAGCTTCTCCAAAACATCATCGTTGACCTTGTCCTTCTCAAACTCCTTCTGACAGCGGTTCAGCAGCAGCTTTTGGAAACTCACAGTGCTGGTGGGCTTGTCTGCCATGGGCACTTTTAACTACACAGGAAAGACATGTAGGAGAAACACTTGGGTATAAGACAGTGTTGAGAGTTCTGTTACTAAATAGAAGCTGATTAAAGCTCCATGTCAGTTTAGAGTGGTTCAAACAGAGTTCACTTCTGTGTGGCATTTGCTTTTGTATGGAACTTCAGCAGCAATGTATGGGAACATGTTACTCACCATAGCCAGGCAGCTGCACATATTGCCATAGGCCATAGAGAAGCTGGGCTCATCGATGGCTTTTTCAAAAACCAGGTCAACCACGCCTTTGAGGCGCTCCTCCATGTCGATGGTGAGGTCCATCACCTGCTTCATCAGCTGGTTAAACATCTGCGGAGGAAGCTCTGATTTCTCAGGGGGATAAGAGTCTGGGGTGGGGGCAGGAGTGGGAGCTGGAGCTGGGACGGGTCCATGTGCAGAGACAGGGGCAGGAGCAAAAGCAGGACTGCCGGGCTCTCGTCTCTGCACAGGAGGCTCGACTGGCCGTAGTGCTGGTGATGAAGACTTCAGCATTGCACACTCAAGCTTTGGCTCGTCATCTACAGCCAATCACAGATGAGGGTTGGGAAAGTTGAACCACCAAAAAAGGGGAAAAAAATTCAAATAAAATAATAATCAGTGGAGTCAAAAGCAAATCATCCACAAAACTAGTACTAGTTTCATAAGGAAGTTCATGCATGTGCTAGCTAGCCCTAAACCAGCTGTGTGTGTGTGATGTAGTTAGAGGGTTGAAAGGGACAGTGAAGCCTGACCTGGTTTCAAGTCCACAGGAGCAGGAAGGACCTGAGCACTGTCCACGTTATACATGACATTCCCCTGCTCTGCTACCTGGCTGTTCAGCTGCTGGGATTTGAGGTAGAAAATGTGAGGATAATGAGGGTGTGGACATAAAAACTAGCAAAAGACAGAAAAGATGGAGAGAGAGAGAGAGAGAGAGAGAGAGAGAGAGAGAGAGAGAGATACTGCACACACATGCAGAAGAAGGGGAATGGCAACGAGGGTGGGGGGGTGAGCACAGCACAGCACAGCACAGCACAGCATAATTAGAGTTTACAGAGAGGCCTTTCCTCAGAGAAGCTGAGGTGCTCAGGGTTTGGCTGAATCGTTCTTACAGGGCCTTTATGTGGGCTGTCTGTGTAGAGGGAACACGAGGGAAGATCAGGAGGATTCGAGTGGCTGTGAGGGAGAACTAAGATGGAGGCAGACAAAAGAATAGGCACGGCAAGTCGGAACATCAAAACACATCTGAGAAGCCTTCTTAAATCAGAACAGCCACAATCACACAAGCTACTGGAACCAGTCAAATATGACGGAGGAGGGTCAACGGTGTGACCGAATCACTGAAGAAGGAAGAGAGAATGGCCGGAAATCAAACTACACCATCAGATTTTGTTGCTGATTGTATGATGCTTTTAATAGGACAAGACAATGAAAGCCAGCCAAACAACCAAACAATCAGCTCAGAGCTTATTATGAGGGAGGACTAGATGAGAGAGAACTTTGACCTGTGGAGTGGATGATGCGAAGCAGCGGCCTGCAGCCGATCAGGGGCTCGGGCTGCGGGACTGAATGGCTTACCTGTGGAGCAGTAGGGGTAGTGCAGGGACGTCCCACTGGTGGGCTTGTGTTCTGGCTAATGCCTACTCCTGACATGATCTCCTCTGTGATATCCTTGCCATCCTGGTTAGGGTCTCGGATACGGATCTTAGCGAACAGCAAGTTATTTGCATCTAGTCAATCCACAATTAAATTAATTTCACATCTGAGGCAGGGGGAATACTCACTGTTTTCTTTACCCTCTTAGTGGGTGGAGGCTGCTGAGCTGTATGCACTATTATGGATGGAGATTTGGTGTATATGATCTGGCCAGGATAGTATGAAGGCCCTGCCACTAGTGGTGACCAAAAAAAAGCACTGGTTTCAGTTAGAAAGCAAAAGAAAAACCAGTTTCAGCCAGCAGGAATACCCAGAAGAAAGGTCTCTTTATCAGTGAGAGCACGCATGTAGGTTTCCCAGGTGGGGGGTAGAGAAAGCGAAGTCCAAACTCACCATATGCTAGTGGGCAGTCTGCAGGAAAGAGCCCAGGGTAGAATGTACTGGGTCCTGTGGGCTGGACGGAGTACTGCTGGGGATGTCCCACGTAAGGAAGGCCACTGTGGTGATACTGAGAATGAAACAGAACAGCAGAGGTAAAGGGCCTAGCACCAGACATGGCCATTCATATAGGACACTCCTAAAAGAGATATTCAAAGCAGTAAACAAACAAAAAATACAAAAACATTTAGTTTTTACACTGAAAAAAAACTAAACTAGAACTTCTCATTTCTGCTTCCAAGATAAAACATATTTTTATCTACACATTTTAGGAGCAGTTTATTTATTGCTGGCCAACCTGTTTATAGACAGATTTTCAACCCATTTGCTACACTGTGTACATATTTGCACAGGCGTTTTTCTCTGCTCTGGGTACCTGAGGCACATAGTACTGGAGTACGTAGTACTGTGCGGTCTGGGATGAGGTGAAGGGCATGGGTGTCAGGAACATCATGATGGGCTGGCCGGACACGGGTCGAAAGGAAGCGCTGTTAATTGGAATGGCAGGCTGGGCTGTCTGCATCTGAGGGATCTGGAAAAGCTGGGAGAGGAGAGGAGTGGAGAGTGAGGGTCACAGAGCAGCGTGGCGTATGCCGCAGCAGCCGACTCAAGACGCTCGGAGTGAAGACTTTAGTCAAGAGTTGAGTCATGGACTCTACAGCAGTTGTACTGGGAATGTTGAGGAGATATATACATAAAAAAAAAAAGTTTAAAATTTAAGGGATTTTGAATGTCCTATTATGCTAGGCATGCAAGATACAAAAAGAAAACCTTTCAAGAGTCTGTTTCACATGCATGGCACTAATACAAGGGTGAATGAATTAGCATGAAAAATTAAACAATTACAATGACGGATGCAGCTAATTAGCCATGATTGCAGGAGAGGGGATATATATGTAAAAAACAACTAATCTTGAATGTAAATTTGTACCGATAACCTGAGTCTATCAAAGCCAATGCTGACAAAATATGACATGAGCTAGAATTCAGAATGTGACAAAACCCCCATCCCAGTTGGCTTTGATGCTCAGAATGGGAACACAGTGAGGGAATTCCTTCTACATGAGAAACAGTAAAATGAGCCTAAGACGTGATTCTCACATACTGTCTCCCACCGAGCTGTTGCCATCTTAACATTTTCTGGACATAAAATCCTCCCTCCAGCAGTTATGCAGGCAGGCAGAAATGAACCTTTGTATGGGCTCCTGGGTAATGGAGCAGCCATACCATGTCCAAAACAGATTATTAAAAAGCACTGGAGTCCAAAGGAAATAAAAAGAAACAGACTAAAAAAGACTAAACATAAAAGACTAAACATAGGTGCTGGCATCCTCCGAACTGGGGAGCAGAGTGGAGCGCAGGTGCACCACTGAGCTACTGGAATGTCTTTCAATGCATTTTTTGAAGACTGCAAAATTACCTGAATGGATCTCAATCCTCCCTTGAATATTGAAGCAGGAACGAGAGAGAAGCTAGTGGAAGAACGCACTAATGGGTGTAGAGGGTCAGAGAGACTGTAACACGCTCAGATACACTGGCACACACAATTTAAACAAATCTTTAAACAAATTTAAACCAAACCAAGTTTTGTTTTTTTTTAAATGATGGAATTGAACACTGTTGTTACAGTGGAATTGTGAGGTCAGAGGCAGAGCAAATGTGTTCCACTAACCTTCCTGGCCCTTTAAGTGCACTACTGCAGATAGACTGAAAACAAATTTCACCTAAATAAAATCACACTGTAACACTGAAAACATAAACACAGACAAGCACTGAATGAGTGGTAAAGGGCATTAAAGCCTAAGTATTACATGGAGATCACCGCTCACATTTTCAATTCTTTCCTTTGACAAAACAACTCACATCAACAGCCAAGGCACTGCACTGGCTTTCTAAAAGGAGATGGCAGATGGCACTATCAATTAGCTTCACTCAAAAATGGGAGAAAACAAGGAATGCGGCATGTTATGCGCTCGTGCACATAGTTCGGTCACACGTCTCTGCTATGGTCTTCCAACGTACACTGCCCTTGATATGAGGCAATATGGCAACCTACTGTAAGCTCAACCTTGGGTCACGATATCATGCAGAGCCTTCATAATACCCTATGCTTCTGTGCATGTGCTAGTCAGATTCAAGCTCAAATATCGTCTCTCTCAGCTAGCACAGCCTGACCTCATCTGTCTACAAAACTTACAAGAGGTCTCCGGTACACTAGACAAATGTTGCTGTTTTGTATTCACAGAGAACATTTATCCAAGTATGTGTACAGATCAAAAAGTTGGGATGCGGCTGGGAGACAGGAATCCATCTGCCTCTGAGATTGATGTGTGAGTTGGGGAGGGGAGTGCAGTGGCTAGAACACTAAACTTGGCGAGGTTTTACCACAGGCACACAGAGGAGCATGCAGCATACAGTGGGAGGTGCTGCGCTGCGGCGGTGGACATTAGCTGCTGGTGGGCAGGATGAGAGAGCAAACTGGGGGTGGAGGAGGGTGGGGGGAGCCAGGCAGAGACTGTGGGGGCAGGATGCGTGCAGACGCATGTCACATGCTGCAGGAATCTGGACCATGTTGCTGACAAGTTCATTGAATGTTTTGAAGCCAACTACAGCACATGCATGTCTGTGTTGAATCTGGGCTTGGTGGATTAGGGTCAAGGAAGACTTATTTTTAGCTGAAGATGTCTATCAATAGCAACACACTTAACTGCAGATAACCATATTTACTGCTAAACTTTGGCTGACATCTCAAGTGAGGCGCACTTCATACAGAATGAATACAAGAGTTAATTTACTGTCTTGTGCAGTTCAATATAACAAGCTCATGGTTCATTGCAGGTGGAGCCACCGTCCTTGTTGATTGAAAACCTTAAGAAGCAGAAGCAACAGTCCTATTCCAAGCTAGAGAAAAAAGGCACAGGACTCTCACACAGCAGACTCTGAAATGGAAGATCTCTCACATTAAGGTATGGCTATGCAGCCTTGAATTTTTATCTCCAGACATTCTTGTGTGGTTCCTAGATTTTTCCCACATTCCAGTCCTTTTCTCAAGTACACTTTAAATAGAAAATAAAGTAATTAATTGAAGGGAATAGCCGGTGCCATCTTTATTCTGAGCTCAATGTTGCATACAGACGAGGTATTGTCCACAGAATGTCTAACAGTCTCAGGTGGGTTCAATCTTTATACATTTTCATCAAGTTACAAAACCATTTTTTATTAAAATTGTATCTTTAGGTGGTATCCTGGCCTCAATCCCGGACTTGCCACAGAGGCCATATTTGGTCATTATCACTTCCTGCTTACTTCTGAAGCCTAATTTGGTCTTTTACAATTCCTGCCATCATATTATTACATTAATAATTTCATTTTATTACCTCACTTGAGTACACCTCTGGCTGGATTTTGAACCACTTGGTTGTAATCCTAAATGAATCATGAATGATGCAATCAAAGGATCACTGCTTGAAGCCAAGCAAAAAAGTTTGATTTTTCACATTCACAGACATGAAGAACCAGCAGGACGAACCAAGACTGATGTGAACTGTGTGGGAAAGTAGACTTTGCACATACTGTAGAACAAAACCGCTTTGATGAAGTTGTAAGCAAAGAGGTATTAAGAACATAAGCCTGTGTAAATCCTGATAAGCAATTGTAGTTCAGAAGTGTTTGAATATGTGTATTGTTTGTTTGTATTTTCACAGGCCAAAAACAAGTACTGATTAGCAAGATTTACTACCTCCCAGTACACCATTTCTTTTTACTGCCTGAGTAGATGTTGATGGAAGTCAAAAGGCCAACAGAAGCAACAGCCATCTGGTGGTTGCTTCCAGACTACCAGATCAGCTTGATATTCTCTATTGCCTCTCTCTGGCAGAAGACCCACCAGGTCATTCCACATTTGCATAGTTTTGGTGATGCTCTTTGCTTTGGCTTCAGTGTCACTTTGGTGGGCTTCTTTGGATGGGATGATTCCCCCGCTGAGAGTGTGCGGGCTGTTGTGGAGAGAGGATGTGTCTCCAGAGTCACATCCAGACCCACATATGGCCACCGCAACCAGAAAAGCACAGGTGAGGAAGATAAGGCTTCTGAGAGCTACCAGCCAAGCAGGTGTGGACAGAAAAGAGGTGCTCTGTAGCAAAGAGAAAGGAAGCTGATTGCTTGGTATGTAAAAGGACAGAAACCTGGAAGCTGGTGTGGATAGTATGAAACCCACCAAAAATGAAAACAACAGCTTCATTTGGAAAAAAAAACAAAAAACCCAACAAAATGCAGCAAGAGAGAACAGGTCTTTGCTCATCTTAGATGTGTTTGATATAATCAATGCTTAAAAAAGCAAGGTAGCCAGGAACAAAAAAGTAACCAAAAGTATTCAAGGTGAAATGTGCAGTGTATTGGCTCAGTCATTTCAACTGTTCCCCATTTTTTTTATATCAATTTTCATCTCTGACAAGGAAGATGTGGAGGGGAACCTGGGAGCCTGTTGGACAGGGTAATGAACTGGATTGCAGGCTCAAACACTGTATGCACTTGAAGGACAGTGTTCACTGCAGTTCTGTGTACGCCTTTTTTTCTATCGTGACTTTGTATCAACCGGGAAGGAGCAACTGTCATTCACACCCAACAGGAATGCAGCTAGTTGTGACCTTGAGAATTCTTGGCTATGGAATCGCCAAAAAGTATCTTAAGCACTTTAGCACCATTCTAAGACAACCATTGACAATAATTACTCACCTTAATGAATGCTTTGTCCGCATCTTGGCTGCATCTGAGCTGGTGGTTGAAAAGCAGGGCCCGCAGCTGTCAGTTCTGGTGCTGGATGTCATACTGCTCAGCGGTCTGACAGGCACGCACAACTCGTAGGTCTGTTCAAGGTGGTGCTTGTACACCTCAATTTCCATCGTAATTGTCCTATACAACCATTAAAAATTTGACAGAAGTTAAAAAACAGCAGAACGGTTTGTTACAACTGGAAAAAAATAAATAAGAAAAGATTGTTTGTTGTACATGAAAGTCAGTCAGCTATGAGGATAAGCCCTCTTGTCCAAAGTTCTGATCAGCAGTTATGACCTCCTAACACTGCAAGAAAAAAGAAAACAAATGCATCAAAGTTGGCGTTATACTCAGTAAGAACTCAGTAGACTAAGAAACTGCAAAATACTCAGAGAACTCTGTGCATGAGTCAGTGGCTCAATAGTCCAACTAAAATCAGCCAGGACCACAGTTTAGTTGGGCTAAACATGAGTCAACTAAATCCTTAGTCAGAGAATGATATTCTGTCTTTGCTGCTTACATGATCAGCTTCTTTCAAATAGCCATGTAAACTTAGTCAACTTAGTTATTTAGGAATAACATCAAACTACATGTGGGCCATCAGATCCTGTTTGCCCTTGAAGACCCACTCACAATCTCTGCCCAAGTCAGAGACTATTTAGAGCTATTATCTTAATTCCAGCACTGGACATGCATTACCTTGCACAGTTTCACAGCTCTGGCACTGCAATCAACAATGCATACGTCTTAACTAAGAAGGCAACAGTTCAAATGGAAAACCTACTTCCTCTCTGGGAGTGAAGGAAGCCAGCTGCTTGATCTTCAGTGTCTGGTTGAGTCTTGGATGCATCAAGCACAGGGACACCAGCTGATACCCCATGGTTGAGGTGCTCCATATATTGTGCAAGGATCGGTTCGTTATAATCACCATTCCGCATTTTTTAACAGCAGCAACAGCATAAAATGGTTCAGTTAAGGGTGCATCATTGGAAGACTTTCACTAAAATATGTCCTCACCATGTCTCAAATACAGCAATACCTCTTAGAAGCCATTGTACTGCACACAGAATGGACAGTCCCAGCAGTTTCTGTTCCCATATGGAACCTCAGTGTTTTGATTACAGAAAAAGCAATTCACAATGACATGAACTGGTTTCTTCCTATTGAATAGGGAGTTTATATATATAACTGAATTTGATCAAACTGTAGCAATGATTGTGAGCAAGGATCTTTCATTTTACAGCCTAAAAATGAAAGTGACAAATAAATGTATGTGACAAATAAACCAAACTTGAAACTTTATATAAATAGCTTCCTGTTAAATATACAGTTAATCAGTCATTAAAAACTACATTCTATTAATTAAGAATATTTATGAAAGTTAATTTAATCTAACTAACAATAAATGAACAGTCGAATATTGTAGTTCAAACAGTCCGATAGCTGTAGTAATGGCTTACCTCATTTTGCTTATTTAGAGAGAACGATAAATTTGAAAACCCACAGGTTTGTGAATTTGGGTCTCTAAATCATACAAAAGTAGGTTTTCTATTGCTGAACAGTTAGCTAGCTAACAAACTACCAGCACCTAAACGATCAAAGTTGAAAGATGAACAATGAAATGGTTCCACAAGGAAGGGTTTATAGCCCCGAGTTAGACACTCGCTGACCTCAACTATTAGCTAGCTAACCAGCTTATCGCTGTGATAAAGCGATACAATTTTTAACAATGAGGACATGAATAAAGTATCCTTTACAATTTTCACAATATTGTGAAAATTTAATTTGCTGGCATTGGAGGTTATTAAATATTCACAATATCAATAATAATTCCTTGGCTCACAGAATCAGACATTACATTTTTGCTGTTATGGCAGCTGTTATAAAGATCATATTTATACAGAACGCTGTTCAGTTAGTGCTAGTATTGACGAACCATTGCATAACTAATAGCGGTACAGAGACAGAAACATCATGTGTTCAGATGAATAACTGGATGTGTGTGAGACAGTCTGTGAGAGGTTTGCATTTGTGTGTGTTGCATGACTATGAGTGGAAAAACCATATAAAGGTAAAAACATTACCTCTGCAACAAGGATCTCTTCTATTTGAAGGAAAGGTTTAAGTTAGACACAGTCTCCACAGAGTAAGTTAAATCTGTCTGTGTTAAGACCAGTTGACATATCAGTGGTTTATCACTGATTATGCCTGCCACTGAGATACCACAAATTAAGGACTCCAGATTCCAAGACATAGAGTTGTGCAGTGTGAGCCATACATCAATTTGAAAATTTGAAAGTCACGTAATGTGTGCATGGCATAAGCATATCAGCAGGTCCCAAAAACATTTGCTATCAGAAATGATTTCATCATAGAAAAAAACTACAAATTCTAGACTTGAGAATGTGAGCATCAATCCCAGTAACACTCACATACTAAAAGAGCACTCTACCACTTGAGCTAGTTCTCCTAGAGTGGGACTT
The DNA here is from genome assembly GCF_041902795.1 of Electrophorus electricus. Taxonomy (NCBI): domain Eukaryota; kingdom Metazoa; phylum Chordata; class Actinopteri; order Gymnotiformes; family Gymnotidae; genus Electrophorus; species Electrophorus electricus. Next base: position 903,575 of record NW_027658714.1, on the reverse strand, counting down.
GTTTGCAGATCGGACAAAAGCTGAAGACACAGTGGAATGGCAATTCTCTAGGAGATCATACCAAATTCTGATATGCTATGCAAACACTATAAAATGTGAGCTATGTTCGATCTGGCAGCCGATGCCTAGGTCCCGCAGGAGTCTGCCTATGTTCAGTTAGAACAGGCATCAGTAAGACAATACTCGCTGTACTCACTCATTATCTTAATACTGTTCATTAAATTAAGTCAGCGGTTTATATTGAGTTTACGTCATTTGGTACGACGACTCTACAGTCTTGAATTGATTTCTGCAGTGTAATATGGATATAAATGTTAAAATGTTCTATTACAGAACACGACACCTATTGCGTTTTATATTTTATATTATATCTCTGATATGACCACTGTAGCATAAAGTTGCGGTTCTAAGTACGTGAAACATTTTGATCGACTGAAATGTAGATGTATGTACATGCAATATATTTGTGAGAATGTAAATCAAACAGCTATTCTTATTCTTATGGCTAGCTAAATAGATTGCAATTTCGTCGTCTTCAAGGCATGGCATGGTGTTTATTCATTCGTTGGCATACAAAATGACGCCTTTTCACGTTGTGGAACTACAAATATGGCGGCCTTTTTTCTTTAGCGTTTTAATGACGTAAAAGCAGAGTCTCACCGTACAGTCGGGCAGGAGGATCTGGACTCATTTATTTCTTCGTATCTTCCGCCATCTAGCGGTCAATAACGGGTAGTCTTGACTTGATTTATATCGCGTAATACTTTGGATATAAATGTTTAAATTTCCTGTTGCAGAACAGACAAAGTATAGTCAACCAGTTCTAACCTTTTGATCAAAACTTGAACTTCAAAGTAGGTGAATCTATTTCCTTAAACCAATCAGATCACAGTTCATTTACATAACATCAATGCTTTGAGTGCTTTAGATATGAGAACATCACAGTGATCTTTCTGCTCACACATCAGTCAGTCTATAATTCTGTATTATGTGTTTCTATAGCTTCTAACTTTCATGAGTTCCTTGAATCTGTGGAGAAAAGTGCAGACCAATGTAGTTTCTTATTTGTGAACATTTATACATTTATTGTAATTTATTTATCATTTAAATGTTTTATCACTTTTACTTTATAGACATAAGGACACAGAAAACAGTTCATATACTGAATGAATTGTTACAAGGTAATATTTTCTAGACTGTGTTTACCATATGTTTTTATTTCTAAACGTTAATGCAGTGTGTTAATCTGTCATACCGAGGCAGAAGGGGTGAATCTGATATACCCCTCTTCCATTGTCAACTATTCAGAGTCCTCCAGTGGAGCTCATACAACTAAAGAAACACATACAGAGGTCACTGGAGGTTCTAAGTTACATCTAAAGTGGTCTAGTAGTGACGTTGCGAGGATAAGCAGGATGCGGGGACGAGGCACGATGAAACGCACTTTTATTTTTGCAAACATGCAAAACATACAACAAAGCTCAAATACTATGCACATCTCAAACACCAACACCAACACACGTACTATGACACACGAGACATATATACACCCAAGCCGATTACACATAACAGAGAACAGGTGAACGGCACGAGAGGGTGTGGCAACACAGACGAACACACACACACCAAGATGTTTGAGGAGGGGGCGGGGCCACAACATGACACTAAGCCTGTACACACTGTTCCAACACTACCCTGTAGGGCACCATCTCCATGGAAGTATATTTTTAAAAGCATGTTTGATAACCATATTTATACTGGAACAATTTAATCAAATGAGTTGTGTTTTTTGTTCCTCTCTAAGACGGTTCGGATGCCGATATTGAGATTTGAGTCTGAGCAAGTTGAGAAACCCACTGTGAGGGTTTCTGGGTGCTCTGGAGGAGCACCCAGAAGTCGTACACCTGCACCATGCCTGAGACCCCTCTGCCCCTGACACAATTGCCCAGGAATGTGGGCATGTACCTAGACTATGAGGATGGACAGCTGTCTTTCTATTACATACTAACATATCTACATATTTATCGGAAACCTCTGGGAGAAGAAGCTGTATCCCCTCTTTGCGCTGCTGGACAGACACACTTATGACACTGTACTCATCAAAAGCAGCACCAGAGATGCACTGAGTCATATCCCGCTACACACCTCTCAGACCAGCTTGTTTGCACATTTTGTCATAAAACTTAAGATGTCATTTGTTGCTGTTATATATAAAATTACCAAATTAAAAAATAAATAAATCAAAAAGTACTTGTGGCTAGAGAAGCACAGCCAATCACATAAACAAGATATAATGTCAGTAATGTTTGCGGCAGGTGTTTCCATGTTTCAACAGTTTGAAGGTGGCCATGACACTAACAGTTTGGTGGAAATTCCACAAGATATCAAACTCCACACTCACACGAACTATTCATTCTCCCATTTGGAACAATCCAGGTTTTACCATGAACAAAAATATTAAACTTTACATCTTGGATAGAAAAAGGCATTACAAACCTTAAACATATTTATCCTAAGACTTGTTTCATGTCACGCCCACAACTAGCCCCAAAATATGCTATAGAAAGCCCCCAGTTCCTACAATACCATCAGCTAAGATCACCTATGTGTTCAAAAATCAATTCCGATACCTACATCCTTATCAGAATTTATAAACAAGCATTCTTAATACAAAAAACCTATTATCTAAGATATACAAAATAATAGTGAAATCAAATCTCACAGTTACTCTCCCATCGAGACAATAGGAGGAACATTTATTACTAGCCCCCGACGCTGCAGTTTGGATTAAAATGTGTAATAATAATTACCACATGACAGCAACACTAACCTACAATGCATTCAGTACAAAATAATACAGAGTACATTATACTACACATTGGATGTTTAAAATTGGTTTCACAAGCTCAGCAATCTGTACATACTTTACTCAAATCACAGTTGACGATTACATTCACGCCACGTGGCAGAGCACACCTATCAAGCAATTTTGGCAAGTCGTCATCAAGTTCGAGTTCAAGTTCAAGTGGTTTTATTGTCATTTCAGGTATATATACAAGTACACAACAAAAACGAGACAACGTTCCTCCAGGGCCATGGTGCAACATAAAAACAACAGTGCAACAGACAACATGCTACACAAGTGCAAACAGTCCAATATAGTGCATCACCAACATATCCCATGCTTTAAATAACCATATCCATCCAACACCATCTTTATGTCTCCTAGGAGACATATCATCAACCAATATGACAGGATACTATGTATAACATTATTATATTGATATAATAAAAATATTCTTGCAAAAAAACAACAAACAAAAAAACATACTCATGAACTGGAAAACAAAAAATAATATTAGTGTCACCCAATAGAAAAATCTATTGATAGAGTATATATATCAATAGAATAATTCTCAGAATTAATCAATAACAGAACCAATAATCTAGACTGGACACCTTTGATAAAATCCATACAGAGCCAATCCATAAACGATAAATATCACATTCTAATACGTGTACATATACAATCCAACATACATGTACAAACACATAACCATATACATAGATATATACATACATACATACACACACACACACACACACACACACACACACACACACACACACACAACACACAAACACACACACACACACACACACACATTATTCCTGTAATGGTGCAGATGGCGAATACTTAAAAATATTATATATACATTTTGCGTTTGTCTGTTCATCTGTCTGTCTTATTTTTAATAATAAAGCTCTAAAGGTCCACTGATGGGGGGTAATAAATTCATATATTTATTTCTCCAGATTTCTAACTCTGAGAGAAAAAAAACGTCCTTTTACAAATTGCACCTCGTTGTGGACCTCGGCTAGGTTTACATTCCAGGTGATTATTTTTAAGTTATAAATAAAAATAAATAAAAAATAAAGTCTAACAGTTCCCGATGAGGCGGTGTGGTGGTAGCAGGCCAAAAAATCAAAATCTTCAAAATGTCGCATGTAATTTACTCTAAATAAAAATATTTAGATATGATTTACATACGAGTTATATTTTTAGGCCTACTAAATGTATACTTTAAATACATTTATTAATTAGCACAGATAATATATCTGCTCTTTATACTTGGATTTCTAACCTACATATTTAAAAATTTAACTGATCTATTTATTTCTGCAGATTTCTAACTCTGAGAGAAAAAGACGTCCTTTTACAAATTGCACCTCGTTGTGGAACTCTACTAGGTTTAATTCCAGGCGAGTATTTTTAAGAGGCTAGATTTGTGCTCACAAGCTGCGATGGTGGTTTTTTCATAGCTTCTAAAAGAAGAGGCTGTGGTCAGGGTGGAGTGAATCTTTGATAACCAAGATTGTTGTTGTTTTGGCCTTCGAATAGACAATGGCATTACCCAGTGTCAGGTCTTTCTCAGTAAACTGCAGAGAATGATATAGAGGGCAAGAAATGGTCAAGCACAGTTTAATTGGGTGTGTGTCTGTGAAAAACACTAGAGCTCTCTGATACATTTTTGGTTCAAGATTTAAATAAGATTTAAATGCAAATAAACTGCAAACACAATTACTTTTAGAAGTATCATCCAGTTTGTTTTCACAATTGCCAAAATGTAATGAATCACAGCCAGTGTTCTAAAACAGAGCTGGAATGTATTCCTGGCTGATGTGCCCTGTTTCTGGTTATATAAAAAAATAAAAAAAAATTAAAAAAAAAATTGGTGGATGAATTTTCAATGAAAGTGCTTCACTCAGCAGCCATTAATGATTCTTATATCCAGTATGAATAAATTGAAATTCCTATACTCGTATCAGGTGCAGCAATTATGTGTAACAATTGTGAAGCAAAAAAGCAAAAGCAAAATTGTAATATAACAATATAGGTAATATAGAACTTGATCTAATGATATTAATTAGACTATGCAAATAACACAACTACTTCGGTAGCACATCATTTATGCCTGTTGAATAGGCAGTTTTCTGCTTTGCAGATACTTGAAATCTTTTACTAATCTTTCCCCAAATCCAGTAGGAGCTGCCTTTTACATTAACATGCCAGGATACACACTCACTGGATGTTTAATCTTTCTAGTGGTTAAGCTATATTCTTATAGTCAAGAAAGATATTTTTTAATTATTAATCAGTTAAAAGGATTTCTTACTGTAGGCCTATTATAAACAACATGGAGGAAATAAAAATAAAAATACTTGAGTTAGACAGTGGACACAGGTTGCTAATAAATCAAGTAAATGAAACTGGATGGACTGCTTAATTATGTAACAACACAACATTTATGGCGACAAAGATGTTTCACACATACATTCTTACGTGATGCTGACCTCGATATCCATATTTCACATTGATACTGTAACACTATAGATGAACCTAAACCTCACATTCTCGTCACGTTGATAAGCTTTTTGAAAGTTTGATCATGATCAAAGATCATGATCTTTGTTTTCTAAGTGTGTTTCCAAATTGCCTTTGACTGCTGTATGCCTAATTGCGGCATTTAGCACCTCATTTCGTCTCTAATTTTTGACATGTACTCTTGACATAAGTCTTGCATAAGTGGAAAGTCGATCAGCCCCCATTTAAAAATGGTAAGCTTTTACTGTCACGTTAATAACATCACGCACACGCACACATAATGCTTCGACTGTCCAACACTTTAAATATCTTTTGCACATTATGGAGTGTGAGCATAGTTACCAGTTCCCTTCATGCAAAAGGGTTGTCTTAGGTTACTGTAAAGTCTAATGCACATTTGGAATTATTAAAAGTAGTTTATAATCAATACGAAATTTTACTGGGAGCCAAAGTAAAGTAGCTAAGATATGATTGATGTGATCAAATTTTCTAGCTCTATTAAGAACTATGGCTGCTGCATTTTGAACTCGCTAGGCACTTTAGGCACTTAATAGCACAGCTAGATAGTAAGGGATTACAGTAGTCCAATATTGAAGCAATAAATGCATGGACTACCTTTTCTGCATTATGTGTGGAGAGCATGCTCCTAATTTTTGAAATGTTTCTAAGGTGGAGAAAGGGGGTCCTAGAAACATTATTTATTTACGTGAGCTTCGAACGAGAGACTGGGATCCATAACTCCAAGATCTTTAACTGTTAGAGAAGATGTGATTGGGAGACCATTGAGGTTCATTGAGTAATTAGAGAGTGGAGACGTAGCTGACTCTGGGCTTAATAGAAATACCTCTGAATGTCTCTGAATGTTAGAAATTAATTAAAAATACTAATGTCAATGTATTTACAACGCATGTATTTAGGACGTAATTTTTTCAATCACAACAAAATATGTTGTTGTATTTTTTGCATTATGCTTACTACAGAATTAACAGTCAACTGTTCAGTGACTTTGCATGCAGAGTTGTAACACTGCTTATTACTAGAACTGTGGCTAGAATCAAAATCAACGCTAGTGTCGTTCCTAAATCCCCAATCAGCTAGTCGTAAAGTTAACATTCAAATAGAAAATAAAGATGCAGACTTCAGAATTAGTTAAAGAGAATAGCTGAGAGAATAGAATAAATTATCCGTTACTACCCCTGTCTTTTATCATCCCTCCATCCCTCCATCCCATGCCATCTTCCTCTATTATTTGCTTTTCTATTTTGTTCTGGTATCTCCTTATCTCTTTTTAAAAAAAACATTGGCCAAAAGACTAACGAAAACACTGACATACTTAAGACCTTTAATATTTTTTTAAAATATAACATTAAAAGGAGAATGTTACTTATTTCACCCTGACTGTCCACTTATATATCTGTTTTGAGTATGATTTTCCTTGTTCAAGTGAAAACAGTAACAAATGTAGCATGCTTTGATAAAATCCATCCTCATGTAAAAGATGTATTGTCCCAATCATAGTAAGTGAAAACTATGACATAAAAAACTTTCTTTACCTAATATAAGCAGGCAATTATCTTTTAATTTGACCTACCCCAGTAAATCACGGTATCTAAGTTGATGAATAACAGGAATAATCACAAACTTCTAATGAAGCAAAGTAATATATAATTACAATTATAAAGGACTAATTTGGTTTGTCTCCCCCAAAGCCATTAGAATGTTCTTTATATAACAAGTGAAAATGACCTACACCAATGTGATATACAAACCAATCCTGCTTTTATTACACAGAAGAGCTGAGCAATTATGGGGAGGCACCCTAAAAAGTTGAGGGTGGAATTACCTGTCAATAAACAAAGTACAGAATAGAAAAGCAAAACTATTCTGTTGCATCGTCTTTGAAATGACTCTGCAAGGAAAATGTTGATATGAATAAATGCTTGCATTCCTTTCTGATACAAGTCAAAAAATATCTTTAAAGTGGCTCAAACATAAGAACTATGTGCATTCCTTCAAAAACATATACAAACCAATGAAAAAATCTCCCCTAATATGTGTATATACACAAGTGTCTGTGGGAGCCCCAAAGCTATATTATGCATTCAAATAACAAAATATATATCACAGTCCCTACAAAAAATGAAAGTAAAAAAGCTAACAAACAACAAAAAGGGGAAAATCATAAATGAAAATATCCCAAAAATAATTTACTAATGTCATGTTTGTAAGCAGCCCTGCTTTCCTGCTTCCTAAAATGGTGACATATTTTAGGTACTCAGGCCACTGGAAACAAAAATATACACAGCAGTTCCTCCACACATTTAGAGGAACCTGATTTTTTGTTAGATAAATATGTGTCGGTTATGACCGTTAAAAAGACCTGAACAAAAAAAAATGTTTGGATTTTTATTCGCTGTCACCTTTCATCACGGGCAACATAAAAATTCACACTACTGCAATATCGCTAACATGTTACTGGCATGCGAATAAGACACCTGAGCACAGAGAGAAACCCAGTGTTATGATTACAGTTGACATTGGAACTAGCTAGATAGCTCATATTAAGACACTTCTTTGGAGAACACGTGCTAAAGTGTTTTCCCCACAATCTATATGCATAATTTATTTGCCAACTGTGACCAGAGAGAGAACATACCTTACTCACAGCCTAGGACATGCATGGATTTTGATGAGGACTGCATATGCCTGGGATCAATTCAAACACGTCATGACGATGATATAAAACCTGATGAAACAAGCTTGACAAGCAGCAGTTCCGTTTTTCCGTGAAACTATCAAGCACAGATGAAGACGTTTCTATGGTTATCTCGGTTTCATAAATATTAGCCTATAGAGTTGGGCTTAGTACGTGAATAAAAGATGGAATTAAACATGCATAAATTACGGTGTCCTGGAAAACCCATCGTGCTGCAAATACACAAAGCATATTCATCAAAGTGGTAACACACTTTAGAAATGCGGTACAAATTTAGAAAACGCATACAACTTCAGGAACAAATCCTGTCACAACACAACGGAAGTGCAGTTTCCGGAGGACACGGAAAGGGGCGGACTTCTATGAGATTAGCGTGAAGTCTATTGGAAGTAGTGACAACTGAGTAAAAAGGGTTGTTTTTTTTCCAGTTACCACGGTGTTATCAAGGGTAGGTATGTGATACAGAATGGAAGACTGACCTATTCATGCTCTGCATTCTTGCATATTTATTTATACATAAGGCAGCCTTAAAAACATGGGATGGAAATCCCATTTAACAAAATATGCACTGTTTTACAGTCAGAGTGAAATAAGTAACATTCTCCTTTTAATATATATATTTTAAATGTTAAAATTCTTAACTATGTCAGTTAAGCTGCCAAAAATGCCCCTTTTGAAATTTGTATTTCTAATGTCACAAGAACACTTTATTGACCTATCTCTGCCTATTCAGCCTATAGAGGTTTAGCACACCCACTTAAATTGCCTTTCTCAGGCATTTCAGCTCTGAGTACCTTTTGAATGAAGCACAATACAGGGCAGCCAATCATAAAGGAGCTCATTTATCTTACATCCGTCTTAAAGGTGCAGTAGCAACAGGTGCCTGTTGAATTCCAAGCGATATATATAGAGAGGTTGGAAATTGGTTGTGTAAAAAAAAAAAAAAACAGGCTGAAAACGAGTCGTTTCCGCTCTGTGAATTGGGAGAAAGGGACAGTGTGTGGAAGCCCAACCCCAGTCATATAGGTTTGCTTCTAACAGTACCATTACCATCACCCACTCTGTTGCACTAGTTTGAGTGTATTAGAACTAGTAGCAATGCTGAAGCATTACATGTATCTATAACAAATATTCTGACCATGATGAAGTGATAGGTTTGTTAAGGCAAACTGTGTATGCAATACATGTTGCTTAGGTCACTTGCTCCAATTGTACACAACTCTAAAGCTACACAACTGTACATTAGTTAAAGTCTACACAGTGTCAGTCATGTGAAGTACAACTGAAAGTTCCCCTGTTGTATTCTTCCAACAATCAAGTTCTGCGTAAGTGGGGGCAAAATAATATGAGCTTCACATCAAAGAACATTTTAAACAAATGGACTGTATGTACATCTTTTTTCTAATGTTACAATTGGAGTCTAAAGTTATATCTCTTATCAGTGGAGGATGCACTTGCTCAAACCTTTTCTTTAGATTCCTTTTGTACACACTACAGACTGTGACCTCGAGATGCTTGAATGAATGTTGAACATTCACACTTGTGTATGAGTGCCGATTGTTAGCTAATGCATCATGATGAGCCTATCCTTTTTGAGTTACTTACTGAGATCATTCTCATAGCAAGTTCATTACACCTTGTGTACTCGATGTAGTGCGGTGAGCAGTTTCAATCTTAGTTACAATCTTAGTTATCAAAGACTCACTCCACCGACCAAAGCCTCTTCTCTTAGACAACATGACAAAACCATCGCAGCTTGAGAGCAAAAATCGAGCCTCGTAAGAGGTGTTATGTTCCATAGGCAGATTGACATCTTAATGCGATACACATGAACTCAATTTTCTTTGCATACATGTACATTGCACTTGTAATGTTTCTGATATTGCTTCTCTCCTGAATAGCTCAGTCAGTAGAGCATCAGACTTTTAATCTGTGGTCCCTGTTCAAGTGAAAATATTGTTCTTTGCCACTAAAGTGCGCTTGATAAGTTTCTTGAAATACCTCTAGATCAACCTCAGTCAAGGGACAGGACCCTGTTGCCTTGAGCCTTGCCGATTAAACTGACATTTCACATCCGTTTCCCCCAGCTGTGATGCTGTGCATTGGCTGTCATCCCAGGTTAGGCTAGCTAGTTCTGCTGGCAAGCTTGAAATATCAAAATCCTTCCTACTTAAAAAAAAAAAAAATCACTTCTGAGCCTATCCTTTTTGAGTTAATTACTGAGATCATTCTCACAGCAAGTTCATTAGACCTTGTTCACTCATTGTAGTTCGGTGAGCAATTTCTATATTGGATGAGAGAAGGAGCAGACTTGTTCAAGTCACAGAATCCATTCACACTTAAACAACAGGAGCTTGTCAGTGGAGGGTATACTTGCTCACACCTTTCTTTTCAATTCCTGTTGCATAAGGGAATAAGGGACAAGGGAAGTCATTTTGGAACAAACCTGTGAGGCAACTGTCTTTGAGGCAAAGTGTCTGTATCCAGGGAAGAACATGCGCATGTTCAAGTGCTTGCCCTGTACTTCATTCTCTGAAGTTTACTGAGAAAGACCTGACAGCAGTTGAACACGTTTGGTTGTTGTCTGCTACCTTGTCTCTGTCTCTCTCTGTGTTCGCATGATAGGCACCACTGCATGCCATGCACCAGGCCTCCTTTCTTGTGAGGCTGTCCCTCATGACATCTATGGAGTGCATAATTGAAGACTAAGTGAAAGGATTCCCTTAAGATCTGAATACCTTTGGTTGTTGTCGTACATCGTCTCTGTCTCTCTCTCTATGTGTTAAATGCAAACTGCTCAGGTCATGGTTTTGACAGCTTCTAGTATTTTCACTAGATCCAAAGCAGTGTCAAACCTGTTTTTACATTTAAATGTTTTCACTTGGTTTTACATTTTAATGTTAACAAAATAAGATACAATACACATTATAAATGTTAGATAGCTACATATTTGTACTTCTTGTACAAACTAAGAAAATAATAGAACACTAATTTAGTTATGTGACATATTGACACCTGAGCAAGACATGGGTGAGGGATAAAAAGGCAGGATATTAGTCACACAAAGCACTGCCAAAAAGTTTTAAAAACACAGATGTGGGGAAGCTCATGAAGACAGGCTCAGCTTTAGTCCACAGTATGCTAAATGGGAAACACTGGAGGATGGTACATGAGGGGTTTAAATAGGGAGAGAGTTAATTAGAAGCAGGTGATCGTGATGGTTGATAAGTGTGTGATTGTGAACCGAGCAGTGGTCGTGGTAGGTGATTTGTGCGGATATGTGTGTACGTGTCTATGTCTGCGTTCCTGGTTCGGTGCGGACCAGAACCTGACAACTTGTTTCCACTTGATATCAGAATTAGTTGAAGAGAATAGCTGGTCCTGTCCTTTATTGCAACTTAAATATAAACATGCTTTTGAGGGACCCTCTGGAGAATGTCTGAGGGGTACACAAGAGTTTAATTCTTATAAACTTTTTCAAGGGCAATTATGTAAACAACCCTCCTTTTTTTTCCATATTGTTCTTTGAAGTTTCCACCATTATGCTCAAATTACACATGACATTATAAAAGCTAGTCACCTATGAACCTGCGGGCTTATATAGAAGGGAAAATAAACTATGGACTATTTGTGCTCTGCATTCTTGCGTATTTATTTATGCTAGGCTGTACATAATGCAGCCTTAAAAACATAGGATAAAAATCCCCATGTAACACAATTCAGGTTCTGTCTAAATACATGGCTAGCTAGCTAGTTATTTTACAATCCCATTTAGAACATATATCGTCGTGAATGTCCTGAACAAAACACGCTGTACCTAATCCCCATAAATGACATATCTCTCAATGAATAAAAACTTGTATGCTTCAACAGTATACAGTGGTAGAAATGGCGATCACCTTTAAAAGGATTTCTTACTGTAGGCCTATTATAAACAACATGGAGGAAATTAAAATAAAAATACTTGAGTCAGGTGTCTGTTGAATTCCGAGCGATATATATATAGAGGTTGGAAATTGGTTGTCTAAAAATGAATTGTGATTGTTAAGTTACATAGATGTAAGTGGACATGAAAAAATAGTGTGGGTGCCAAGTATGGTGATTGTATTTTTAAAGCTGTAGGAAATGTTACATTCAGAATGTTTGTGAGACAAAAAAAAATAAGATATAATTACTATCCATGGTATAATTGACTGTGTTGCAGACAACATAGGCAGGGATTAGACTGAAAAATGTCAGAGTATTTCTTTATTGCTGTCATCAGAGGTTATGCAGCCATATCCTCCCGAGCAAGTACGGCTTCTAATCCTAACAGTTTGGCCGCCTGCAGACACAAATACCGTGTTGAGCAATATTTAATTACATCTACTTGAAATGCATATTTAATTGCATTGTTAGTATTTATGGAAAACAAGTGTTAGGATTGCTCTGCTGCATTGCAGACTTTCTCACTCTAGCAACTGTGGATTCCATCTCCTCAATCAGTTGGCCCATATCATGTTCACAGGAACCATATTCCATCTTTATAATAGAATTCAGTTTCACCTCCAACTATGAAGAGAAACAGTGTTAAGCAATATTTAATTACATCTACTTGAAATGCATAGTTCATAGCATTGTGAGAATTTATGGAAAACAAGCGTTAGGATTGCTCTGCTCCACTGCAGACTTTCTCACTTTAGCAAACACGGCTTCCAGGTCCTCAATACACTTATCCCTCTCATTGACATTCATATCTTTAGGTTCCACCTGTAGATATGAGTAGAAATATTGTTGAACAGTATTTAAATACATTTAATTGAAATATGACTTTAATTACATTTTGATACATTTGTAATTTATAATTTGTATTGGACTGGAAAGGAAACAAATACAATTTTTATCGCATAGCCGTTACCACATAGCCTGCAGGCCTAATGATGTAAAAATGTGCCCCCAAACATCAAATGTTCAACAGAAATAACAGGACCTGACACACTAAGGTACCGTAGACCCATTCAAATTGTGCTATTGGAATAATAAATTCCAATGCATTCAGTCATTTTAGCTAGTGTTGATTTTGATTCTTGCCACAATTATACTAATAATCAGTGTTACAACTCAGCATGCAAAGTCACCGAACAGTCGACTGTTAATTCTATAGTAAGGAGAATGTAAAACAAACAAACAAAAAACCCACCAACAGTATTTTTTTTTCCTGTAACTGACAAAGATTGCATATGCTAAATGTATGCTTTTAATAGGACAAGACAATGAAAGCCAGCCAAACAACCAAACAATCAGCTCAGAGCTTATTATGAGGGAGGACTAGATGAGAGAGAACTTTGACCTGTGGAGTGGATGACGCGAAGCAGCGGCCTGCAGCCGATCAGGGGCTCGGGCTGTGGGACTGAACGGCTTACCTGTGGAGCAGTAGGGGTAGTGCAGGGACGTCCCACTGGTGGGCTTGTGTTCTGGCTAATGCCTACTCCTGACATGATCTCCTCTGTGATATCCTTGCCATCCTGGTTAGGGTCTCGGATACGGATCTTAGCGAACAGCAAGTTATTTGCATCTAGTCAATCCACAATTAAATTAATTTCACATCTGAGGCATGGGGAATACTCACTGTTTTCTTTACCCTCTTAGTGGGTGGAGGCTGCTGAGCTGTATGCACTATTATGGATGGAGATTTGGTGTATATGATCTGGCCAGGATAGTATGAAGGCCCTGCCACTAGTGGTGACCAAAAAAAAGCACTGGTTTCAGTTAGAGAGCAAAAGAAAAACCAGTTTCAGCCAGCAGGAATACCCAGAAGAAAGGTCTCTTTATCAGTGAGAGCACGCATGTAGGTTTCCCAGGTGGGGGTAGAGAAAGCGAAGTCCAAACTCACCATATGCTAGTGGGCAGTCTGCAGGAAAGAGCCCAGGGTAGAATGTACTGGGTCCTGTGGGCTGGACGGAGTACTGCTGGGGATGTCCCACGTAAGGAAGGCCACTGTGGTGATACTGAGAATGAAACAGAACAGCAGAGGTAAAGGGCCTAGCACCAGACATGGCCATTCATATAGGACACTCCTAAAAGAGATATTCAAAGCAGTAAACAAACAAAAAATACAAAAACATTTAGTTTTTACACTGAAAAAAAACTAAACTAGAACTTCTCATTTCTGCTTCCAAGATAAAACATATTTTTATCTACACATTTTAGGAGCAGTTTATTTATTGCTGGCCAACCTGTTTATAGACAGATTTTCAACCCATTTGCTACACTGTGTACATATTTGCACAGGCGCTTTTCTCTGCTCTGGGTACCTGAGGCACGTAGTACTGGAGTACGTAGTACTGGCCGGTCTGGGATGAGGTGAAGGGCATGGGTGTCAGGAACATCATGATGGGCTGGCTGGACACGGGTCGAAAGGAAGCGCTGTTACTTGGAACGGCAGGCTGGGCTGTCTGCATCTGAGGGATCTGGAAAAGCTGGGAGAGGAGAGGAGTGGAGAGTGAGGGTCACAGAGCAGCGTGGCGTATGCCGCAGCAGCCGACTCAGACGCTCGGAGTGAAGACTTTAGTCAAGAGTTGAGTCGTGGACTCTACAGCAGTTGTACTGGGAATGTTGAGGAGATATATACATTAAAAAAAAAAGTTTAAAATTTAAGGGATTTTGAATGTCCTATTATGCTAGGCATGCAAGATACAAAAAGAAAACCTTTCAAGAGTCTGTTTCACATGCATGGCACTAATACAAGGGTGAATGAACTAGCATGAAAAATTAAACAATTACAATGACGGATGCAGCTAATTAGCCATGATTGCAGGAGAGGGGATATATATGTAAAAGACAACTAATCTTGAATGTAAATTTGTACCGATAACCTGAGTCTATCAAAGCCAATGCTGACAAAATATGACATGAGCTAGAATTCAGAATGTGACAAACCCCCATCCCAGTTGGCTTTGATGCTCAGAATGGGAACATAGTGAGGGAATTCCTTCTACATGAGAAACAGTAAAATGAGCCTAAGAGGTGATTCTCACATACTGTCTCCCACCGAGCTGTTGCCATCTTAACATTTTCTGGACATAAAATCCTCCCTCCAGCAGTTATGCAGGCAGGCAGAAATGAACCTTTGTATGGGCTCCTGGGTAATGGAGCAGCCATACCATGTCCAAAACAGATTATTAAAAAGCACTGGAGTCCAAAGGAAATATAGAGAAACAGACTAAAAAAGACTAAACATAAAAGACTAAGCATAGGTGCTGGCATCCTCCGAACTGGGGAGCAGAGTGGAGCGCAGGTGCACCACTGAGCTACTGGAATGTCTTTCAATGCATTTTTTGAAGACTGCAAAATTACCTGAATGGATCTCAATCCTCCCTTGAATATTGAAGCAGGAACGAGAGAGAAGCTAGTGGAATAACGCACTAATGGGTGTGGAGGGTCAGAGAGACTGTAACACGCTCACATACACTGGCACACACAATTTAAACAAATCTTTAAACAAATTTAAACCAAACCAAGTTTTGTTTTTTTTTAAATGATGGAATTGAACACTGTTGTTACAGTGGAATTGTGAGGTCAGAGGCAGAGCAAATGTGTTCCACTAACCTTCCTGGCCCTTTAAGTGCACTACTGCAGATAGACTGAAAACAAATTTCACCTAAATAAAATCACACTGTAACACTGAAAACATAAACACAGACAAGCACTGAATGAGTGGTAAAGGGCATTAAAGCCTAAGTATTACATGGAGATCACCGCTCACATTTTCAATTCTTTCCTTTGACAAAACAACTCACATCAACAGCCAAGGCACTGCACTGCCTTTCTAAAAGGAGATGGCAGATGGCACTATCAATTAGCTTCACTCAAAAATGGGAGAAAACAAGGAATGCGGCATGTTATGCGCTGGTGCACATAGTTCGGTCACACGTCTCTGCTATGGTCTTCCAACGTACACTGCCCTTGATATGAGGCAATATGGCCACCTACTGTAAGCTCAACCTTGGGTCACGATATCATGCAGAGCCTTCATAATACCCTATGCTTCTGTGCATGTGCTAGTCAGATTCAAGCTCAAATATCGTCTCTCTCAGCTAGCACAGCCCGGCCTCATCTGTCTACAAAACTTCCAAGCGGTCTCCGGTACACTAGACAAATTTTGCTGTTTTGTATTCACAGAGAACATTTATCCAAGTATGTGTACAGGTCAAAAAGTTGGGATGCGGCTGGGAGACAGGAATCCATCTGCCTCTGAGATTGATGTGTGAGTTGGGGAGGGGAGTGCAGTGGCTAGAACACTAAACTTGGCGAGGTTTTACCACAGGCACACAGAGGAGCATGCAGCATACAGTGGGAGGTGCTGCGCTGCGGCGGCGGACATTAGCTGCTGGTGGGCAGGATGAGAGAGCAAACTGGGGGTGGAGGAGGGTGGGGGGAGCCAGGCAGAGACTGTGGGGGCAGGATGCGTGCAGACGCATGTCACATGCTGCAGGAATCTGGACCATGTTGCTGACAAGTTCAATGAATGTTTTGAAGCCAACTACAGCACATGCATGTCTGTGTTGTATCTGGGCTTGGTGGATTAGGGTCAAGGAAGACTTATTTTTAGCTGAAGATGTCTATCAATAGCAACACACTTAACTGCAGATAACCATATTTACTGCTAAACTTTGGCTGACATCTCAAGTGAGGCGCACTTCATACAGAATGAATACAAGAGTTAATTTACTGTCTTGTGCAGTTCAATATAACAAGCTCATGGTTCATTGCAGGTGGAGCCACCGTCCTTGTTGATTGAAAACTTTAAGAAGCAGAAGCAACAGTCCTATTCCAAGCTAGAGAAAAAAGGCACAGGACTCTCACACAGCAGACTCTGAAATGGAGGATCTCTCACATTAAGGTATGGCTATGCAGCCATGAATTTTTATCTCCAGACATTCTTGTGTGGTTCCTAGATTTTTCCCACATTCCAGTCCTTTTCTCAAGTACACTTTAAATAGAAAATAAAGTAATTAATTGAAGGGAATAGCCGGTGCCATCTTTATTCTGAGCTCAATGTTGCATACAGACGAGGTATTGACCACAGAATGTCTAACAGTCTCAGGTGGGTTCAATATTTATACATTTTCATCAAGTTACAAAACCATTTTTTTTTTAAATTGTACCTTTAGGTGGTATCCTGGCCTCAATCCTGGACTTGCCACAGAGGCCATATTTGGTCATTCTCACTTCCTGCTTACTTCTGAAGCCTAATTTGGTCTTTTACAATTCCTGCCATCATATTATTACATTAATAATTTCATTTTATTACCTCACTTGAGTACACCTCTAGCTGGATATTGAACCACTTGGTTGTAATCCTAAATGAATCATGAATGATACAATCAAAGGATCACTGCTTGAAGCCAAGCAAAAAAGTTAGATTTTTCACATTCACAGACATGAAGAACCAGCAGGACGAATCAAGACTCATGTGAACTGTGTGGGAAAGAGTCACATCCAGACCCACATATGGCCAGCGCAACCAGAAAAGCACAGGTGAGGAAGGCAAGGCTTCTGAGAGCTACCAGCCAAGCAGGTGTGGACAGAAAAGAGGTGCTCTGTAGCAAAGAGAAAGGAAGCTGATTGCTTGGTATGTAAAAGGACAGAAACCTGGAAGCTGGTGTGGATAGTATGAAACCCACCAAAAATGAAAACAACAGCTTCATTTGGAAAGAAAACAAAACAAAAAAAAACAAAAAAAAAACCCCACAAAATGCAGCAAGAGATAACAGGTCTTTGCTTATCTTAGATAAATCAATGTTTGAAATAATCAATGCTTTAAAAAGCATGGTACCCAGGAACAAAAAAGTAACTAAAAGTATTCAAGTATCCATTTTTTTATATCAATTTTTATTGATGTGGAGGGGAACCTGGGAGCCTGTTGGACAGGGTAATGAACTGGATTGCAGGCTCAAACACTGTATGCACTTATATGCACTTGAAGGACAGTGTTCACTACCAGTTCCGTGTACGCCTTTTTTTCTATCGTCACTTTGTATCAACTGGGAAGGAGCAACTGTCATTCACACCCAACAGGAATGCAGCTAGATGTGATCTTGAGAATTCTTGGCTAGAGAATCGCCAAAAACTATCTTAAGCACTTTAGCACCATTCTAAGACAACCATTGACAATAATTACTCACCTTAATGAATTCTTTGTCTGCATCTTGGCTGCATCTGAGCTGGTGGTTGAAAAGCAGGGCCCGCAGCTGTCGGTTCTGGTGCTGGATGTCATACTGCTTAGCTGTCTGACAGGCCCGCACAACTCGTAGGTCTGTTCAAGGTGGCACTTGTACACCTCAATTTCCATCGTAATTGTCCTGTACAACCATTAAAAATTTGACAGAAGTTAAAAAACAGCAGAACGGTTTGTTACAACTGGAAAAAAATAAATAAGAAAATATTGTTTGTTGTTGTACATGAAAGTCAGAGAGCCATGAGGATAAGCCCTCTTGTCCAAAGTTCTGATCAGCAGTTATGACCTCCTAACACTGCAATCAAAATGCACGGGCAAAAGATGCATTACTGAAAAAACACTCTGCACATCTGGATTTCATGTCACCACAGTCAAAGTTGAAGGCTTTGTTCGGTGAAAAGAAAACAAATGTATCAAAGTTGACGTTATACTCAGTAAGAACTCAGTACAGTAAGAAACTGCAAAATACTCAGAAAACTCTGTGCATGAGTCAGTGGCTCAATAGTCCAACTAAAATCAGCCAGGACCACAGTTTAGTTGGGTTAAACATGAGTCAACTAAATCCTTAGTCAGAGAATGATATTCTGTCTTTGCTGCTTACATGATCAGCTTCTTTCAAATAGCCATGTAAACTTAGTTATTTAGGAATAATATCAAACTACATGTGGGCCATCAGATCCTGTTTGCCCTTGAAGACCCACTCACAATCTTTGCCCAAGTCCAGCACTGGACATGCATTACCTTGCACAGTTTCACAGCTCTGGCACTGCAATCAACAATGCATACGTCTTAACTAAGAAGGCAACAGTTCAAATGGAAAACCTACTTCCTCTCTGGGAGTGAAGGAAGCCAGCTGCTTGATCTTCAGTGTCTGGTTGAGTCTTGGATGCATCAAGCACAGGGACACCAGCTGATACCCCATGGTTGAGGTGCTCCATATATTGTGCAAGGATCGGTTCGTTATAATCACCATTCTGCATTTTTTAACAGCAGCAACAGCATAAAATGGTTCAGGTAAGGGTGCATCATTGGAAGACTTTCACTAAAATATGTCCTCACCATGTCTCAAATACAGCAATACCTCTTAGAAGCCATTGTACTGCACACAGAATGGACAGTCTCAGCAGTTTCTGTTCTCATATGGAACCTCAGTGTTTTGATTACAGAACCAGCAATTCACAATGACATGAACTGGTTTCTTCCCATTGAATAGGGAGTTTATATATATAACTGAATTTGATCAAACTATAGCAATGATTGTGAGCAAGGAGCTTTCATTTTACAGCCTAAAAATGAAAGTGACAAATACATGTATGTTACAAATAAACCAAACTTGAAACGTTATATGAATAGCTTCATGTTGAATATACACAGTTAATCAGTCATTACAAACTACATTCTATTAATACAGAATGTTTATGAAAGTTAATTTAATCTAATTAACAATAAATGAACAGTCGAATATTGTAGTTCAAACAGTCCGATAGCTGTAGTAATGGCTTAACTCATTTTGCTTATTTAGAGAGAACGATACATTTGAAAACCCACAGGTTTGTGAATTTGGGTCTCTAAATCATACAAAAGTAGGTTTTCTATTGCTGAACAGTTAGCTAGCTAACAAACTACCAGCACCTAAACGATCAAAGTTGAAAGCTGAACAATGAAATGGTTCCACAAGGAATGGTTTATAGCCCCGAGTTTGACACTCGCTGACCTCAACTGTTAGCTAGCTAACTAGCGTATCGCTGTGATAAAGCGATACAATCTTTAGCAATGAGGACATGAATAAAGTATCTTTTACAATTTTCACAATATTGTTAAATTTAATTTGCTGGCATTGGAGGTTATTAAATATTCACAATATCAATAATAATTCCTTGGCTCACAGAATCAGACATTACATTTTTGCTGTTATGGCAGCTGTTATAAAGATCATATTTATACAGAACCCTGTTCAGTTAGTGCTAGTATTGAGGAACCATTGCATAACTAATAGCGGTACAGAGACAGAAACATCATGTGTTCAGATGAATAACTGGATGTGTGTGAGACAGTCTGTGAGAGGTTTGCATTTGTGTGTTGCATGACTATGAGTGGGAAAACCATATAAAGGTAAAAACATTACCTCTGCAACAAGGATCTCTTCTATTTGAAGGAAAGGTTTAAGTTAGACACAGTCTCAACAGAGTAAGTTAAATCTGTCTGTGTTAAGACCAGTTGACATATCAGTGGTTTATCACTGATTATGTCTGCCACTGAGATACCACAAATTAAGCTTTCCAGATTCCAAGACATACAGTTGTGCAGTGTGAGCCATACATCAATTTGAAAACTTCAAAAGTCACGTAATGTGTGCATGGCATAAGCGTATTAGCAGGTCCCGAAAACATTTGCTATCAGAAAGGATTTCATCATAGAAAAAAACTACAAATTCTAGACTTGAGAATGTGAGCATCAATCCCACTAACACTCACATACTAAAAGAGCACTCTACCACTTGACCTAGTTCTCCTAGAGTGGGACTTGTTTGCAGATCGGACAAAAGCTGAAGACACAGTGGAATGGCAATTCTCTAGGAGATCATACCAAATCCTGCATCCACCCTAAATATTTCATCTAGCTGTGAAGTCAAAAAAGCTTATTCCTGAAATGACAGGAATAGTTCTTGCAGATTCTGATATGCTATGCAAACACTATAAAATGTGAGCTATGTTAGATCTGGCAGCCATTGGCTCTAACTGTCTCTTTTTATTGAGTTAAGCAATGCTTACAGAATAACTTTCTATGGCTTCAAATACTTCCAAGAATTAAACCTTGCAGAGCTCTGTAGCTAGACACATTGTCTCTGTAGGTTTGACATGTTCATTTGACAAACTAGCTAAAATAGCATCTTTTGGTTTGAATAAATTGCCCCTTAGACCCAGACAAAAAATTGCTCAAAATCTTTTTGCTTATTCATGCAGCAATGACACAGATTTCCAAAGAAAGAGGACGTATGGTTAAAGCTAGAAAAAAATGCCTACTCTGTGCTCAGGCAGAAAATCTGATATTTTAAATATGTCCCTAAAAGGTTTATATTCCTTGGCTCACAGAATCAGACATTACATTTTTGTTGTTATGGCAGATTTCATGGTGTAATAGACAGCACTATGTAACTCGCAGCAATAAAGCTCAGTGGACTTTGCAATTGATGATTTCGTCACTGTGTACAACTGCACTGATTTGCTCTTTAACAAAAGCTTCTCCACATTTGCTTTTGAAGTTTAATTCAAAAGTTGGCTGCAGAATAACCATTTGTCAGAGGGAACAATAAGTGTCAACTTTCACCTATGCTCGGTCGAAAAAGTGGCCGTAATCTCGTTGACACCAAGTCTACAATTTCATGGAAAGGTTCCCTTCAGTGCTCCACCAAAAACTGCGAAATGAACAGAGAAAGGCCGATTAGCTCAGTTGGTCAGAGCGTGGTGCTAATAACGCCAAGGTCATGGGTTCGATCCCCATATGGGCCATGTGGGTTTTGTTTGATGAATGACCCCTTGTCAACAAACCACCTGTTTGAACTTGTGTTGCTTATAACATTGCTTGTAAATCACAATCTGCTAAGACATGTTCCAAGTACATGAGAGTGTGTTCTTGATTACAAAACTTTACCCCTGGATTTGTGCTTGTTTACAAATCTTGGACAATGCAGAGAAAAGTATGAAATCAGAGGGACTCTGGCATTAGTGTAAGGCTCTCGATCGCTGTGTGAATAGGTCAAAGAAGCCATTCCAGAGGCATGCAGACAACCTGCATCCTCCCCATCAAATTATAGCCAGTTAGGTGTCTGGAAGTGCCAGGGAGTTCAAATCGTTTAGTCTGAAATGTGTTGGGATATGATTATGCCTGCCACTGAGGTCTGACAGCTCCACAGTTGCCTTGTGAAAAGAATATAGTATAGACCGTCACCCACATACATTACTGTATACATCAGAGATCAGCGCAGGAATATCAGTTTGTAAACCCGCCAAATCTGCCCCCACAGGCTCCCTGAGTTCTACTAATCGCTCCAACACCTTGTTTCAACCTCAGTTTCTTTTTTTTTGAAGCGCATGAGGCAGCTTCAGCTATTTCCACAGGCAATCATATTAGATGTGCCATCAGTAACCAGACATGTGACTTTATTTTATTCCCCATTCTTCCATAAGAGAGGATTTCACACAGGCCAAATTTTCAGCCGTATGCGCCTGCAGGAATTTCACAACACCAAGTAGTGTAGACTTCAGAAATGTGTTGTCATCTATAAAATGGCAGGTCACAGCCAAGAAGGCATCCACATTAAGAGATGTCCACATATCTGCTGACAAACTCATTGCAGGAATTTTCTGGACCTCAGCTTTGGCCTTCTCTTTCTCTTATTGACATTTGGCCTCAACCATGGCCTTTACAGTCTAAAGGGAAGGAAGAAAATAATTATATATATTTTTAATACTACTCTCATAATGTATCCATGTCACCACACATACCTTCCTAGTTAGGAGAATATAAGTTGAATCCAATTTTGCTACCAAGTCCCTGAAGCTTTTATCCTCAACTATGCTAAATGGCTGTGTGTCTCTAACTATCATGGGGACCAAAGCCTCATCCAGCTCTTCCTTTCTGGTCACTGCTTTGTAAAGATTAGATTATACCAAAAAATATAGTACTCACCAATGAAATTCACTTTATAATCCAATCCAAAAGGGAACTCATCCTCCTTCGGTTAACCCTGGATAAACCTGGGCAAAGATGAGTTGGGTAGAGGATGGCTGACAAATTGTAAGCATGAAAGATACACTACAGCATTCCTACACAAAGACATCATAGGAGATAGAAACAGAGCACAGTTCACCTGGATAGAACACCTGGGTAGAAATACAGTAACTCATTATTATAACAGTACAAAGAAATGAAATGTGGATCATCCAGGTGAGGTTCATCTGCTAATCTGCACATAAATATTGTTTGTGACAGTGCAGAATGTTGCAGGTAAATGGAGGGCAAGGTGCTGTCATTTTAAGCATTTTAAGGCAGGTCCAGGAAGGAGAAACCCCAGCAGGTAGGAAGAGTTAGTGGGGAGCACAGATAGCACAGCACTCCAGAATCATGTACTGGAGCATGGTGTGTCCACTGGGGGGAGGTGGGGTGGTTGGAAGAGCATAAAAGACTGTTGTTACTGCAAAGATTCATTTAGACCTTTCATTTGGACTGTTATTCTTTTTTTAGGGGGCGGGGGGGGGGCATGTATTTAATGAAATAATAACGAAAAATTAATAGATGAATTCATACCAACTCAAATTTGCTGGTAAAGAAATCATTTGTAAGGTAAAAGTTATTTTAAGAGTGATGTTAAGGAATTTTTTAAAATGTTAATTATAATTTCATTAGAATAATTCTAACATCTACGGGATGATCTGAGCGTTAAAGAAAAAAGAGGTGGACCTTATGGGCAATAAAGCAAAAGTCATTATTGTAGTACAAGACCCTTTGTTCTAGCTAAGTGATCTGCTGCATCTCAGTTTGAGTCATGTAGAATTCTAAAGACAGAAAGTCTTTATTCTGGCATAAAATAAAACTGAAGGGGGAAACATACTTTGAGTTAGTACCAGTAGTTATTGATTGTACACAAAGTCCAGTATGCATCCAAATGTAATCAAGAGATATCTGTTGAACATCTCCAACTCGTACAATGCAATGTTTCTTCTTTGTGTCAAATGAACTTAACAATTCAAACATCCATAACTGGCCGTGTTTCTTGCCAACATACTGGTGTTTGGACTTATGGGATTACATGTCTGTTGCCTTCAATAGCTTAGTTGGTAGAGTGGAGGACTGTAGAATTTAAAACTGTTATCCTTAGTCTGTCAGTTAAAATCTGACTCAAAGGAAGTTTGTTTTTTCACATACAAGCTTCTTTTTTAAGTGAGCAAAAAGAGCGTCCCCTGACCAGGAATCAAGCCCAAGTCGCAGTGGTGAAAGTGTTGAATCCTAGCCACTCACCCACCAGCAATAAAGCTCAGATGCTTCTGACAAACATTTTTCAAACTCTGTATTCCTAGTATACTGACGATGTTTGTATGCATACTGGACTTGGTATCCATGAGCATTAGGAGGTCATAAAGAGAGGTATTCATATTTCTTTTTATTCCACATAAAAATTAAGTTTGAAAGAGAATCCTAGCCACTAGCTCACCAGGGATAAAGGTGACAGTTTCCTCTGACATGAACATGAGCTACATTCATTGGTAACATTTTGATCGAAACCAGGCAAAAGTATTTAGTCACTAGCTGAAATAGCTCAGCTGGGTGAGTGTTAGATTGAATATCAAAAGACTCCTAGTTCAGTCCTGGGTTTTGGTAGCTGTGCAAGACCAAGCTCCTCATCAAACTGTCCTCTTTTTAAGAATATTTCATAAACTTTTACATTCCTTTCCTAAAAACGAATGACATTACTGTTTTTACGCTATTGTTAGAAGTCATAGTGTAATAGTGCTCTAGACTTTGAATTCAGTGATCCTACTTAAACTTTAGTGGAATTTGCACTTCCTTATGATATGTTTCCTCACTGCACAGAGAGCCATTTGAACATTGGCTTCTGTATAAACGCTTTTGAAATGTTTTTCATTAGTTGTCTACTGGCCAAACCACTGGACAAGGGGAGGGTAGGTGTCAGCTTGCATGTATGCTTGTGTTGGTATCCTGGTTCACACACTCCCTGTGTTTTCATGGAATGGGGCCTACCTCAGCTTCCTTTGGCTCATGGATGGGCTTTGTCCTACCAAAAAAGGTGATGCAAATAAGTCATCTGCTTACTAAAGTTCTTGAAAATCACACTCTGCGAAGAGGCATTGCATAATGCAAAAAAACCTTCAGAAACAATACACTCTAATGACAGCAACCAACATACTTAATACAGGAGTGACCTCAGGGGTGATCTCATCCAAAGGCCACAACAGGAACAACAGGCTTAAGAAGGGACACATGAAATGACCTCAAAACACAAAAGTGAGCAGGTAAGTTGAGTTGATATGTGACTTCATTAATGTGCTTGGTAATTTCATATGGACCGATATACTTGGGACCTAACCTGCGACATGACCCCGGCTTGCGGTAGTCCTGTGTAGAGAGCCACACTCTGTCACCAGGTTGGTATATCGGGTTCTCCCCTCTGTGCCTGTCCGCAATTTCCTTATACGTTCAGAGAACTCATACAATACACTGATCTGTTTCCTCCCATACCCTTTCGCTCCGCTGCATCCACTCATCCACAGCGGGGAAACCAGCTGATATGGAAGTCCATGGGACATTTGAGGCTGATAACCTAAAATACAATAAAAAGGAGTCAAGCCAGTGGATGAACTAGTAAGTGAATTTTGGGCCATTTCTGCCAATAAGAGGAACTTGGACCGGTCTGATGGATTGTTCATATAAAAACAATGTCGGAATTGGCCATTTGACTGTGGATGTAAAACTAATAGCTACCCCGATGTGTTCAATATAGGAAGCCCAAACTCGAGATGTGAATTGATGTCCCCAATATGATATTATGTCCTCTGGGATGCCAAATATACGGAACACCTGGTTAAACAAGGCTTCCACAGTTTGGCAGGCTGTAGGCATACTCGGAAACACAATGAACCACACACCCCTGGAGAATCCATCAACTACAGTGAGGACAGAGAGGTCAGTAACGCAATCTAAGGTGATGTGAGACCAAGGACTTTCTGGTACGGGAAGAAGCATGAGCTTTCCTGTGGGTAGGGTCTTAGGCATCTTGCTTTGACTGCAAATTGAACATGAAGAAACATACTTATAAATATCGCTTGTCATAGCCCTGAACCAGCGAAGAATGAGCCCACTTCAACAGATGGTCACAGCACAAGGTAGGTAATGTTTTCCCGACAGACATTCCATTGGGATGACTGTGTCTTGTATGGCTTGTTTATTCCATCATCTATTTTATATACACTTGTCTATTTAATCATCTATTGTAACTTGGACTTGTCGTATCGTTGTGAAAGTACAGCTCCTACCCCGATGTTAGCAGCATCAGCTTCCACGACAAATGGAATGGAAGGATCAGGATGTCGACGTATGCTAGTCGTGGTAAAAGCTTCTTTCAGTTTCCTGAATGCTTGATCAGCCTCCTGATTCCAAAGTAACTTGGTCATTGCTCCTTTCAGGAGGGCTGTGAGAGGAGCTGCAATGCTGCTAAAATTCCATATGAAGCATCGGTAAAAGTTTGCAAATCCCAAGAATCTCTGGAGTTTTTTAATTATAATAGTAATGGGCCACTGGAAGATGGCTTTGATCTTCTTATCATCCGTAGTGATTTCACCATGGCTGATCACGTATCCTAGAAAAGTTATAGTTGGAAGGTGGAACTCACATTTCTTTCCCTTTACAAACTCAATAAACTTTTACTCTTTACTACTCAATGCATAAAGCTGTCTGTGTTTGATGTGCTCTCATTTTCCCACCACATCCATTTAGCAGTACTTCTGAATAACCGAAATGGCTTAAAACAGCTGAGGGGATGTTTGAAACTGAGTGATAAGATGTTCAGCAATTTATATATGATAATACAAGGCAGTAAATTAAATTGGGCTGAACTGGACAATAGTACCTGGCATGAAAAGTATGTCGTAGAGAGAGTAACAAAAAACTCAACCTCTCACCTCGCGCTCTGAGATGTCTCCGTCACTGTCTGTAGTGTCCTCTAGGATACTGCTGCCCTCACTAAAGTGTGTCACCCTGACCGGGTCAAACATCTCTTGAACATAATAACTACACAATGGAAAATCAGCTTCAAGTGCTGCATTGAGCAAGAGTGCACTGTAAATGGCCAGATATAAATGGCAATGTCAGTAGTAAATTTATATATGCAGTCATGGAACAGGACCTAGCTGTAGAGCACAGCTTTAAGGTGCATATTATGATGTGCTCTTACCAATCATCCTCCTGGCTGTGTCTTGCTCTTTTGGCCAAATGTTTCTCTTCCAAAGCAGACAGACCAGACTCGCTGCATATTACTCCGTGCACTATAAATAAACCACATGTATAATGCCTTGTAAACAATGGAAGAAGGGAAATTTGAATTGTGACCACTCTGTTAAAGGGGCGGATAAGGCACCCCACCCAAACCCCCCGAAAGCTGTTCTGTTATCCCTAATTGCTATGCGATAGTCCTGTGATTAACTCAAAGGCTGGAGAAGTTTCACCTTTCTCTATTTGAATCCTGAAGGCTGTTCGGTTCCGTCGCCCACAATCCATCCTGTGTAATTAAACATTCACATCATAACTCGACCCCGTGTAATAGGGCAAACTCACTCGGATGGGGGAAAGGATTACAGACTACCTGTACTGCTGCCGCAACTCTGCGGCCATTCCAACAACATCCACATACATTCTAGCAACATCCCATTATAGGACACAGTGTATCTGGCTTAAGTACACCCATTTAATAGCATGTTGGACCTTCTTTGGCCTCCAGAACTGCAGCAATTCTTTCTGGCATAGTTTCCACTATATGCTGAAAATACCCTGCAGGAATATTGGTCCAATCTTCATAGGATATTTTCTCTCAAATTACATGGAGGGACTGACATGTTCTAAACTGCCTGTTATACCTTTACCCAGGGATGTTCTATAGGATTAAGATCTGGGGATTGTGAAGGTCAGGGAAACATTGAAAATTTGCTGTCTTAATACTGGAACAAATCCGTGATTATACAACCCTTGTGGCAGGGTTTCTTGTCTTGTTGAAAGTGTCCTTCTGCCATAGTTTAAGCAGCTGCATGAAGGGATGCACTCGGTCGCAGTACATAGGTAAGCCCTTCTGTTCAAATGTCTACTGATTTCAGAGGACCCATGGTGTGCCAAGAAAACATTCCTCACACCTTTATGCCACCTCTACCAGCTTGAACTGCTGACACCTGACAGGAAGGACTCGTTATTTCATGCTGCTTATGCCAAATTCTTACCCTCCCATCATCATAGTGCAACAGAATTTTGGATACATCTGACAAGATGATGTTCCACTGTTTAGTTTTCTGCTCTTCTGCCCACTGGAGCCTTGCCGTTCTGTTTGCCTCAGACAGCAATGACACTCGAACAGGTCATCTGAACAGGTCATCCAAATGTGCTAAGGGACGATGACCTGTGCATTCAGACATGTTAGTTGGAGCAACAGCATTGTATCTGGCTGCAATTTGCTTGACCGTGCGCCACTTGATCATCAGAATTATTCTTGATGTCATCCTCCTCTGATCCCTTTCAAAATATTGGTCCTGGCTAGTCTGGTCTATGCCTCGTTCGCAGTTCGCTTCGCTCAGACCACTTGAATTTCCCATTCTAATGTTTACATGCTGTTTTTTGTAATTAGTCAAAACTGACCTTTCATGACCTTCATTATAAACTTTTTTAAGCAGTCATGACCTCACCCTGTCATAATATTTAATATCAGATCTTCCCTGTGTCCAAAGTGATCTCATGGCAGGAATTTTCCCAAGTGTTTACATTAAAGGAATCTGACTATACTGATTACTCTTTGCCAGCTAACAGCAAATAAAAGATGCTGGATTTTGGATTATGTGAGTATATAACACGTGACTGTGTTTGTGTCAGAGAAGGGAGAGGAGAGGCTTTGTCTCCAGCCTCTCGCTGCTTGCCGCTGTTCAGCTTCTCACTCCTGAGATCCTTCTCGTTCTCCTTCTCACCATTGCGTCCCACTCCGCCAATGCTGCTGCAACTTCAACCGTTGACAAAGTGCACCGGCTCAAAGCGTGGTCTAGAGCCAAATTTGAACACGGGCATCTTCCTCATTGGCTCATCTCCTCAGAGGGGCAACAAATGCACAGTTTCAGCTCCTATCGATACCCAGGTAGAACCTTATAAAATCAAACTGACAATGACAAGGAAACCATATTTTCAACACCTCCAGCACAACAAGTAGTAGTTTTTAGCAATGCACTACTTTTAATGGTTGTTGAGCATCTGGAAAGTATGCAAGTCACCAGGGTAACATCATCAAGAAGCCCTTTTAGACTTACTTCCATCAGGTGAATTCGGCCTCTTTTTTGCTTCAGTATTTGAGACTAATTCGTAGGAGGGCATTTTGCCAACATGAATCCCCTCTGCCATGTCATGCACTCTCTGCATCAGTTGTGGGCCATACCTGCTAGACCAAACATTTACATTCTGAATACTTTGGCTCAAGTTGTTAAAATGTTAGTATAAAAATCAACACTTTTATCTGTATCTTAATTTCAGGCTGATTTAACAAGTAGATAAGCTAACGTAGTGAGCGGTTGTCTTGGCTTGTCCTAATGGCAGTCAGGGGCCAAAACACTTACTGTAACACTTTATACTTATAACGCACTTTCTATACAGAATTCCACACGCTTCAAGATTGGTCTAATGGGCCAGTCATTGCTCATCCTCTGCTGCTCTTGTTCAGTCGGCAGAGGGTGGATTTTCGTCCTGCTCCGTCTCTGTCCCATTGTCAAATGCGCTAACATTTGCTGAACTTGAATCTTATTAATTCTGATGTCAGCAGGGGTAACATTCCAGAACTGTTGTCAGTGTAAATCATTTGAATAAATGACTGTCCTGTTTGCCTGCTACGAGCTGCCATAGCTGCAGGTGTTTGGTGACTAGACCAGTCAGCATGCAGGAGTCTGCCTATGTTCAGTTAGAACAGGCATCAGTAAGATGAGACTCGCTGTACTCACTCATTATCTTAATACTGTTCATTAAATTAAGTCAGCGGTTTATATTGAGTTTACGTCATTTGGTACGACGACTCTACAGTCTTGAATTGATTTCTGCAGTGTAATATGGATATAAATGTTAAAATGTTCTATTACAGAACACGACACCTATTGCGTTTTATATTTTATATTATATCTCTGATATGACCACTGTAACATAAAGTTGCGGTTCTAAGTACGTGAAACATTTTGATCGACTGAAATGTAGATGTATGTACATGCAATATATTTGTGAGTATGTAAATCAAACAGCTATTCTTATTCTTATGGCTAGCTAAATAGATTGCAATTTCGTCGTCTTCAAGGCATGGCATGGTGTTTATTCATTCGTTGGCATACAAAATGACGCCTTTTCACGTTGTGGAACTACAAATATGGCGGCCTTTTTTCTTTAGCGTTTTAATGACGTAAAAGCAGAGTCTCACCGTAAAGTCGGGCAGGAGGATCTGGACTCATTTATTTCTTCGTATCTTCCGCCATCTAGCGGTCAATAACGGTTAGTCTTGAATTGATTTCTATCGTGTAATACTTTGGATATAAATGTTTAAATTTCCTGTTGCAGAACAGACAAAGTATAGTCAACCAGTTCTAACCTTTTGATAAAAACTTGAACTTCAAAGTAGGTGAATCTATTTCCTTAAACCAATCAGATCAAAGTTCATTTACATAACATCAATGCTTTGAGTGCTTTAGATATGAGAACATCACAGTGATCTTTCTGCTCACACATCAGTCAGTCTATAATTCTGTATTATGTTTCTATAGCTTCCAACTTTCATGAGTTCCTTGAATCTGTGGAGAAAATTGCAGACCAATGTAGTTTCTTATTTGTGAACATTTATACATTTTATGTAATTTATTTATCATTTAAATGTTTTATTACTTTTAATTTATAGACATAAGGACACAGAAAACAGTTCATATACTGAATGAATTGTTACATGGTAATATTTTCTAGACTGTGTTTACCATATGTTTTTATTTCTAAATGTTAATGCAGTGTGTTAATCTGTCACACCGAGGCAGAAGGGGTGAATCTGATATACCCCTCTTCCATTGTCAACTATTCAGAGTCCTCCAGTGGAGCTCATACAACTAAAGAAACACATACAGAGGTCACTGGAGGTTCTAAGTTACATCTAAAGTGGTCTAGTTGTGACGTTGCGAGGATAAGCAGGATGCGGGGACGAGGCACGATGAAACGCACTTTTATTTTTGCAAACATGCAAAACATACAACAAAGCTCAAACACTATGCACATCTCAAACACCAACACACGTACTATGACACACGAGACATATATACACCCAAGCCGATTACACATAACAGAGAACAGGTGAACGACACGAGAGGGTGTGGCAACACAGACGAACACACACACACCAAGATGTTTGAGGAGGGGGCGGGGCCACAACATGACACTAAGCCTGTACACACTGTTCCAACACTACCCTGTAGGGCACCATCTCCATGGAAGTGTATTTTTAAAAGCATGTTTGATAACCATATTTATACTGGAACAATTTAATCAAATGAGTTGTGTTTTTTGTTCCTCTCTAAGACCTTTCGGACGCCGATATTCAGATTTGAGTCTGAGCAAGTTGAGAAACCCACTGTGAGGGTTTCTGGGTGCTCTGGAGGAGCATCCAGAAGTTGTACACCTGCACCAAGCCTGAGACCCCTCTGCCCCTGACACAATTGCCCAGGAATGTGGGCATGTACCTAGACTATGAGGATGGGCAGCTGTCTTTCTATTACATACTAACATATCTACATATTTATCGGAAACCTCTGGGAGAAGAAGCTGTATCTCCTCTTTGCACTGCTGGACAGACACACTCATGACACTGTACTCATCAAAAGCAGCACCAGAGATGCACTGAGTCATATCCCGCTACACACCTCTCAGGCCAGCTTGTTTGCACATTTTGTCATAAAACTTAAGATGTCATTTGTTGCTGTTATATATAAAATTACCAAATTAAAAAATAAATAAATCAAAAAGTACTTGTGGCTAGAGAAACACAGCCAATCACATAAACAAGATATAATGTCAGTAATGTTTGCGGCAGGTGTTTCAAATGTGCCCAGACTCATATTCAAAAATATCCATGTTTCAACAGTTTGAAGGTGGCCATGACACTAACAGTCTGGTGGAAATTCCACAAGATATCAAACTCCACACTCACACAAACTAGTCATTCTCCCATTTGGAAAAATCCAGAATTTACCATGAACAAAAATATTAAACTTTACATCTTGGATAGAAAAAGGCATTACACACCTTAAACATATTTATCATAAGACTTCTTTCATGTCATGCCCACAACTAGCCCCAAAATATGGTATAGAAAGCCCCCAATTCCTACAATACCATCAGCTAAGATCACCTATGTGTTCAAAAATCAATTCCGATACCTACATCCATATCAGAATTTATAAACATTCCTAATACAAAAAACCTATTATCCAAGATATACAAAATAATAGTGAAATCAAATATCACAGTTACTCTCCCATCGAGACAATGGGAGGAAGATTTATTACCAGCCCCCGATGCCGCAGTTTGGATTAAAATGTGTAATAATCATTACCACATGACAGGAACACTAACCTACAATGCATTCAGTACAAAATAATACAGAGTACATTATACTACACATTGGATGTTTAAAATTGGTTTCACAAGCTCAGCAATCTGTACATACTTTACTCAAAACACATCTGACGATTACATTCATACCACTCGGCAGAGCACATCTATCAAGCAATTTTGGCAAGTTGT
Source organism: Electrophorus electricus (assembly GCF_041902795.1). Classification (NCBI taxonomy): domain Eukaryota; kingdom Metazoa; phylum Chordata; class Actinopteri; order Gymnotiformes; family Gymnotidae; genus Electrophorus; species Electrophorus electricus. The sequence goes on along the minus strand of NW_027658714.1, from coordinate 870,680 downwards.
CATCACCAACATATCCCATGCTTTAAATAACCATATCCATCCAACACCATCTTTATGTCTCCTAGGAGACAGATCATCAACCAATAGGACAGGATACTATGTATAACATTATTATATTGATATAATAAAAATATTATTGCAAAAAAACAACAAACAAAAAAACATACTCATGAACTGGAAAACAAAAAATAATGTTAGTGTCACCCAATAGAAAAATCTATTAATAGACTATATATCAATAGAATAATTCTCAGAATTAATCAATAACAGAACCAATAATCTAGACTGGACACCTTTGATAAAATCCATACAGAGCCAATCCATAAACGCTAAATATCACACTCTAATACGTGTACATATACAATCCAACATACATGTACTCGCACATAACCATATACATACATTCACATTCACACTCACACACACACACACACACACACACACACACACACACACACACACACACACACACACTATTCCTGTAATGGTGCAGATGGCGAATACTTAAAAATATTATATATACATTTTGCGTTTGTCTGTTCATCTGTCTGTCTTATTTTTAATAATAAAGCTCTAAAGGTCCTCTGATGGGGGGGTAATAAATTAAAATATTTATTTCTCCAGATTTCTAACTCTGAGAGAAAAAAAAAACGTCCTTTTACAAATTGCACCTCGTTGTGGACCTCGGCTAGGTTTACATTCCAGGTGATTATTTTTAAGATATAAATAAAAAAAAATAAAAAATAAAGTGTAACAGTTCCCGATGAGGCGGTATGGTGGTAGCGGGCCAAAAAAATCAAAATCTTCAATATGTCGCATGTAATTTACTCTAAATAAATATATTTAGATATGATTTACATACCAGTTATATTTTTAGGCCTACTAAATGTATACTTTAAATACATTCATTAATTAGCACAGATAATATATCTGCTCTTTATACTTGGATTTTTAACCTATATATTTAAAAATTTAACTGATGTATTTATTTCTGCAGATTTCTTACTCTGAGAGAAAAAGACGTCCTTTTACAAATTGCACCTCGTTGTGGAACTCTACTAGGTTTAATTCCAGGCGAGTATTTTTAACGTCAAAGAACAAATGCCTTCTTCAAGGCAAACTGATTTAATCCCATTAACTATCTTTAATGTGATAGATTTTTGTTGCCATGAATGTTGCTGTGCTTATCAATGTAAAAGAATTTATTTTGAGCCATGTGGTAAATGATCCAGTGTGACCAGCATATGGACGATTTTTGGAAAATACTTTAACTGGGTAATATTTTGAAATGTAAGGCATTGTTAAAGTCTAGTACAGTTAATAGGCTAGTAGAGAAACAAGCCTCTCATTCATGTTATTAAGGCTATCAGTTTAAATAATTGAATAATTAATCATTAACGATAAAAATAAATAAATAAATGGCATTTGGATAATATTAAAAAATAAACATTTACATAAAATAACTCTTACGTAACAACTAAGTTGTCATCTGTCATCTGAATTCTAAAGCTAAAGTGTTCCTTTGATCGCTTTGGTCAATCGACACTTCCCTGGCTCTGTTGAATTGTTGTTGCTTTTTGGAAAACTGTTGTATAATTTGTGTATTTAGATTATTTGGTTAAGTCGTTTAATATTTTATTTTGTTCATTTACTACTTTCACCTACGATTTCCAGAAAGGTTCAACGACGTCCCTCACAAAGATGAATCCGAGTGCTCCAAGTGCTCCGATGGCCTTGTTGTACGTAGGTGATCTTCATTCAGACGTTACGGAGGCCATGCTATTCGAGAAACTGAGCCCTGCTGGTCTAATTGTCTCCATCCGAGTGTGTGGGGACATGATGACCAGTTGCTCACCTGGATATGCATATGTGAACCTTCAGCAGCCATGCTGAGCGTGCTTTGGATATGATGAACTTTAACGTCATCAAAGGCAGGCCTATGCGCATTATGTGGTCCCAGAAAGACCCCTTTCTGAGGAAGAGCAGAATTGGCAACATCTTCCTCAAAAACCTGGACAAGTCTATTGACTGCGGAGCCCTTTATGACACATTCTGCAACTTTGCCATTCCTTTCCTGCAAGGTGATTTGTGATGAGAACGGCTCTAAGGGCTACGGCTTTGTACACTTTGAGAGCGGCGAGGCTTCGGAGAGAGCCATTGAGAAACTTAATGGCATGATGCTCAATGACCGCAAAGTGTTCATTGGCTGCTTCAGGTCTCGCAAGGAGTGTGAGGCTGAGATGGGAGCCAGGGCCAAGGAGTTCCCCAGTGCGTACATCAAGAACCTTAGAGAGGACATGGACGACATGGTTAGCATTAAGGCTAAAACCCCACACTAATACAACGCAAGGAAACCCTAGAACTGGAACTGAGACCTACTGGTCTAGTATGTCGGTCTGCATAGTGGGTACAACTGTTCTAACAAGTGCTGGATGGCTCTTTGGCATCACAATTTGGTGATAGGCTGTGTGTTCACTCGAGTGTGCGGTGTGTGTTGAGTGTTGACGTGCCCCTTTGTCCCAGGCCTGTTTCCTCCGCCATGCAAGGCATCGGCGACCTGTCACAGCCGATCATCATCTCACGCCCGGCCTGGCTGTCAGCAACATCACCATCCCCAGCGACTCAAGAGGACGAGGACGACACCGATGCCTAGGTCCCGCCCACCAGGTGCCCTTGCCGTGACCTCTCACACCCCTGCTGTTCCACCTGCTGCTCCACTGCAACTCAAGTCTTTTTAAATCCATTATGAAATCCTTCCTAACAGTTTCCCTGCTGTTGCTCATCTTGTGGTTTAATCCTTCCTCCCCTTCCTTAGCCCCACCTTCCAGCTGCGGCGTGAGCCAATAGGCAAACGTCATCACCTGCGTGACTGTGCAGGACTTAGACTCGTCCACATGCAGACCGCTCAGTCCCAAGTGTCTGCCCCAAGCGTCGTGTAGAACACCGCCGACCTGCCCAAGTCACTGGCCATGGTCATGCCTTTGGTGAAGGCCTTGCCCTGGGAGGGTGTTGTTCCTAAATCCCCAGTCAGCTGTTAAACATTCAAATATAAAATAAAGATGCAAACTTCAGAATTAGTACAAGAGAATAGCTGGTCCTGTTCTTTATTGCAGGTTAATGTTAAGCATTATTGAGGCACCATCATATGTCTAAGAATAAAACAAAGAACCCACATTTTTATACTAATGTTAATTTAAAAAATGTATTATGCTGCACTTGTCCTGAATTAATTTATTATAACCATATTAGATTCTAGTCCATGACTAGCATGTCAATCAAAGCTTTATCCAGCTGCTTTTGTAACCTTTTCAAGAACAGAACACACTAACATCTCAATTCTAAAATGCATTGCAGTAAAGCAACACATTAAAGGTTATTTGGTTGTACTAGTCTATTGATCCTATAGGTCAGTGGCTATCAAGAATTGATCAAGCAGTTTTACTGGGTGTGTCTGTAAAAAGAACTACAGCTCTCAGTGAGCTCATTTTTTGGTTTAAGATTAATCGTCATGAAAATAATTGCGATTAAAGCTGTGTCTGTTTAATTCAACTATTATACTATAAACCTAATATTTTAAAAGGGCTGGCAACTTTCTAGATCAGATTACAACATGAGTGTTAAGTAGAGGTGCTGTAGCTATACAGAATACAAATGCCGCCAACACTGTAGTGTAAAGGATTACAAATAGAATTTTTAGGCCCATTGCCTCAACCTCCAGCTCGAGATACCCAGGGTATGGTGTATTGAGCCCATTAGTGGCTGTCAATTTAACACAACCTATAGTGGGCAACATATCCTCATCTTCCCCATATAAATGCATTCAGAAAAATTGCTCCGTAAGAGTACTCACTTGATTATTATTCTCCAACAGGTAAGGAGTAACAACATTGCAAATCTTGAGCTCTACTAGAGGACATGTTCCAATAACACACTGCAATAATTGATCACAGGAGGGTTGTGTACTAGCTGAGTAAATGGGGTGAGTCAGGCAATCTGGGGGAACAACAACTGGGGGGTCTCGTTTCCCTGGGAGCTAGAGAACACTGGGTTTGCATTTCTTATGCTTCACTTCTGTGGGCAGTTCTTTGCAATATGCCTTGGAACCTCACATTTGAAACAGACTGGTTGCACATCCAACGGATACTTTGGCTGTGAATTCGGTCTGCTAGCAGTACTACTTTTCTGTACTGTGAGGTCTTTAGCTGCTTTAGTTAATTCAACTATGGCACGGCTCTGCTATCACTTTAAGGACGTCCTCCAGAGTGACTGACATTAGTTCTTGCACTTTATGAGCTGCACACTGTGCTCGACTAGTACTACTACCACCTCTCAACTTTACAGCTTTGGCTTTAACTAAGGACTCCTCTAGAAACCACAAATAAGCCTCCTCCCGCACCTCCATCACAGAGGATTCTGGGTTGTTTTGCACATATCTGCAAAGCTCTCTCCTAAGAGAAGAATCTGACTCCCTCTATGAACTGATCCCTTAGTGCCAATCTCTCATCAACTACGACACCACTTCAGTAGCAAGCTAAGGGCTTGCGCCAAGGCATGTGAAAATTCTCTTATGTCTTCACCCTCCTGCTGTTTACAGCTGTAAAAACAATGCAACAGTTGGGGTACACTGTGATTGTCTGAAAATGCTTCTCTGAGGTAGGTTAACTAGTCACTAGCATTATCAAGGTCAGCACTGCTGCACATACATGCCTCTTCTAGAGCCAGACCTCTTAGCAGGGACATAAAATCATACTGGTCATGGTCAGACTGATTCCTATCATCTGGTCGACATCTTCAGTGAAATCATCGACAGGCCTACCATCTTTCTCAAGCTCGCCACAAAATGGGGGAATATGCTTCTCCATGGGAACATAAACATAAAATCTATCGTAGCCATAGCTTCCTCATGTTTAGTATGCAACTCCCTAATTTGTTCTTGCAACTGTGATTCTTGTTCACCTGACTGTGATACTGTACAAACTTCAGTCTTTACAGTCCCTACTACGAGCTTGGTGAAGGATAGGAGTTGATGATGAGTTGGCTGGCACAGTCCCTCTGGCCTAAAGTTCCTGTCGTTGTCCTGTTGCGTCACAACGATGATCTCTGTAGCTCTGACGTGGTATCAAAACAGTTGTAACCAGACACCAGAACACCACTCGGTCTCCCACTAAATGCCAACCTGCTCTTCAGCACTACCGCATTAGGTACTTCACTCTATACTTGCACATAAAAAAAAAACCCTTTAGTTCCTCTTAGCTACTTGGAATACTCCACTCCTGGTAGCAAGTTTTATGGCCTGTGAATATTTGAGACCCAATGGGACATTCCTTTCCTATACATACATGAGAGTAAGAGGAAACCAGGCACATCAATTGAAAATATATGTATTTCTCTTTTTTAAACTTCCTGTAGTACACACAAGCTAGTGTACACATAATATGTCAGTGGCTGTTTGGAAATTTAAAAAAAAAACAAAAAAACAAACTATGCTTCCACACTGTAGTGTGAAGGATTACAATTAGAAAGCATCTTCTAAAATGATCGCTGACCTGTTGTGCCTGTACTTACTTTGTTAACATGTGCTAAACTCCACAACACACGTAGGCTAAACACTGGAACTTATCTGCGCTCACTCACAGTAGCTACACAAACTAACTAAACAGAAAAGAACATATTCACTTTTCCACTGACCGTATACAATTATTTTCTATGTCCCTTATTACAGAAGCGTCAACAAACTAAACTAAAATAAAGTCCCAAAACAACTGCCTTCCGGTTGGTCCTAAACAGATAGAAAGGTTCATGGAAGGTGAACCTGCAACACTGATGGAAAACTCCAACCTTTATCTTACAACTCATGCACGCACACACCCACAAAATCATTCAACAACCCTTTTGTTAGACGGCTAAAACAAATCTTAAATCTTTACTGTGTTGGTAAGGGAATAATCCAAGGTTTTTTCACCTTTTTCTTAAAACTCACAAAAAGGCAACTCACAGGAGCAAAATGTTCCTTGTTCGTTTATTGATAAACATGTTAATCCCGCTTGTTATCGCGATGGCACCACCTGGTGGTTTTAAAGGTACCACGACCTATTTGTTCCACCAGCTTTGTGTAGGCACAACCGATAATCACCCGGTTACATGTACAACCCAAAATGCATCTAAAATAAACATCAGAAATCATAAGTGCATTAACTCTTTGTAGGACTGCGATAGGTTGGATAACAACAGAACACTTGTCCCGCCATATAAGCGAAATGAACGCCTGCTTAGGTCTCCAAGTGGCCACCAATTGGCTCCCCAGAGCACTTAAATGTATTTACAGCTCTGGAAAAAAATGAGAGACCACTACAAAATGATCAGTTTCTCTAGTTTTACAATTGATGTGTATGAGTTTGACCAGGCTGAGTAGTTTTGTTTTATCCCATAAACTACTGGCAACATGTCTTCCAAATTCCAGATAAAAATATTGTATTTTAGAGCATGTTCTTTATGAAAATGACTAATGGTCAAAATAACAAAACAGTTACAGAAATTTCAGACCACAAATAATGCAAAGAAAACAAGCATTTACAAACAACACGGTACTAATATTTCTACTTTGGATGAGTCAAGAATCAATATTTGGTGGAATAACCCTGATTTTTAATCACAGCTGTCATGCATCTTGGTATGCTTTCCACCAGTCTTTCACATTGCTGTTGGGTAATTTTATGCCACTCCTGGCACAGAAATTCCAGGAGCTCGGCTTTGTTTGATGGCTTGTGACCATCCATCTTCCTCTTGATTACATTGCAAAGGTTTTCATTGGGGCTCAGGTCTGGAGATTGGGCTGGCTATGAAAGGGTCTGGTGGTCCCTCATCCACACTTTGATTGACCTGGCTGTGTGACATGGAGCATTGTCCTGTTGAAAAAAATAAATAAAAAATCATCAGAGTTGGGGAACATTGTCATTGTATTTATTTATTTATTGTCCTATGCCAGGGGAGTCAAACTCAAATACACAGTGGGCAAAAATTAAAAACTTGGACAATGTTTTGCTTAAACATTGAATCTGGAACAAGCAAAGTTTAATACTATAGACACACGTGAAATCAAATGTCAAATCAAAGACATCTGTGGCATTCATTTTTTAAATAAATGTTTTTAAAAATCTTATGCCTCTTTCTTTATTTGTAGCCTTATGAGTTAAATTTCAATGGTAACCTTTTTTTTCACAGGCTAACAATAATAATAATAATAATAATAATAATAATAATAATAATAATTTCCTTCAATGAAAATCCACCCATTCAAGTCCATGCTTTGGAGTAGCGAGGAAAAGTGCATAAAGAAAACATTCATTCAAGCTCAGTTTGCTACTCTCTGATCTACTCTGATGCACACTGGTCCAAGCCAGATACCTGACATCTCTTCTTGGATGCTAGCTCATCAATGTTTGGGGTCAGGCTCTGAGCTGAGAAAATCCTCAGGATTGAGTGAAGGTGTTCATCAGTGAGACGACTCCTGTGTGATGTTTTTCTCATCTTCATCAAGGAGAATAGTTGCTCACACAGATATGTGCTGCCTAACATAGAGAGCATTGGAGCAGCTGGGGCATTGTGTCATGGATGTAATGTGGAAACTGTGCAGCGCCCACAGCGTCATACTTTGACTTCAGCGTGTCACTATACTGGAGTTCAAGCAGCTCCATTTGGAGGTTAGTTGGTGGGCTTTCCATATCAACTGCAAAAGGATTACTAAGCAGTTAAAACCTACATTTCTGGGCATCAAAGTCAGCAAATTGCCAGGTCACTCGGCACTGAGTAACTTGAGTTTTTCAGCAAACTGTGCACTTGGGAACATGGCAGTAGAGCTCTGCATTTTTATGGTTTGGCCATAAAATTGGCCACAGGCACAATTTTGTTTTAAAAGCCCTCACTGCAACATACATGTCTGTGATGACATGGCCCTGACCCTGAAGCTGCAAGTTGTGCAGCTGGTGGCATGAGGTTGCTAATGAATGTCAACAGAGGAGGGGGCGTTTGTGGGTCCTGATTGACACGCCAATGCACCAGCAGAGCATTCTGGGATTTGTAGTATTAGCGGTGAATTCACTGTCTACCGGTGGGCCAGCTCTAGTAGACATATAGTATTTTCTCGCAGGCCAAATATAATTACACTGTGGGCGAGATTTGGCTTGCGGCCCTGAGTTTGACATCTATGTCCTATGCTATTGCAATGGCGACTCAGATTTTTGCTTAGGGCTTCATAAAGACTTGGGACAGCCCTGGCATCACAGTTTTGTGCACAGGAAAATCATCAAACCTGTTAACTGCGCTACCAGGGTTTTTCAAGTAACTGTACAAATAAATTGCAAACACAATTTCTTTTAGAACTTGGATCCAGTTACATTTTATGAGTGCCAAAATGTAATGAATCACAGCAATTTAAAAAATCGCCTTATTAGTTGTGACTCTAGAATCCTTTACACCTAGAAAATTACAGAAATTACATCTTTGATCTTGCGCTCAAAATCCTCCACATGCTTACTAGATTCACTGCCTGCACACTTTCTTAAGGAAATCCTACCTGAAGTAATTGAACCTTTTCTAAATTTAATAAACTCCTCCTTGAACCTTGGCTACATCCCTAAACCATTCAAATTACCAGTAATCAGACCACTTATCAATAAATCTAACGTCGACCCATGTCAGCTGTCAAACTACAGGCTGATCTCAAAGCTTACATTTATTTCCAAGATCCTAGAAAAAGCTGTAGCTCAGCAGCTAAGCTCATATCTGAATCAGTACCAGATACATGAAGTTTTTCAGTCAGGGTTTAGGCTTAATCACAGTACAGAAACAGAACTAAATAAAGTAGTTAATGACCTGTTGTTGGCTTCTGACCTTGGTTAGGTCTCTGTGCTTATAATGCTTGAACTGCGTGCAGCATTTGACAATATAGATCACAACATTTTACTAGATCCTGAGAGTGCTACGAGTGTTCAGGCCTGTCCGAGCCATCAACAGAGCAAAGGGACTCAAGGTACTGCCCGTTGTGCCTGTGCCCATGCGTGCCACACGCCTCTCTCCTGCCATCCCTGATAACTGCCTCTCTGCCCGTCTGACCAGAACATGGTGCAGTGTGTGTTCGTGGCTATCAGGACCATCGGGAACATCATGATTGCCACCGCTCTGCTTCAGTTCATGTTCGCCTGCGTTGGCGTCCAGCTCTTTAAGGTGCTCTCTGCTCCCCGTGCACACGTACCACCCCCTGCACCTCCCTTACTTCGTAATGACACCAGCAATACATGAATTGCACTTATGACTTGTCTCACTTTTGACAAAGTAGGTGCTCTTGTGGGTGCTGTTGAGAGTAAATGTTACATTTTGTATCGCAGGGCAAATTTTATTGCCGCACAGATGAGGCAAAACACACACTGAAGCAGTGCAAGTAAGCACTACTTAGGGAAGGTGTCTGTGTGTTATCAAATGGCAATGATTCATTGATTCTGTGTTGTTCTCATAGTGTGTGTGTGTGTGTGTGTGTGTGTGTGTGTGTGTGTGTGTGTGTGTGTGTGTGTGCGTGTGTTTGCATGTAATGCAGAGGCACATTTGTGGTATATAAAGATGGTGATGTGACTCACCCGATCATGCGCCAGCACTTCTGGCTCAACAGCGAGTTTAACTTTGATAACGTGCTGATGGGCATGATGGCCCTCTTCACTGTCTCCACCTTTGAGGCTTGACCCACGTAAGTCTCCACAATGATGTGATCCCATGTCAAAGGGCAAAGGTCAACTAAGCACATATTTCCTCCCCTGGGTTACACTTGTTCTCTTCTGTTTCATGATTTCCCTCAGACTCCTTTACAAGGCCATCGATGCCAACGGGGAGAACCATGGCTCATTCTACAACTACCGCGTGGAGATATCCATCTTCTTCATCGTCTATATCATCATCATTGCCTTCTTCATGAGGAACATCTTCGTGGGTTTTGTCATCATCACACTCCTCCACTATTCATGCTATGTCATGCTGTAACTGAAGCTAGTTATTTGGCCATTTGTCTTGTCCCCAGCATTATTTCATGGATGCCTGGAATTTCTTCAATGCTCTCATTGTGGTGGGGAGTGTGGTGGAAATTGTGGTTACAGAGTTCATTGTGAGTGTCCAGTCTGCTTTCATACTGTTACTATCAATATAGAAGTATAGAAAATGTATTGGCTGTAACATTGAGACTGAGACATAAAACCAGAAAACATGACTAGAAGTAGAGGAACAAGCACCACAGCAGGACAGGTTACTTAGGGGAAAACTCAAAACAGGTGTTAAGAACAGTTAGAACAAAGCATATTACAGGGTGGAAACAAAAAAGAACAACAAATCCACATGGCACTAGCACCACGGCAACCATGATGTCAGGGTGGGGAAACTATGGCAGTGGCATACCTGCCATACAGTATCGTATGATTTCTCAGAAATATTCTCATTAGTATTTTAGATTATTATTTCATTAGAATCATTATTTATAATCAGTAATCAGCAAAAATTATTTACAACTATATACTTGTCATAATCATCACTGCAATTGAATTTTTAAGACTGTCCAGAAGGTGATATTATTGCAAGTTTATAAACTTGGAGATCTACTAGACATTAGGCACAGCAATCAGATAATCTTACTCATAGAAATTCTTTATATAGCCTCTGCCTCTCTTACTTCCTTTTCCACAGAGCTCTGAAGACAGTTCTCGGGTGTATATCGCTTTCTTCTGTCTGTTTCGTGTGATGAGACTGGTTAAGATGCTCAGCAAGGGGGAGGGCATCCGCACACGCCTCTGGACCTTTGTGAAATCTCTTTAGGTCAATGGTCACTGCAACAACAACAAAAAACCCCTCAGTTTCTTCTCTCTACCTGAACACACAAAAGCTGAGAATTCAAATGAGATTTTTTTCTTCTGTTTTCTTCTGTTTGTCCCAAAGGCCCTCCCTTATGTAGCGCTGCTCATCGCCATGATCTTCTTCATCTATGCTGTGATTGGCATGCAGGTGGGTGGGGGAGGGAATACAGATTCTGATGAGTGTGAACATACAAATACACGTCATTTGAAGAGCACCGAATATGAACCCACTGCTGTGCAGGCATCTCAGGGACATGGTGCTTGCCTGACTGTCTTTCTCCCTAGCAGACATTGGAGCAGAGGAGCCAGCAGGAGGCACAGCAGTGGAGTCATTGTGGACCTCACAGCCCGCGGGAGCGTAGACAAAACTGCACTCAGGTTGGATGAGTCTCATCCCCACCTGTGTGCGTGTGTGCTCGTGTTTGTGTGTGTGTGCGTACATAGGTGTGCCACGGGCGAGGCTTGGCAGGAGATTATGTTGGCCAGATTGCCAGGGAAACGCTGTGATCCAGAGTCGGACTACGAGCCCGGCAAGGAATTCACCTGCGGCAGCAACTTTGCCATCATCTATTTCATCAGCTTCTTCATGCTCTGTGCTTTCTTGGTAATGCACAATTCTTTTACTTTCATGTGAATTTAATTCAGATGCTTACATTCCTCTTTATTTGCTGTGTCCATTTATCACCTTTCCCAGATTATCAATCTCATTGTTGCTGTCATCGTGGACAATTTTGACTACTTGACACATGATTGGTCGATTCTGGGATTGCATCACTTGGATGAGTTCAAAAGGATCTGGTCAGAGTATGATCCCGAAGCCATGTAAGGCCCACCTCCATAAGTAAGCCCCACCTCCATAAGTAAGATACACCTCCATAAGTAAGCCCCACCTACATAAGTAAGCTCCACCTCCATGTCTCGCTTTGCCGTCTCTCTTCATCGTCCACTTTTCTCACTCCAGCATTCTTCACAGGGTTTCACAAAGCACTTGGACGTGGTGGCCCTGCTTAGGACTATCCAGCTTCCTCTGGGCTTTGGGATGCTCTGTCCCCACCGTGTGGCCTGCAAGGTACTGCACACGCTCATGCACTCAGACAGACACAGACACAGACACACACACACACACACACACACACACACACTAGGTGAGCCATTCTTGACCTACTTACCTGCAGCAGACAAAACACAGATGCATTCATTGCTGTCTGTGGACTCCTGCCAGCAGCAAGGTACAGTATCAACTCATGGTCACCTGGAGCTTCTGGGCCATCTTTGATTTGCTGATAGTATCATTCTAAGTGTCTTTTTGCTTGGCAAATATTTGTGTGTACTATATTAGTGTCATTCATAAGAATGCAGAGGACAGAAAGAGGCTTCCTCTATGAAACTGCCATGTGTCAGCCATTGTGGTGATGAAGTTAAAGGGCGCTCTGTTATTTCCATAATTAATTTTGGACCATTTTGTTGCATCAGCAGCAGTTATGGTTCAGATACTGTAACGGTAATTCCAGGTTTACATTTGTAATGTCAGGTTTACATTACATTACAAATGTCGGTATGCATCAGTTTATTTCCAGAGCTTATCACAGAAGAGACCTTCTCTGTTTCAGAGCCATACTTTAGCATTGGTTCCATTTATTTCAATGCCATATTTTATATATGCACACTAGGCCTGCAGCTATAGGATATTTTAGTAATCGAGTATTCTCTCGATTATGGCATCAACTAACTGATTTTTCAGATAAGTAATACTTTGCTTTATTAAAGAGCAATTGGAAATATACAAAAAGAATAAGAAAAGTCTCTTAAAATAAACAACTTGTCACGATCAGTCCCTTTCATCTTCGGTGTTCCGTGTTTTCCCTGTCTTGTGTTTAGCTCTGTTCCGTTCCATAGTTTGATTTTGTCCTCACCTTGTTTGATTGCTTACACCTGTCCTTCGTTTCTAGTTTTGTGAAGTTGAATATATTTAAACCCTGCCTTGTTCCCTTAGATTTTGCTGTTCATTTGAATTATTGAATTTTGACTGATTGGTCTATGTGTTTAGTTCATTGAATGTTTGCATGTTTATTCGTATGGTTGTGTTGGTTTGTGCTCCGTGTTTCCTAGCTCTGAGTTTTCCCTAGCCTTAGTTATAGCCTGCTTCCCTGTTTGCTTTCGTGCCTTTGTGTGTTTGTTTTGTTTAATCATGTATCGCCTCGCTCTCTGTGTTGGCTCTTTGACCCTGGACTGCCTAAACGACTGATTTTGTATTTGCCCCTATTAAATCTCGCTCTTCTCCGCACATGTCTGCCTCCTTACCGCTCAACGTTACACAGCTAAACAAAACAGAAGACTTGTTTGAATGAGTTGAATGCCAAATACAAAACAGTTTGCTTTACACCCATAAAAAATATAATCCAGGTAAAACTAAGTATTTGTGTGAAATCAGAAGTAGTTTATTACTTCCTCAGTGTAAAAAATGTGACAAACTGCATTTGTTCAATTCATTCATTCAAAATACAATTTTACGTAATGGAACTTACTCCAGTCCATTAACTATAATACCTACTCCAAAAATGTCAAATTCAATGTCTCTGCCAATAAACATGATGAGAAGTCACTCCAGCATAATTATACACCACTGAAGTGATTTAATGTCACATAGTGAACTAGCTGACCTTCCTCTTGAACTGTCCGAGCTCAGGGGTTAAGGTAATTGACTTATAATCAGAAGGTTGCTGGTTCAAGTGCCACCACTGCCAAGCTGTTGGACCCCTGAGCAAGGCCCTTAACCCTCAGTTTCTCAAGTTGTACTCGGTTGTAATTGTAAGTTGCTTTGGATAAAAGCATCAGCCTGTGAGGGGGTTGAGATGGGAGGTGGCCCAAAGACCACTGCTGCAGGAAGGACAACCAATCAATATAAAGGACCAAATGTGACAGGCATATGGTCAATGCCCACCCTGACGCCCCCTATAAATCATGTCATGTTGTCAAGCCCAGTCCCTCTGTTTTCATGATGAAGAGCTATCATTTCAGCTCCATATCACCAGCTTGTTTCAATACAAGCTGATATAAGAGTATCTGATGGAAATGTCCACCATTGAGGTTTCAGTGCAGTGTTGAACACATCTACCTTTCTCACACTGAACCTCTTAGGTCTGGAAATCAGAGTGAACAGAGAAACTGGACAAGCACCGTTTCGTCTGCTTGGCTTCAGAATCATTTGCATCTATATAGGAACCAAAAATTATAAACCTCATGATTGCACATTTGATATTCCTACATTTTATTTCCTGCTTGGAAATGTGCTATATTGTAGAGATAAGGGTTTCTTCAGCAATAATGAGGCACTTCCAAAAGGCTCCACAACACTCAGAGGAAGGACAGCAGCCTTAACTCAATGATCTATGCAATTCAGCATTTTATTTATTTATGCTAGCATATATGACTGTTAGAATAAAGGCCTATTGAAACAAAGAAAAACGGATGCGACTTTTAATGTCGTAGAATGCTCACATCATATTTGAAACATATATTTCTCTTATCTTTTATATGGCAAATATGTGGCAGAGATGTTTTTAACATCATCAACTAAACAAAACAAACAGGCAACCAAAGAAAAATATAAACATTCTGGCTTTAAGCAATGAAAGCTAGATAACTAATGCTTTGCGGTTGTTCCCAGGCATAAACAGACTAGGATACATTTAGATAAACAAAAACGACTACAAACACTGACCACGTGTTATGAATGTACTCACTCTTAATGAGCCCTCCATGTGTTTTCTTACATTTCTACATTTTTATAGTCAGTGATTTGCTTTTTATAGCCAGTCCTTTTCAAACAGTACTGAAATGTAGATATCAAGAAGGTGGAGCTTGACATTGTGGGCCTAAAAAAATTAGCCCAAGAAGATCTAATTAGTGGAGTATTTCACTGATTTCAGTGTATGTAATATGTCAGAATGTGCTTGCTAGATAGGCTGTGTGAATCTGCAGCTTGTGGCTAGATCAAATCAGTCCATCTTAGCCAATTTGTATTTTTATTATGACCTTTAAGTGATGCTATTGTTCTTGGGTCCACAGAAGTCCAAAATAATCTGCTTCAATGCATTTCTTAACTACATATAAGAAGGTTTGAATGGTAAGAATATGGTATTGATGATTATGATTAGGATTTAGCCCCACTAGCCCATTTATAACAGCTGCCCCTGTGTATGTATATGTCCTACAGTAACTATACGGCTTGCTGTGATTTTTATTCATGCTTTTTATTGAAATACCATAAGATATTGGGATATTATTGCGATATCAGGCTAACTGAAATGTTCAGTCAAGGTTAAGGCTGGTTTTCAGCATTGCACAAGGGCTGTCTTCAGACCACGGATGTGCAGGCCAGGAGGCTACACTGCCACGACAGCTGTCCTGCTCTTCCAGGTCGAACGGCTCAGGCGTCCTCACACTCAGTTCATCCAGGTCAAGTAAGAGCTTCATCTGTTACTGTTCTGTTACTGTACTGTTAGCTTCATCCAGGAAGGTCCGAGATTGGGCTGGCTCAGAAGGAGGAACATCGTGTGGCAGAAAGTCCAAAGCAGAGGGCAAGAGAGCAGCTCCGCGTCCAGCCGAAGGCGCAGATGCACACTTGCGGCTTTGTGGATTTGTGTCCATTTTAAGATCAGGCGAGCAACTTCTAGCTTTGTCCCGGACAGTCAAAGTGTGGTCCAGCTCATAAATGGGCACACCAGGTAGGTCAAAACACATCAGTAAAGAAGTAGGGCTGTTTCTAGTTGAAAATGAACACTTGGAACTTCGTGGAGTGGCAAATAGGGTGTCCAGATTCAAACAGATTTCCTCAACAGGCGTCATCATAAGGCTTCTTGGTGTAGTCATTGCTGAATTTCTTGATTGCCATATCGGGAATCTCTGGGTTTGGGAAATAGCTGTCCAGGAATCACGCTCATTTTCAGTAACCAGATTCTGCACTTTTTTAGCTAGTCCACTGTGCTTTCTTTGGCTGGTTGAGTGAGTCTCCACATGTTCAGCACTCTTGCTGAAATCGATAACCGTATTCATAGGACAGTTTTCCATGGTTCGGGATGTCGGTCTCAAAGAAGCTGATCCAGGCCTCTGAGTGCTCCTGCGTGAAGACTGCCTGCTACAGCTGACTGAGCAGACATCCTCTGCAACGGAGACGCTTCCCTGGACTTTGTGCAACAGCACTGCGCACTGCTGAAGCAGCTGGCTGGAAGTATAAAAAGCCATAGAGAGATCTGGCCTTAAAATCTGATTGGCTGAGCTGAGCTGCCAAGTTGATATACATACAGTATCAATTTAAATGCTATGACACTATGCTTCACAACAACAGGATTCTGTATTAATACAACCCTCCATTTACATTTACATTTACATTTACATTTTTGGCATTTAGCAGATGCTTTTATCCAGAGTGACTTACAAAAATACTTTGTCATCTATTGTATCCTAGCAAGTACAGTAGGTTAGAGACAAAGATACCACTGAACTAGAATACTGCTAAAATACCTAGAAGAGATGCAAAATAAGCATAAGTTTGAGGTAATAAAAAGAGTGTTAACTGGGAAAAGAGGCATAACACAATATATTTGTGATTATATAAATCAAGCAGCTATTCTTATTCTTATGGCTAGCTAAATAGATTGCAATTTCGTCGTCTTCAAGGCATGGCATGGTGTTTATTCATTCTTTGGCATACAAAATGACGCCTTTTCACGTTGTGGAACTACAAATATGGCGGCCTTTTATCTTTAGCGTTTTAATGACGTAAAAGCAGAGTCTCACCGTAAAGTCGGGCAGGAGGAGCTGGACTCATTTATTTCTTCGTATCTTCCCCCTTCTAGCGGTCAATAACGGGTAGTCTTGAATTGATTTCTATCGCGTAATACTTTGGATATAAATGTTTAAATTTCCTGTTGGAGGACAGACAAAGTATAGTCAACCAGTTCTAACCTTTTGATAAAAACTTGAACTTCAAAGTAGGTGAATCTATTTCCTTAAACCAATCAGATCACAGTTCATTTACATAACATCAATGCTTTGAGTGCTTTAGATATGAGAACATCACAGTGATCTTTCTGCTCACACATCAGTCAGTCTATAATTCTGTATTATGTGTTTCTATAGCTTCCAACTTTCATGAGTTCCTTGAATCTGTGGAGAAAAGTGCAGACCAATGTAGTTTCTTATTTGTGAACATTTATACATTCATTGTAATTTATTTATCATTTAAATGTTTTATTACTTTTAATTTATAGACATAAGGACACAGAAAACAGTTCATATACTGAATGAATTGTTACAAGGTAATATTTTCTAGACTGTGTTTACCATATGTTTTTATTTCTAAACGTTAATGCAGTGTGTTAATCTGTCACACCGAGGCAGAAGGGGTGAATCTGATATACCCCTCTTCCATTGTCAACTATTCAGAGTCCTCCAGTGGAGCTCATACAACTAAAGAAACACATACAGAGGTCACTGGAGGTTCTAAGTTACATCTAAAGTGGTCTACTTGTGACGTTGCGAGGATAAGCAGGATGCGGGGACGAGGCAAGATGAAACGCACTTTTATTTTTACAAACATGCAAAACATACAACAAAGCTCAAATACTATGCACATCTCAAACACCAACACACGTACTATGACACACGAGACATATATACACCCAAGCCGATTACACATAACAGAGAACAGGTGAACGGCACGAGAGGGTGTGGCAACACAGACGAACACACACATACCAAGATGTTTGAGGAGGGGGCGGGGCCACAACATGACACTAAGCCTGTACACACTGTTCCAACACTACCCTGTAGGGCACCATCTCCATGGAAGTGTATTTTTAAAAGCATGTTTGATAACCATATTTATACTGGAACAATTTAATCAAATGAGTTGTGTTTTTTGTTCCTCTCTAAGACGGTTCGGATGCCGATATTGAGATTTGAGTCTGAGCAAGTTGAGAAACCCACTGTGAGGGTTTCTGGGTGCTCTGGAGGAGCAACCAGAAGTCGTACACCTGCACCATGCCTGAGACCCCTCTGCCCCTGACACAATTGCCCAGGAATGTGGGCATGTACCTAGACTATGAGGATGGACAGCTGTCTTTCTATTACATACTAACATATCTACATATTTATCGGAAACCTCCAGTAGAAGAAGCTGTATCCCCTTTTTGTGCTGCTGGACAGACACACTCATGACACTGTACTCATCAAAAGCTGCACCAGAGATGCACTGAGTCATATCCCGCTACACACCTCTCAGGCCAGCTTGTTTGCACAGCCAATCACATAAACAAGATATAATGTCAGTAATGTTTGCGGCAGGTGTTTCAAATGTGCCCAGACTCATATTCAAAAATATCCATGTTTCAACAGTTTGAAGGTGGCCATGACACTAACAGTCTGGTGGAAATTCCACAAGATATCAAACTCCACACTCACACGAACTATTCATTCTCCAATTTGGAACAATCCAGGCTTTACCATGAACAAAAATATTAAACTTTACATCTTGGATAGAAAAAGGCATTACAAACCTTAAACATATTTATCCTAAGACTTGTTTCATGTCACGCCCACAACTAGCCCCAAAATATGCTATAGAAAGCCCCCAGTTCCTACAATACCATCAGCTAAGATCACCTATGTGTTCAAAAATCAATTCCGATACCTACATCCATATCAGAATTTATAAACAAGCATTCTTAATACAAAAAACCTATTATCTAAGATATACAAAATAATAGTGAAATCAAATCTCACAGTTACTCTCCCATCGAGACAATAGGAGGAACATTTATTACTAGCCCCCGACGCTGCAGTTTGGATTAAAATGTGTAATAATAATTACCACATGACTGCAACACTAACCTACAATGCATTCAGTACAAAATAATACAGAGTACATTATACTACACATTGGATGTTTAAAATTGGTTTCACAAGCTCAGCAATCTGTACATACTTTATTCAAATCACAGTTGACGATTACATTCACGTCACGTGGCAGAGCACACCTATCAAGCAATTTTGGCAAGTCGTCATCAAGTTCGAGTTCAAGTTCAAGTGGTTTTATTGTCATTTCAGCTATATATACAAGTACACAACAAAAACGAGACAACGTTCCTCCAGGGCCATGGTGCAACATAAAAACAACAGTGCAACAGACAACATGCTACACAAGTGCAAACAGTCCAATATAGTGCATCACCAACATATCCCATGCTTTAAATAACCATATCCATCCAACACCATCTTTATGTCTCCTAGGAGACATATCATCAACCAATATGACAGGATACTATGTATAACATTATTATATTGATATAATAAAAATATTCTTGCAAAAAAAACAACAAACAAAAAAACATACTCATGAACTGGAAAACAAAAAATAATATTAGTGTCACCCAATAGAAAAATCTATTGATAGTATATATATCAATAGAATAATTCTCAGAATTAATCAATAACAGAACCAATAATCTAGAGTGGACACCTTTGATAAAATCCATACAGAGCCAATCCATAAACGCTAAATATCACACTCTAATACGTGTACATATACAATCCAACATACATGTACTCACACATAACCATATACATAGATACATACATACATACATACACACACACACACACACACACACACACACACACACACACACACACACACACACACACACACACACACACACATCATTCCTGTAATGGTGCAGATGGCGAATACTTAAAAATATTATATATACATTTTGGGTTTCTCTGTTCATCTGTCTGTCTTATTTTTAATAATAAAGCTCTAAAGGTCCACTGATGGGGGGTAATAAATTCATATATTTATTTCTCCAGATGTCTAACTCTGAGAGAAAAAAAACGTCCTTTTACAAATTGCACCTCGTTGTGGACCTCGGCTAAGTTTACATTCCAGGTGATTATTTTTAAGTTATAAATAAAAATAAATAAAAAATAAAGTGTAACAGTTCCCGATGAGGCGGTGTGGTGGTAGCAGGCCAAAAAAATCAAAATCTTCAATATGTCACATGTAATTTACTCTAAATAAAAATTTTTAGATATGATTTACATACAAGTTCTATTTTTAGGCCTACTAAATGTATACTTTAAATACATTCATTAATTAGCACAGATAATATATCTGCTCTTTATACTTGGATTTCTAACCTACATATTTAAAAATTTAACTGATGTATTTATTTCTGCAGATTTCTAACTCTGAGAGAAAAAGACGTCCTTTTACAAATTGCACCTCGTTGTGGAACTCTACTAGGTTTAATTCCAGGCGAGTATTTTTAAGAGGCTAGATTTGTGCTCACAAGCTGCGATGGTGGTTTTTTCATAGCTTCTAAAAGAAGAGGCTGTGGTCAGGGTGGAGTGAATCTTTGATAACCAAGATTGTTGTTGTTTTGGCCTTCGAATAGACAATGGCATTACCCAGTGTCAGGTCTTTCTCAGTAAACTGCAGAGAATGATATAGAGAGCAAGAAATGGTCAAGCACAGTTTAATTGGGTGTGTGTCTGTGAAAAACACTACAGCTCTCTGATACATTTTTGGTTCAAGATTTAATCATCATGCAAATGATTGTGATTAATGCTTTGTCTGTTTGATTCAAATATTATACTATAAACCTAATATTTTAATAGGGTTGGCAACTTTCTAGATCCGATTACTTCATGTGTGTGAAGTACAGGTGCTGTAGCTATACGGTATACAATTGTCCACAGTAGCCTAATTATAATATATACAACTAAAAATGCATCTAAAATAAACACCAGAAACCTGGACTAAGGGTGATGTACATAAGTGCATTAAATCTAGGTAGGACTGCTCAATAGGTAGGATAACAGCAGAACAATTGTCCCGGCGTATAAGCAAAATGAGTGCGTGCTAAGGCCTTGTATTTATTTCTATTTGTTTTTTATCTATGTTATGAAGGGGCAGCTCAGATTTCTGCATGGGGCCCCACACAGGCTTGGGCCAGCCCTGGTATCACAGTGTCGTGCACTGGAAAACCATCAAGCCTGTTGACTATGCTACCAGTGTTGTTCATGTAACTGTGCAAATAAACTGCAAACACAATTACTTTTAGAAGTATCATCCAGTTTCTTTTCACAATTGCCAAAATGTAATGAATCACAGCCAGTGTTCTAAAACAGACCTGGAATGTATTCCTGGCTGGTGTGCCCTGTTTCTGGTTACAAAAAAAAAAAAAAAAGAAAAAAAAGAATTTAAATTGGTGGATGAATTTTCAATGAAAGTGCTTCGCTCAGCAGCCATTAATCATTCTTATATCCAATATGAATAAATTGAAATTCCTATCCTTGTATCAGGTCTGGCCAGTACAGGCAGAAGGTCTCTGGGGTTTTGCTGCTTAATGTTGGGGATGTGTAGTGCTCCCATGAGCTGGTCGAAGCTCGTCTACTTTGCCGTAACGTCACTGGCGCTGTTTCTGGAACATTCTGAAGGGCTGTCAGAACTGGACCTTAGCCACTGTCAGCTCACTGACCACTGCCTGCAGCTGCTGTTCCCACACCAGCACAAAGCCCACATCCTGGAGTGAGTGGACAAGCAGGAGGAGGGATGTGTAGAGAGTCTTGATTGTTGAGTCCACAGTGAACACTAACATAGATATAACACATTTTACTCTTTTTCTCACAATTTAACACAAAATCTGGCATGTGACTGAACATAGAAGCTGTGTGTGTTCATTGTAAAGCATTGTATGTTCCTTGAAAGGCTCTATATAAATGTAACTTTGCTCATTCAGTCATATCCTGTGTTCCTTCAATGACTTTTTTTTTTTTCAAAAGCAAACAGCAAAAAGCTTGATTTTCTTGGTGATTTTATTTGGAAATGACGACCTCTCTCATTGGCTGCCTGGTTCACTGATCACTTCCTGTACTTGACAGGATGGACCTCTGTGGTCTACAGAATATCCAGACTGCTTGTAGAAACACATGTTCTCATTAAAAAGAGAAATAAGGCATAACAGACTCTTTATGATTTACAGTTTCATGCCTGATAGATAACAAGTCATGTGTACAAGAACTGAAAGAAATGATAATTTGTTTAAAATGTCAAAATGCATAATTATCTGGCCATTAATGACTCAGGTCCACTGACACAAATATACTATTTATTGCTTTGCTTATTCATTCATTTGCTAATTCAGTCATTCGTTTATTCATTCATTCGTTCATTAATTTAATTCATTGATATATAAATCTACAGGTGTTTGTACTACTACACGGTGATTTAGTAGAGGGAGGTGTGTTTGGGAATCCTGAACAATGTGGTAATTATAATCCATCTAATTTCAACCTCAGTCACAATGACATCACTGATGTGTCAGCAAAGAGGATCTATGATACTTTCTCCACCAACAACAATATTTACACTGTGAGGTAACTGTGTGTGTGTGTGTGTGTGTGTGTGTGTGTGTGTGTGTGTGTGTGTGTGTGTGTGTGTTTAGGCATGTAAAATAAGGCTGTATTTATTTGAGTTTAAAATTTCAAATTTAAAAGTCTATTTTGATTTTATAGGCTCTTCAACAACAGAATTACAGGCATACAAATCTTCCTCTTAGACAAGTGCTTTGAAGTCTGGTGATGTTGATGTGTTGTTGGCACTGTAATGATGAGATTTGATTTTTCTAGATTATTGGGACTCTCCAAATTCTATTTTTGTTTTAAGTGAAAAAATGTAATGATTAAAAAACAAATTTTAGTTATCTTATAAATTTTAAGATTACATATAAAAATCAAATACTCAAAATTTATTTATAAAGTGCTTTTTAAAATTTTATTTTATTTTATTTTATTTACAACAGGTGTTGTTACAAAGCAGCTTTCAAATGTCCAAGTCCAAGCCCCCAGTAAGCAAGCCAAGGGTGACAGTGGCAAGGAAAAGCTCCCTAGAGCATGAGGAAGAAACCTTGAGAGGTACCAAGACTCAAAGGGGGCCCCATCCTCCTCTGGCTGTTTAAAGAGAGACATAAATTAAAAAATGAAATAAGCATTTAATGTTTAGACCAACTTTCTGGAGGTTCTAGTCTTGTCCCGATAGTGTGCATGTGTCCGAGACCCAAGTCGCAAGAGAACGTCCATTAAGGGCAACAGAGAGTAGTTGGTTGGGGTGGAGGTGGTGTGGGCTACAACAGGGGACATCAGGGGATGATGGGAGTAGCCAAGGCATCTGAGACAGGATGAGGCTCAGTAACATCACGACATCAGGGGTAGGTGTACCTCATCAGAGTCCACTATCAGTCCAGTGTATTAGTGCAATGATATTTGATTCCTACTCAAAGAACATGTGATATTTCCAACATTCACTTTAGGTATCAATGAAGTTGTGACATCAAGCAAAGGAGGACAGTGAGACATGAGTAGACAAGCACAATTTGGACTTATTAGGGACAATGAAACAAAACTTGAAGACAAGACAATAGAAATGAAAGCCTGAGTGAGCTGAACTGAACTGAATCAAACTCCTACCGCTATATGGACCTAGCTCTGTAATATAGTTGAAACTGTAAGTTGCTATAGATAAGCGTGTCTGCCAGATGTGAGCAGGAGATCACATAAAGCAGTGCAGTTGTGCAGTGTGAACACATCTGTTTTTTACAGCAAAATCAGGGTCAAACGCCTTTATAGGCTTTATAACTTCATAACTATAAAAACATTTGAAGATTATTTTATTATTCTTTAAATGTCTTCAAGGTCTAGCAACCCATGATGGCATTAGCACTTGAAAGGAAAAAAACCCCAAACAAACAACAAAACAAAAACATCTCAAAACACACTTATTGCATTGAGTTCTGTTTAGATGACTTTTGATTTTATATTAACACATCTACTGTTATCTATTTACTTTTTCCTTTTATCATTATAAATGTCATTTAATTTTTTTATCCTTTGGGCAATTAGTCTCTTCTTAATGTCTTTTATTTTCTTTGTGCAGAGAGAAGGGGTAAGAAGATGCATATACAGAGGTCTGGACTAGCCGTGCTGTCAAAGGTTAGGGGAAATGAAATAAATAAATGTTTCAAAATGTTTTTTAAATAGTTTAGTATCCAACATTGTAAATTCTAACATTTATGGTCAGCAGCAGCAGCAGTGATCAGTGGTAGCCCATTGGTTAAAATACTTGACTTGTAGTCAGAAGCTTACTGGTTCCAGCCCTACTGCTGCCAAGTTGCCACTGTTGGTTCTCTGAGCAAGGCCCTTAACCCTCAATTGCTCAAGTTATACTCACTCGTAAGTCACTTTGGATATAAGTATCAGGTAAATGTATGATTGTGTTTTTTATAATCTTGTACACATAAATGTCATATTCAACCAGAATATGTAAAACACACTGTCAAATCGTGTTTATAAAAATACGTTTTAGTTTTAATTAATTTCTGTAACTTCATGTCACTTATGCTGATATGGTTGTTGGCTCAGACAACAATGGCCACAAGAGGGAGACAAAGAGCTTCCCTAGTAATCAATGAAAACAGGCATACCCTGTAACTGTATGCTATACTATTCTTTTATTTTATATTTTTCCTTGATGTCCACTTACAATGTTTGCATGGCTTTATGTTCCAAAAATAATCATAATCTATTTTACACAAATATTTTCCAACCTGTTTATCTTGTAGAATGAAATAGGACATGTATTACATTACGAATAAAGAATTCTGCGCTGCATACACTTAGACATCGGTAATATAACTTGCAGTTATATAACTTCTAGTGAAAATCCTTGAAGCAGTCAACACCATCATCTGGGTGAGCTCCATTTAACCCTCTGAAGTTAAACAAAGAATTGCAGCTAAATGTGTGAACATTATCACGTGTCAGTTCATAACAAGTTAAGCTTCATAATAGGTCACGAAGTCAAGAAAATTCATACCTAAGCATTACTTTGTTTGATATGTTTATGGATGTATTTGAGTATAACCAGGTCATTTGCCTGTTTTTATGTATTGATCTGTATTGCTCCAAAAAACTACTCACGTCTTCCAATGTTCTTGATCCCCACTTCTAAGAAATAGTAAATGGACTAATCCTAGTTGTGGATAAGTATAAGACTAAACAGCTGTGAACTAATTCCACACAAGGGGAGTCATCACTGGAAAGGTGTTCTGGTGCGAGGCGTGCAGTGGTCCCTGTCCTGCGAACACAGAGAGACACAGAGGCGAGATACCAGTTAAAAAGGTTTGAGAAAGTACATCCTCCACTGACAAGATTCTGTTGTTTAAATGTAAATGGAACAGGTCTGCTCCTTCTCTCAGCCAATATAGAAACAGCAAACTGCACTACAACAAGTACACAAGGTGTAATGAACTTGCTATGAGAATGATCTCAGTAAGTAACTCAAAAAGGAAAGGAGCTTCTCCTTCCTGTTTTCTTTGTTCTCTTCTTGTTAGTGTTTGTATTTGCTCTTTCAAAACACTCCTGCACTCATTCCTCACACTAAAACATGAACCTGGTGTTGTTTACACAGTGACTTGGTGTGAGGCATCTGATCCACGATTTCCCCCTGGGGTCACAGGTCTCGTTTGTCGCCTTTTTTTTCTCCTTAAGACAAAAACAAATTAAAATAAGAGCAGAAAAACTGAGCAGAAATAAACAACTATTAAAATTCTAGATGCACTGTGGAATGTTCAGAGAAAAACAAGACACTCCAGTCTCTATTGTATTTAATATGTGGTATTTAACTGTCAATATGGGGACATTACGACAAGGGAGTGGGCTCAGCTGACCTGTCTATGATTTTATTTTATTTTATTTTTTTAATCCTAGTCTTTGATTAAGTTAAGGAATTTTTCTTTCAAAGAAGAGAAAAGGAATGGAACATGTGAAACACAAACATAAAAATAGGTATGCATTTATCTAATAAACTGATGACTACGATTAGGTGAGACAAGTTTTAGGATATAATAATAAGTGTATAATTTCCATCACACTTTTCACCTGAGTCTCCTGTGTTTCTGAATAAAAGAAAGTAATATAACACAAGCAGTTATACAATTTCCGAAAGGCATATTATTTAGAAATAAAGAAGAACTTGGTTATTATTTGGTTATTAGGACACATGAGGAAAGCATTTTAGTTGCATTCATTTTGCCAAAGACATCCATGACTGAAACAAGCTTCCTGTCACCACTGACCACCCTCCTAGCGTTCATGTCTCCACGGTTTCCCTGTCTAGTGTCTTTATTTTCATTTACTCCCTTGTTGTGGTTCCATTCCTTCGTTTCGTTTTCTGCACCCCTCATAATTTGCACTTGTGTCTGGTTTAATGCTCATTTGACCATGTTTTTAAGCCCTGCTATTTATTGTAAGTCCAGCTGCTGTTTGTTAATCGAGGCTTCCGTGCATGTGAATATAAGCCTGAATGTTTATCCTCGCCCCAATGTTATAGCCTGCATCCCTGGTTTGTCTTCGTGCACTTTTCTTTACTTTAGTTTATCATGAATTCTCGGACTTTCCATGTTAATAATTTGACCCTGGACTTTGGATTTGCCCCTAATAAATCTCACTCTTTTCCACACACTGCTCATCGTTACACTTCCCCAACCTACTATATTTACATTAAAACTCCGTCAACAGCAGTCTTTAACGTTGAGGGTTTTTTTAAATCTGCGTAAAATTACATAATTTCTGCTGTTTCAGAAGTGAAGGATTTGCGTGCTCTAAATTTTCATCATGCCAATGCACAGAGGTTTTGGTATGGAGATTTTATCCCGATCTATAGGAGCAGGTGTGATGGACTATAAAGTTGACGAGAAAGAAACCATCCGTTTCGCCGCCGTTTATGTCCATAGATGCTGCTATTACCAAAACTAGTACTGCGCTGATTCTTAGAGGACGGTTGATTTGACCGGATGTCGCAGCAGTACGGCCGACTACTCCTGATCATAACGTATTCATGACAACTCAGCCCTTTTTACGACTGAGGTGCTCACACGACAACGCGTGATCTTGCACCTTTTATGTGTTTTAAGAAAAACGCTCAGTGTTTTAAAGAGCAGCAGCGAATTTTGATCTAACGCGTTACTAAGCTCTGTGAGCAGAGTAATTTCTCCCATTGTGTTGAAATGAACAGGTGTCTGTTATTAGTTCAAACATTGTATGTTCTTTGAAAGGCTCTATGTAAATGTAACTTTGCTCATTCAGTCATATCTTGTGTTCTGTCAAGGACATTGTTTTGAAAACAAACAGCAAAAAGCCTGACTTTCTTGGTGATTTTATTTCTCTTACTGGCTGCCTGGTTCACTGATCACTGCCTGTCCTTGGCAGGATGGATATTGTGTGTCTCTGAAAATGTATTAATATTATTAGTATGTGCCTAACGCTCCTCTCTATTCCAAAGCTGACCCGATTTCCATAATTCTCGTATTGCATAAGACATTTATTTCCATTATATGTTTTAGCATTCAGGTGGTCATTTTTCTTTTCAACAGTTATTGGCGGGATCCAATAGATCCAAAGTCAAACGAGTACGCACATCATGTGTTGAACCCATCCATAGTATTTTTCTGCTTATCTAATATGCCAATATTTTCTCGTAACCATCCCACCAAGTACTAAAAACACCCAAACCTAAATGCTTAGTAACTAAAGTAAAGCTTGTGTCACTGTCTTAATTTATATTCTGCATTAGTTCATCAAATGGTTATTTATTGAGAGTGAGTCTGTATTTTGTATTTGAAAAAAAAAAAAACTGTCAGCATTAAGCAGGTTTGTTGTCAGGTTTGAAGGCTGTGGTTGTGCTATTTTTCTGGCCTTTCTGGTCAACTAATTTCTGTACCCAGTCATTTCATCAAGGGAGGTGTGTTGCTATTGAAATGTCTAACTTCCTTCATCTAGGGAATTCATGACATACATTAGAATTACATTTATTATAGCTGCAGGTGGCAATTAAGGGGTCCAATCATTTTATCACATCTGCACAACTTGGTTGCTGATGACATCCCATATAAAGTTCACCAGCCTTTGTGGTTGGTTTTGAGGTTTTGTTTCCAGGAATGTTGTATTTTGAAACCAATCTCTCAATTTTCTCTGCTGAATTGCTTTATATAAATATTATTTTTCTGATTCGACATGACTAAGAAATATAGTTTCCCCAGAAGGTCAGTTCACCCCAAATGTACTTGCATTCACAGTATGTTCATATACACCATTGAAGTTTGGTGATAATCTAACACTCTATGGCTAAGTTTTAGCCTATTAATAAAAATCCTGCTCTTGGGGATTGATAGTTAAATACACATATTTTTGATCATTATTTACAAGAAGATCTGCATTTTTTATATTTAAAAGGTATCTCCAGATCAAAAGGTCACTGACTTGTTTGAAAGGTGCATTTGCCCAACTAATTTAGGTATCAAAAATCAGGCTAAAAAAAGGTTTACGAAACGTATTGAACTTTTTTTATGAAATAGTCACAAAGTATTGCACTGTATAAACTGCATTTCTCATGCACAATTGGTACACAATGGGATTGACTCATTTTTTTTTTTTTTAATACCTTTTCATATGTCAGAGGGGCTCTGTTGGCAAAAATGTCCTATAATTCCCATGCTAGCTCAAAGTCCATAAATCAATACTCATGTCAAGTTTCATAAGAATTACTCAAAGAAGTCTTAATTTTTTTTCAGCTGTTTTGAATGAATCAGTACACCTTGGAAGGATTGATAGGTATGTAAGTGCCATATACCATACAAATATCAACATGTTTTAGTCTCATCAACATTATGATACCAAATTTGGGAAGATTGGAGAAAGGTCCTACGACTAGTGTGTTACAGTTCATCAGCAACATAAAAAGTAGTAGGATATTTAAATTTAAAGTTATTTCTACAAGAATCAACGTTATAGAAGTCCACTGAAGCCAGTTCTATGATTAGCCCATTACCTGAAAAACATTAGCCAATGTTTGAGTCATCCTTAGGAATCCTTCAGCTTGCTTACAGAAGCAGTATGCAAAATTTCATCTTAATCAGAAGAGCAGTCATTGAGAAAGTTATTTGCATATTATAATGCCCCATATTGACAAAACTGCTACATTTGGTAAGCTACCTCAAAGTCAATACTGGTATAAGTCTTTTAAATTTCATGAAATCTGAACATGTCGTTCAGGAGTGACAGCTAGTTAAAGTTAAAGTTAAAGCCTGACCTTTGTACTACTAATTTGTACTACTAATATTAGACTGGAAGAGGACAGCTGTATTTTTTATGTCAGGTTTTTGTTTAAATAATTATTGAGATTCAGACTCTTGCAAATATTTTGACACCAATTTCACTCAGATTGTGTGAAAATCCTAGGACTGGTTTGAAATTAGCAAAAAAATAAAAAAACAAACAAACAAAAAAGTGAAATCTAATGGGCAGAGCCTATCTGAATTCAGGAGAAGCCAAGGAAGAATAAAATAAAAAATAAATAATATTATTTCTATATTCACCTCTGTCTTTTCTTTTGAACATCTGCAAATGTTAAATATAATTTTGTCTGCAGTTCATAAAGGAAAAAGCAAAAATACATTAGAGTCAGAACTTTTGTTTCTTTGTCACACAGTTTTATTATTTTTTTGAATTCTTGTATTGTCTTTTAGCACACATTGGCAAATGTGTCCATCCTCCTGTCGATTGTCCTTGGACTTGTCCTCGGCCTCACACAGCCAGGTGAAAAAGGCTGTCACGGAATTGAGGGCCACACCTTTGCCTCTTGTTGTGCTTGGACAGCAGCTGCTGGTGCACCTTCCTCTGCTCCTCCTGCTCCTCAAGTTTGGCCTCCTTATGAATCTGCTCGATGGTCTTGGGCCCGTGGTCAGCTCGCCGCGACACCCAGTTATTCTAGAAAAGCAAAATCAGCAGATGCATACTTTTGCATCACCATGCGCTGGAATGGCAAACACAAACACACAAACACAGGCAGAGTCTCTAACCAGTCGCAGGTCGATGACGTCCTGGAGCAGGAACCGAATGCGTGAGGAACCCCTCCTCTCCTTCACTGTCTTTTCTATATATTTAAAGTAATGATCCATTTTTGGCTGAGAGAGAGAGAGAGAGAGAGAGAGTGTAAGAGAAACGTCGACAAATTTCAGATATTCTTCACCTTTCGATTCGATCAGGTGTGCTCTCAGCTGAACTCATGTCACAAGACGTTTATGACTCTTATGTAAACCCTGCTGCCTTGCACGTTGGTCAGTGCTGTAAAGCAGTTCACTGCCACTGTGGGTGTAGCTGTGCTGTCATCAGCTGCACTTGGCTTTGGGGAATCCAGGGTGCAGCAGCAGGAGGTGGCAAACGTGGAGGAGGCTGTGAGAGCAAAACCTTCTAACAGCTGACCAGTCCTGAATAAAAGCCTTTCATTTTGTCAGCTGCAGTAGGAGCAGAGCTAACAACCACACTAACAACTTCACTAAACAACATGAACTTGGACACTTTTAAAATCATTGCCAAGGCCTAATAATACACTGATATCAGCACAGCATGCTAGTCGCACTATAGATGATGATCCTAATTAGTTGGCTACCCTGTAGTCAGAGTGCAGGCTTTTATAAACTTTTATAAACAACATTTCAACATGCTTGTTTTTTGGTTAAAAACGTGCATGGAGAAAAAAAAATACAATAAAAAAGACCAGGAAACTTGAACACAAATAACTGTCACACTAGTTGGTGACTGAACTGTCAACATCACAACTGCCATTCCTACTAGAGACAAAATTGACAGTCAATATACAATATCCAAAACTTCTTCGTCCAGTTTCGATGTGTAAAGTACTTGTTGTGAAAAACGCAACACAGACCAAATCTGGACAAAATCCGCACAGCCGCTGCACTGCACACTAGCACTCATCTACACATGCGCCGTAAACCTTTACATGACATATTAAAGATAAACCGATGCAAGTGCTGAGCATCTGCTGAGAATATTAAATCAACCCAGACCAGGCCCGCGGCCTGCTTACCCTGGCCTTCTCCAAGTCCAGGTCTTTGCCGATGGCTGTGAGGAGGTGGCACAGACGCTCCAGGCTCTCCTCGCTGTGGTTCATGAACAGCTTGACCACACAGTCGTGCATGATGGCCTCTGACAGCATGTGCAGCTTGAACAGCTCCCCGATGAACTTGATGTTACCGATGGACCTCCTGTGGGCCTTGTCCTTCGCCTCCTCCAGATCCTCCTCCAGCCTCTCCCGCTCGCTGGCCTTG
Organism: Electrophorus electricus; assembly: GCF_041902795.1. NCBI lineage: Eukaryota > Metazoa > Chordata > Actinopteri > Gymnotiformes > Gymnotidae > Electrophorus > Electrophorus electricus. The sequence continues at coordinate 839,548 of NW_027658714.1, read as the reverse complement.
CGAGGAGTAACCAGAACAAAGACAAAAGCAAGAAACAGCGCGTTTGGACCCGATAACGACCAGGCCGCCTCCCAGCACTGCTGCCGATTTCAGTCCCCTTTCTCCTGATCTGTGGGTTGGTTAGTCGGGTAAACTAGACAGGAGTGCTGCTTACTGAAGTGGCCGCTTCCAGCTGGTGCCGCAGCTTCTCCAAAACATCATCGTTGACCTTGTCCTTCTCAAACTCCTTCTGACAGCGGTTCAGCAGCAGCTTTTGGAAACCCACAGTGCTGGTGGGCTTGTCTGCCATGGGCACTTTTAACTACACAGGAAAGACATGTAGGAGAAACACTTGGGTATAAGACAGTGTTGAGAGTTCTGTTACTAAATAGAAGCTGATTAAAGCTCCATGTCAGTTTAGAGTGGTTCAAACAGAGTTCACTTCTGTGTGGCATTTGCCTTTGTATGGAACTTCAGCAGCAATGTATGGGAACATGTTACTCACCATAGCCAGGCAGCTGCACATATTGCCATAGACCATAGAGAAGCTGGGCTCATCGATGGCTTTTTCAAAAACCAGATCAACCACGCCTTTGAGGCGCTCCTCTGTGTCGATGGTGAGGTCCATCACCTGCTTCATCAGCTGGTTAAACATTTGCGGTGTCAGTTTGTTCAGGATACTGCGCACCTTCTGGAAAAGCTCCTGGAGAGGAAAACAGACTACCGACTAAGCTTTCCATTACAAAGATCCCAATCTTTTGTTAAATTCAGCAGTTCTTCCACATAATGACTAACTCCTCACTTTCACCAAATATTTACTCTGCCATTTGGAACTTCGTCATGAACAAAAATCACTCAACTTTGCTATATAGACCGATAAAGGCATCATACATCAATCACACTTTCCGAGAAGTGTAGCACTGGCAGCAAACAGTTTATCAAATCTTATCAACTAAAACCCCTCATGTGCTCCAAATTCAAATTAAAAGAAAACCCATTAGAACCAGCTACAAGAATTTTAGATTTAATCAATATATAACTCCTACAAACAAAAAAAATATATACATAATAACCAAATCTGATCCAATAATAACCCTACCGACCAGACAATGCAATGAAGATCTGTCAATCTCTCCAAATGCTGAATTGCACACAAATTTGCAAGAATATTTTTAACACAACCACTGGGTGTTAACCTATAATATATACAAGATCATCCACAGAATACACTACAATATCTACAATACTCTCTCACCAAAATCAACACCACAATCAACACAAGGAACAACAAGCACACAATATCTGGTCCTCAGTATCATCACACCCCCTGTTTACACTAGAAACCAATGTCCCCCTGCATAGCTACATTCGTGCACACTCCCCGCACACCCACCCAATTAAACAACGACTCTATAATTTAAATATCCAATTCTTGAAGAGCATATCGCAAAAAAAATTAAGTAGCTTTCAAGACCACCATAACAGGCTGTGACTCTGAAATCTGAAAACAGGGCACAGCGGAGTGAGGTGCTGACCTGAGTTTTCTGGGTCTCGGGGTTCTGGGTGTTCTCCCTTTTCCTGCCAGGTTTCCAGGCATTCTCGGCCTTCTTCAGCTGCACCTCGTCATTCACGGACACGTTGGTAATGATCTTGCGGGGAGGCAGCCGTCTCGGGCCTACACTGAGCAGCTGAAGCAACGAATGGGTGCTCTTTATTATGGGCGGTAACAATGTCACAAAGACCTCGGTCACATAAGATGACCAGGCGCTCATTCATTTGTGACAGAAGAGAAGGGATGAGCGGAGAGACCCACCGGTGCACCCCTGCCTCCAGGAATTGCCCTGCTGAAGTCTGCAGAGGCTGGGTTGAAGCCTGGGTCTCTGGCGATAATGCGAGGGCCCACCTGCTGCAGGGGCAGCTTGTTTTGTTTGATCTAGAAAACAACAGAGTCAAGTCGAAGTCCATCAGCCCCTCTCCATGGAATGGTTTTAAAGGTCCCCTAAGGCCAATGTTTTAGCAGGCTTACCTTGTCCAGTACCACATCAGAGATGGGAGGAAGCCCCTCTGGCTTCTGCATGCAGGCAGGCATGAACTGGAAGGCCAACAGGAAGTCTCTATCATACTGCCTCTTCCCATCCTTCAGCTCTGGCTCTGCATGCAGAGAGGGGTACAGTGAGCACCTGGAGAGAGGAATCACCTCTCTGTCAGGACACTGGGCCTGCCCCACAGGAGTGTCCTCTTTTGGCTTCTTCCAGGTGTTGGATAAACTAATAGCTGTAAATCATAACAAATCAGTCTGGTGTCTTTTTAGTGTCCTAACATAGCATGTCATGCATGTGGTTATTTACCTTGACTCAAGCTTTGCCTAAGATTGGACTGTAAAATGGGCTCCACTTTATCCTCCAGCAAGACCTCTGGCTCCTCGCCAGTCTCTTTCAGCTCTGCCCCAGTGGAGGCTCCACAGGCCTGGACTGCCTCTATAACAGCCTGGCCTGGGAGAGTGAGGCCTGAAGGAGCAGCAGTGCTGGAAGGCAATGAGGGCGTCAGCGTGCCTGAGGCAACCGCCTCTCCGGCTGCTGGACTTGCAGCCTTCGCCGGACAGTGGGCCTCCAGGGCCAGGCCGACATTGACATTCCCCTGCTCTGCTACCTGGCTGTTCAGCTGCTGGGATTTGAGGTAGAAAATGCGAGGATAATGAGGGTGTGGACATAAAAACTAGCAAAAGACGGAAAAGATGGAGAGAGAGAGATAGAGAGAGAGAGAGAAAGAGAGAGAGAGAGAGAGAGATACTGCACACACATGCAGAAGAAGGGGAATGGCAATGAGGGTGGGGGGGTGAGCATAGCACAGCACAGCACAGCACAGCACAGCACAGCACAGCATAATTAGAGAAGTGAGTAGAGAAAGAGGCAAAGAAAAAGCACAAGAGGGCAAAAGATCCAGCCGCAAAGGCACAAAATGTGTGTGTGTGTGGAGGTGGGGGGGGGGGGGTGAAGACACAAAGACAGCAAGAGACAGCAGACAAGCATGGGGTGCTTAAATAAATGGGCAGGAGAAATAGAGAAAGAGAGGAAAGAGGAACACTGTTAACATTTAGGGAAAGAGGACACAAAGTAAGTGCAACAGCGCAGTAGTGAGTGTTCCCTTTACAGAGAGGCCTTTCCTCAGAGGAGCTGAGGTGCTCAGGGTTTGGCTGAATCCTTCTTACAGGGCCTTTACGTGGGCTGTCTGTGTAGAGGGAACACGAGGGAAGATCAGGAGGATTCGAGTGGCTGTGAGGGAGAACTAAGATGGAGGCAGACGAAAGAATAGGCACGGCAAGTCGGAACATCAAAACACATCTGAGAAACCTTCTTAAATCAGAACAGCCACAATCACACAAGCTACTGCAACCAGTCAAATATGACGGAGGAGGGTCAACGGTGTGACCGAATCACTGAAGAAGGAAGAGAGAATGGCCGGAAATCAAACTACACCATCAGATTTTGTTGCTGATTGTATGATGCTTTTAATAGGACAAGAGAATGAAAGCCAGCCAAACAACCAAACAATCAGCTCAGAGCTTATTATGAGGGAGGACTAGATGAGAGAGTACTTTAACCTGTGGAGTGGATCACGCGAAGCAGCGGCCTGCAGCCGATCAGGGGCTCGGGCTGCGGGACTGAATGGCTTACCTGTGGAGCAGTAGGGGTAGTGCAGGGACGTCCCACTGGTGGGCTTGTGTTCTGGCTAATGCCTACTCCTGACATGATCTCCTCTGTGATATCCTTGCCATCCTGGTTAGGGTCTCGGATACGGATCTTAGCGAACAGCAAGTTATTTGCATCTATTAAGTCAATCCACAATTAAATTAATTTCACCTCTGAGGCAGGGGGAATACTCACTGTTTTCTTTACCCTCTTAGTGGGTGGAGGCTGCTGAGCTGTATGCAATATTATGGATGGAGATTTGGTGTATATGGTCTGGCCAGGATAGTATGAAGGCCCTGCCACTAGTGGTGACCAAAAAAAAGCACTGGTTTCAGTTAGAGAGCAAACGAAAAAGCAGTTTCAGCCAGCGGGAATACCCAGAAGAAAGGTCTCTTTATCGGTGAGAGCACGCGTGTGGGTTTCCCAGGTGGGGGTAGAGAAAGGGAAGTCCAAACTCACCATATGCTAGTGGGCAGTCTGCAGGAAAGAGCCCAGGGTAGAATGTACTGGGTCCTGTGGGCTGGACGGAGTACTGCTGGGGATGTCCCACGTAAGGAAGGCCACTGTGGTGATACTGAGAATGAAACAGAACAGCAGAGGTAAAGGGCCTAGCACCAGACATGGCCATTCATATAGGACACTCCTAAGAGATATTCAAAGCAGTAAACAAACAAAAAATACAAAAACATTTAGTTTTTACACTGAAAAAAAACTAAACTAGAACTTCTCATTTCTGCTTCCAAGATAAAACATATTTTTATCTACACATTTTAGGAGCAGTTTATTTATTGCTGGCCAACCTGTTTATAGACAGATTTTCAACCCATTTGCTACACTGTGTACATATTTGCACAGGCGCTTTTCTCTGCTCTGGGTACCTGAGGCACGTAGTACTGGAGTACGTAGTACTGGGTGGTCTGGGATGAGGTGAAGGGCATGGGTGTCAGGAACATCATGATGGGCTGGCTGGACACGGGTCGAAAGGAAGCGCTGTTAATTGGAACGGCAGGCTGGGCTGTCTGCATCTGAGGGATCTGGAAAAGCTGGGAGAGGAGAGGAGTGGAGAGTGAGGGTCACAGAGCAGCGTGGCGTATGCCGCAGCAGCCGACTCAGACGCTCGGAGTGAAGACTTTAGTCAAGAGTTGAGTCGTGGACTCTACAGCAGTTGTACTGGGAATGTTGAGGAGATATATACATAAAAAAAAAAAAAAGTTTAAAATTTTCAAGGGATTTTGAATGTCCTATTATGCTAGGCATGCAAGATACAAAAAGAAAACCTTTCAAGAGTCTGTTTCACATGCATGGCACTAATACAAGGGTGAATGAACTAGCATGAAAAATTAAACAATTACAATGATGGATGCAGCTAATTAGCCATGATTGCAGGAGAGGGGATATATATGTAAAAAACAACTAATCTTGAATGTAAATTTGTACCGATAACCTGAGTCTATCAAAGCCAATGCTGACAAAATATGACATGAGCTAGAATTGAGAATGTGACAAACCCCCATCCCAGTTGGCTTTGATGCTCAGAATGGGAACATAGTGAGGGAATTCCTTCTACATGAGAAACAGTAAAATGAGCCTAAGAGGTGATTCTCACATACTGTCTCCCACCGAGCTGTTGCCATCTTAACATTTTCTGGACATAAAATCCTCCCTCCAGCAGTTATGCAGGCAGGCAGAAATGAACCTTTGTATGGGCTCCTGGGTAATGGAGCAGCCATACCATGTCCAAAACAGATTATTAAAAAGCACTGGAGTCCAAAGGAAATAAAGAGAAACAGACTAAAAAAGACTAAACATAAAAGACTAAACATAGGTGCTGGCATCCTCCGAACTGGGGAGCAGAGTGGAGCGCAGGTGCACCACTGAGCTACTGGAATGTCTTTCAATGCATTTTTTGAAGACTGCAAAATTACCTGAATGGATCTCAATCCTCCCTTGAATATTGAAGCAGGAACGAGAGAGAAGCTAGTGGAATAACGCACTAATGGGTGTGGAGGGTCAGAGAGACTGTAACACGCTCACATACACTGGCACACACAATTTAAACAAATCTTTAAACAAATTTAAACCAAACCAAGTTTTGTTTTTTTTTAAATGATGGAATTGAACACTGTTGTTACAGTGGAATTGTGAGGTCAGAGGCAGAGCAAATGTGTTCCACTAACCTTCCTGGCCCTTTAAGTGCACTACTGCAGATAGACTGAAAACAAATTTCACCTAAATAAAATCACACTGTAACACTGAAAACATAAACACAGACAAGCACTGAATGAGTGGTAAAGGGCATTAAAGCCTAAGTATTACATGGAGATCACCGCTCACATTTTCAATTCTTTCCTTTGACAAAACAACTCACATCAACAGCCAAGGCACTGCACTGCCTTTCTAAAAGGAGATGGCAGATGGCACTATCAATTAGCTTCACTCAAAAATGGGAGAAAACAAGGAATGCGGCATGTTATGCGCTCGTGCACATAGTTCGGTCACACGTCTCTGCTATGGTCTTCCAACGTACACTGCCCTTGATATGAGGCAATATGGCCACCTACTGTAAGCTCAACCTTGGGTCACGATATCATGCAGAGCCTTCATAATACCCTATGCTTCTGTGCATGTGCTAGTCAGATTCAAGCTCAAATATCGTCTCTCTCAGCTAGCACAGCCCGGCCTCATCTGTCTACAAAACTTCCAAGCGGTCTCCGGTACACTAGACAAATTTTGCTGTTTTGTATTCACAGAGAACATTTATCCAAGTATGTGTACAGGTCAAAAAGTTGGGATGCGGCTGGGAGACAGGAATCCATCTGCCTCTGAGATTGATGTGTGAGTTGGGGAAGGGAGTGCAGTGGCTAGAACACTAAACTTGGCGAGGTTTTACCACAGGCACACAGAGGAGCATGCAGCATACAGTGGGAGGTGCTGCGCTGCGGCGGCGGACATTAGCTGCTGGTGGGCAGGATGAGAGAGCAAACTGGGGGTGGAGGAGGGTGGGGGGAGCCAGGCAGAGACTGTGGGGGCAGGATGCGTGCAGACGCATGTCACATGCTGCAGGAATCTGGACCATGTTGCTGACAAGTTCATTGAATGTTTTGAAGCCAACTACAGCACATGCATGTCTGTGTTGTATCTGGGCTTGGTGGATTAGGGTCAAGGAAGACTTATTTTTAGCTGAAGATGTCTATCAATAGCAACACACTTAACTGCAGATAACCATATTTACTGCTAAACTTTGGCTGACATCTCAAGTGAGGCGCACTTCATACAGAATGAATACAAGAGTTAATTTACTGTCTTGTGCAGTTCAATATAACAAGCTCATGGTTCATTGCAGGTGGAGCCACCGTCCTTGTTGATTGAAAACTTTAAGAAGCAGAAGCAACAGTCCTATTCCAAGCTAGAGAAAAAAGGCACAGGACTCTCACACAGCAGACTCTGAAATGGAGGATCTCTCACATTAAGGTATGGCTATGCAGCCATGAATTTTTATCTCCAGACATTCTTGTGTGGTTCCTAGATTTTTCCCACATTCCAGTCCTTTTCTCAAGTACACTTTAAACAGAAAATAAAGTAATTAATTGAAGGGAATAGCCGGTGCCATCTTTATTCTGAGCTCAATGTTGCATACAGACGAGGTATTGACCACAGAATGTCTAACAGTCTCAGGTGGGTTCAATATTTATACATTTTCATCAAGTTACAAAACCATTTTTTTTTTAAATTGTACCTTTAGGTGGTATCCTGGCCTCAATCCTGGACTTGCCACAGAGGCCATATTTGGTCATTCTCACTTCCTGCTTACTTCTGAAGCCTAATTTGGTCTTTTACAATTCCTGCCATCATATTATTACATTAATAATTTCATTTTATTACCTCACTTGAGTACACCTCTAGCTGGATATTGAACCACTTGGTTGTAATCCTAAATGAATCATGAATGATACAATCAAAGGATCACTGCTTGAAGCCAAGCAAAAAAGTTAGATTTTTCACATTCACAGACATGAAGAACCAGCAGGACGAATCAAGACTCATGTGAACTGTGTGGGAAAGAGTCACATCCAGACCCACATATGGCCAGCGCAACCAGAAAAGCACAGGTGAGGAAGGCAAGGCTTCTGAGAGCTACCAGCCAAGCAGGTGTGGACAGAAAAGAGGTGCTCTGTAGCAAAGAGAAAGGAAGCTGATTGCTTGGTATGTAAAAGGACAGAAACCTGGAAGCTGGTGTGGATAGTATGAAACCCACCAAAAATGAAAACAACAGCTTCATTTGGAAAGAAAACAAAACAAAAAAAAACAAAAAAAAAACCCCACAAAATGCAGCAAGAGAGAACAGGTCTTTGCTTATCTTAGATAAATCAATGTTTGAAATAATCAATGCTTTAAAAAGCATGGTAGCCAGGAACAAAAAAGTAACTAAAAGTATTCAAGTATCCATTTTTTTATATCAATTTTTATCTCTGACAAGGAAGATGTGGAGGGGAACCTGGGAGCCTGTTGGACAGGGTAATGAACTGGATTGCAGGCTCAAACACTGTATGCACTTATATGCACTTGAAGGACAGTGTTCACTACCAGTTCCGTGTACGCCTTTTTTTCTATCGTCACTTTGTATCAACTGGGAAGGAGCAACTGTCATTCACACCCAACAGGAATGCAGCTAGATGTGATCTTGAGAATTCTTGGCTAGAGAATCGCCAAAAACTATCTTAAGCACTTTAGCACCATTCTAAGACAACCATTGACAATAATTACTCACCTTAATGAATTCTTTGTCTGCATCTTGGCTGCATCTGAGCTGGTGGTTGAAAAGCAGGGCCCGCAGCTGTCGGTTCTGGTGCTGGATGTCATACTGCTTAGCTGTCTGACAGGCCCGCACAACTCGTAGGTCTGTTCAAGGTGGCACTTGTACACCTCAATTTCCATCGTAATTGTCCTGTACAACCATTAAAAATTTGACAGAAGTTAAAAAACAGCAGAACGGTTTGTTACAACTGGAAAAAAATAAATAAGAAAATATTGTTTGTTGTTGTACATGAAAGTCAGAGAGCCATGAGGATAAGCCCTCTTGTCCAAAGTTCTGATCAGCAGTTATGACCTCCTAACACTGCAATCAAAATGCACGGGCAAAAGATGCATTACTGAAAAAACACTCTGCACATCTGGATTTCATGTCACCACAGTCAAAGTTGAAGGCTTTGTTCGGTGAAAAGAAAACAAATGTATCAAAGTTGATGTTATACTCAGTAAGAACTCAGTACAGTAAGAAACTGCAAAATACTCAGAAAACTCTGTGCATGAGTCAGTGGCTCAATAGTCCAACTAAAATCAGCCAGGACCACAGTTTAGTTGGGTTAAACATGAGTCAACTAAATCCTTAGTCAGAGAATGATATTCTGTCTTTGCTGCTTACATGATCAGCTTCTTTCAAATAGCCATGTAAACTTAGTTATTTAGGAATAATATCAAACTACATGTGGGCCATCAGATCCTGTTTGCCCTTGAAGACCCACTCACAATCTTTGCCCAAGTCCAGCACTGGACATGCATTACCTTGCACAGTTTCACAGCTCTGGCACTGCAATCAACAATGCATACGTCTTAACTAAGAAGGCAACAGTTCAAATGGAAAACCTACTTCCTCTCTGGGAGTGAAGGAAGCCAGCTGCTTGATCTTCAGTGTCTGGTTGAGTCTTGGATGCATCAAGCACAGGGACACCAGCTGATACCCCATGGTTGAGGTGCTCCATATATTGTGCAAGGATCGGTTCGTTATAATCACCATTCTGCATTTTTTAACAGCAGCAACAGCATAAAATGGTTCAGGTAAGGGTGCATCATTGGAAGACTTTCACTAAAATATGTCCTCACCATGTCTCAAATACAGCAATACCTCATAGAAGCCATTGTACTGCACACAGAATGGACAGTCTCAGCAGTTTCTGTTCTCATATGGAACCTCAGTGTTTTGATTACAGAACCAGCAATTCACAATGACATGAACTGGTTTCTTCCCATTGAATAGGGAGTTTATATATATAAATGAATTTGATCAAACTATAGCAATGATTGTGAGCAAGGAGCTTTCATTTTACAGCCTAAAAATGAAAGTGGCAAATAAATGTATGTTACAAATAAACCAAACTTGAAACGTTATATGAATAGCTTCATGTTGAATATACACAGTTAATCAGTCATTACAAACTACATTCTATTAATACAGAATGTTTATGAAAGTTAATTTAATCTAATTAACAATAAATGAACAGTCGAATATTGTAGTTCAAACAGTCCGATAGCTGTAGTAATGGCTTAACTCATTTTGCTTATTTAGAGAGAACGATACATTTGAAAACCCACAGGTTTGTGAATTTGGGTCTCTAAATCATACAAAAGTAGGTTTTCTATTGCTGAACAGTTAGCTAGCTAACAAACTACCAGCACCTAAACGATCAAAGTTGAAAGCTGAACAATGAAATGGTTCCACAAGGAATGGTTTATAGCCCCGAGTTTGACACTCGCTGACCTCAACTGTTAGCTAGCTAACTAGCGTATCGCTGTGATAAAGCGATACAATCTTTAGCAATGAGGACATGAATAAAGTATCCTTTACAATTTTCACAATATTGTGAAATTTAATTTGCTGGCATTGGAGGTTATTAAATATTCACAATATCAATAATAATTCCTTGGCTCACAGAATCAGACATTACATTTTTGCTGTTATGGCAGCTGTTATAAAGATCATATTTATACAGAACCCTGTTCAGTTAGTGCTAGTATTGAGGAACCATTGCATAACTAATAGCAGTACAGAGACAGAAACATCATGTGTTCAGATGAATAACTGGATGTGTGTGAGACAGTCTGTGAGAGGTTTGCATTTGTGTGTTGCATGACTATGAGTGGGAAAACCATATAAAGGTAAAAACATTACCTCTGCAACAAGGATCTCTTCTATTTGAAGGAAAGGTTTAAGTTAGACACAGTCTCAACAGAGTAAGTTAAATCTGTCTGTGTTAAGACCAGTTGACATATCAGTGGTTTATCACTGATTATGTCTGCCACTGAGATACCACAAATTAAGCTTTCCAGATTCCAAGACATACAGTTGTGCAGTGTGAGCCATACATCAATTTGAAAACTTCAAAAGTCACGTAATGTGTGCATGGCATAAGCGTATTAGCAGGTCCCGAAAACATTTGCTATCAGAAAGGATTTCATCATAGAAAAAAACTACAAATTCTAGACTTGAGAATGTGAGCATCAATCCCACTAACACTCACATACTAAAAGAGCACTCTACCACTTGACCTAGTTCTCCTAGAGTGGGACTTGTTTGCAGATCGGACAAAAGCTGAAGACACAGTGGAATGGCAATTCTCTAGGAGATCATACCAAACCCTGCATCCACCCTAAATATTTCATCTAGCTGTGAAGTCAAAAAAGCTTATTCCTGAAATGACAGGAATAGTTCTTGCAGATTCTGATATGCTATGCAAACACTATAAAATGTGAGCTATGTTAGATCTGGCAGCCATTGGCTCTAACTGTCTCTTTTTATTGAGTTAAGCAATGCTTACAGAATAACTTTCTATGGCTTCAAATACTTCCAAGAATTAAACCTTGCAGAGCTCTGTAGCTAGACACATTGTCTCTGTAGGTTTGACATGTTCATTTGACAAACTAGCTAAAATAGCATCTTTTGGTTTGAATAAATTGCCCCTTAGACCCAGACAAAAAATTGCTCAAAATCTTTCTGCTTATTCATGCAGCAATGACACAGATTTCCAAAGAAAGAGGACGTATGGTTAAAGCTAGAAAAAAATGCCTACTCTGTGCTCAGGCAGAAAATCTGATATTTTAAATATGTCCCTAAAAGGTTTATATTCCTTGGCTCACAGAATCAGACATTACATTTTTGTTGTTATGGCAGATTTCATGGTGTAATAGACAGCACTATGTAACTCACAGCAATAAAGCTCAGTGGACTTTGCAATTGATGATTTCGTCACTGTGTACAACTGCACTGAATTGCTCTTTAACAAAAGCTTCTCCACATTTGCTTTTGAAGTTTAATTCAAAAGTTGGCTGCAGAATAACCATTTGTCAGAGGGAACAATAAGTGTCAACTTTCACCTATGCTCGGTCGAAAAAGTGGCCGTAATCTTGTGGACACCAAGTCTACAATTTCATGGAAAGGTTCCCTTCAGTGCTGTACCAAAAACTGCAAAATGAACGGAGAAAGGCCGATTAGCTCAGTTGGTCAGAGCGTGGTGCTAATAACGCCAAGGTCATGGGTTTGATCCCCATATGGGCCATGTGGGTTTTGTTTGATGAATGACCCCTTGTCAACAAACCACCTGTTTGAACTTGTGTTGCTTATAACATTGCTTGTAAATCACAATCTGCTAAGACATGTTCCAAGTACATGAGAGTGTGTTCTTGATTACAAAACTTTACCCATGGATTTGTGCTTGTTTACAAATCTTGGACAATGCAGAGAAAAGTATGAAATCAGAGGGACTCTGGCATTAGTGTAAGGCTCTCGATCGCTGTGTGAATAGGTCAAAGAAGCCATTCCAGAGGCATGCAGACAACCTGCATCCTCCCCATCAAATTATAGCCAGTTAGGTGTCTGGAAGTGCCAGGGAGTTCAAATCCTTTAGTCTGAAATGTGTTGGGATATGATTATGCCTGCCACTGAGGTCTGACAGCTCCACAGTTGCCTTGTGAAAAGAATACAGTATAGACCGGCACCGACATACATTACTGTATACATCAGAGATCAGCGCAGGAATATCAGTTTGTAAACCCGCCAAATCTGCCCCCACAGGCTCCCTGAGTTCTACTAATCGCTCCAACACCTTGTTTCAACCTCAGTTTCTTTTTTTTTGAAGCGCATGAGGCAGCTTCAGCTATTTCCACAGGCAATCATATTAGATGTGCCATCAGTAACCAGACATGTGACTTTATTTTATTTCCCATTCTTCCATAAGAGAGGATTTCACACAGGCCAAATTTTCAGCCGTATGCGCCTGCAGGAATTTCACAACACCAAGTAGTGTAGACTACAGAAATGTGTTGTCATCTATAAAATGGCAGGTCACAGCCAAGAAGGCATCCACATTAAGAGATGTCCACATATCTGCTGACAAACTCATTGCAGGAATTTTCTGGACCTCAGCTTTGGCCTTCTCTTTCTCTTATTGACATTTGGCCTCAACCATGGCCTTTACAGTCTAAAGGGAAGGAAGAAAATAATTATATATATTTTTAATACTACTCTCATAATGTATCCATGTCACCACACATACCTTCCTAGTTAGGAGAATATAAGTTGAATCCAATTTTGCTACCAAGTCCCTGAAGCTTTTATCCTCAACTATGCTAAATGGCTGTGTGTCTCTAACTATCATGGGGACCAAAGCCTCATCCAGCTCTTCCTTTCTGGTCACTGCTTTGTAAAGATTAGATTATACTTTGTCACCAAAAAATATAGTACTCACCAATGAAATTCACTTTATAATCCAATCCAAACTGCAAATAACATTTAAGGTGCAGAGAATAATGCAATATATATATATATATATGTATATGTATATAGAGTATATACACATTTTATATACATGTGCATAATAACGTTAACACCTTGTGACAACTGATAAATAAGCCAAATGACATTGGCAAGGGTGACAGTAGGAAAAACTCACTGGAATGGTGGAAGGGACTTGGAAGGTGTCAGACTCAAAAGGGAACTCAACCTCCTTCGGTTAACCCTGGATAAACCTGGGCAAAGATGAGTTGGGTAGAGGATGGCTGACAAATTGTAAGCATGAAAGATACACTACAGCATTCCTACACAAAGACATCATAGGAGATAGAAACAGAGCACAGTTCACCTGGATAGAACACCTGGGTAGAAATACAGTAACTCATTATTATAACAGTACAAAGAAATGAAATGTGGATCATCCAGGTGAGGTTCATCTGCTAATCTGCACATAAATATTGTTTGTGACAGTGCAGAATGTTGCAGGTAAATGGAGGGCAAGGTGCTGTCATTTTAAGCATTTTAAGGCAGGTCCAGGAAGGAGAAACCCCAGCAGGTAGGAAGAGTTAGTGGGGAGCACAGATAGCACAGCACTCCAGAATCATGTACTGGAGCATGGTGTGTCCACTGGGGGGAGGTGGGGTGGTTGGAAGAGCATAAAAGACTGTTGTTACTGCAAAGATTCATTTAGACCTTTCATTTGGACTGTTATTCTTTTTTTAGGGGGCGGGGGGGCATGTATTTAATGAAATAATAACGAAAAATTAATAGATGAATTCATACCAACTCAAATTTGCTGGTAAAGAAATAATTTGTAAGGTAAAAGTTATTTTAAGAGTGATGTTAAGGAATTTTTTAAAATGTTAATTATAATTTCATTAGAATAATTCTAACATCTACGGGATGATCTGAGGGTTAAAGAAAAAAGAGGTGGACCTTATGGGCAATAAAGCAAAAGTCATTATTGTAGTACAAGACCCTTTGTTCTAGCTAAGTGATCTGCTGCATCTCAGTTTGAGTCATGTAGAATTCTAAAGACAGAAAGTCTTTATTCTGGCATAAAATAAAACTGAAGGGGGAAACATACTTTGAGTTAGTACCAGTAGTTATTGATTGTACACAAAGTCCAGTATGCATCCAAATGTAATCAAGAGATATCTGTTGGTAGCTGAACATCTCCAACTCGTACAATGCAATGTTTCTTCTTTATGTCAAATGAACTTAACAATTCAAACATCCATAACTGGCCGTGTTTCTTGCCAACATACTGGTGTTTGGACTTATGGGATTACATGTCTGTTGCCTTCAATAGCTTAGTTGGTAGAGTGGAGGACTGTAGAATTTAAAACTGTTATCCTTAGTCTGTCAGTTAAAATCTGACTCAAAGGAAGTTTGTTTTTTCACATACAAGCTTCTTTTTTAAGTGAGCAAAAAGAGCGTCCCCTGACCAGGAATCAAGCCCAAGCTGCAGTGGTGAAAGTGTTGAATCCTAGCCACTCACCCACCAGCAATAAAGCTCAGATGCTTCTGACAAACATTTTTCAAACTCTGTATTCCTAGTATACTGACGATGTTTGTATGCATACTGGACTTGGTATGCATGAGCATTAGGAGGTCATAAAGAGAGGTATTCATATTTCTTTTTATTCCACATAAAAATTAAGTTTGAAAGAGAATCCTAGCCACTAGCTCACCAAGGATAAAGGTGACAGTTTCCTCTGACATGAACATGAGCTACATTCATTGGTAACATTTTGATCGAAACCAGGCAAAAGTATTTAGTCACTAGCTGAAATAGCTCAGCTGGGTGAGTGTTAGATTGAATATCAAAAGACTCCTAGTTCAGTCCTGGGTTTTGGTAGCTGTGCAAGACCAAGCTCCTCATCAAACTGTCCTCTTTTTAAGAATATTTCATAAACTTTTACATTCCTTTCCTAAAAACGAATGACATTACTGTTTTTACGCTATTGTTAGAAGTCATAGTGTAATAGTGCTCTAGACTTTGAATTCAGTGATCCTACTTAAACTTTAGTGGAATTTGCACTTCCTTATGATATGTTTCCTCACTGCACAGAGAGCCATTTGAACATTGCCTTCTGTATAAACGCTTTTGAAATGTTTTTCATTAGTTGTCTACTGGCCAAACCACTGGACAAGGGGAGGGTAGGTGTCAGCTTGCATGTATGCTTGTGTTGGTATCCTGGTTCACACACTCCCTGTGTTTTCATGGAATGGGGCCTACCTCAGCTTCCTTTGGCTCATGGATGGGCTTTGTCCTACCAAAAAAGGTGATGCAAATAAGTCATCTGCTTACTAAAGTTCTTGAAAATCACACTCTGCGAAGAGGCATTGCATAATGCAAAAAAACCTTCAGAAACAATACACTCTAATGACAGCCACCAACATACTTAATACAGGAGTGACCTCAGGGGTGACCTCATCCAAAGGCCACAACAGGAACAACAGGCTTAAGAAGGGACACATGAAATGACCTCAAAACACAAAGTGAGCAAGTAAGTTGAGTTGATATGTGACTTCATTAATGTGCTTGGTAATTTCATATGGACCGATATACTTGGGACCTAACCTGCGACATGACCCCGGCTTGCGGAAGTCCTGTGTAGAGAGCCACACTCTGTCACCAGGTTGGTATATCGGGTTCTCCCCTCTGTGCCTGTCCGCAATTTCCTTATACATTCAGAGAGCTCATACAATACACTGATCTGTTTCCTCCCATACCCTTTCGCGCCGCTGCATCCACTCATCCACAGCGGGGAAACCAGCTGATATGGAAATCCATGGGACATTTGAGGCTGATAACCTAAAATACAATAAAAAGGAGTCAAGCCAGTGGATGAACTAGTAAGTGAATTTTGGGCCATTTCTGCCAATAAGAGGAACTTGGACCGGTCTGATGGATTGTTCATATAAAAACAATGTAGGAATTGGCCATTTGACTGTGGATGTAAAACTAATAGCTACCCCGATGTGTTCAATATAGGAAGCCCAAACTCGAGATGTGAATTGATGTCCCCAATATGATATTATGTCCTCTGGGATGCCAAATATACGGAACACCTGGTTAAACAAGGCTTCCACAGTTTGGCAGGCTGTAGGCATACTCGGAAACACAATGAACCACACACCCCTGGAGAATCCATCAACTACAGTGAGGACAGAGAGGTCAGTAACGCAATCTAAGGTGATGTGAGACCAAGGACTTTCTGGTACGGGAAGAAGCATGAGCTTTCCTGTGGGTAGGGTCTTAGGCATCTTGCTTTGACTGCAAATTGAACATGAAGAAACATACTTATAAATATCGCTTGTCATAGCCCTGAACCAGCGAAGAATGAGCCCACTTCAACAGATGGTCACAGCACAAGGTAGGTAATGTTTTCCCGACAGACATTCCATTGGGATGACTGTGTCTTGTATGGCTTGTTTATTCCATCATCTATTTTATATACACTTGTCTATTTAATCATCTATTGTAACTTGGACTTGTCGTATCGTTGTGAAAGTACAGCTCCTACCCCGATGTTAGCAGCATCAGCTTCCACGACAAATGGAATGGAAGGATCAGGATGACGACGTATGCTAGTCGTGGTAAAAGCTTCTTTCAGTTTCCTGAATGCTTGATCAGCCTCCTGATTCCAAAGTAGCTTGGTCATTGCTCCTTTCAGGAGGGCTGTGAGAGCATCGGTAAAAGTTTGCAAATCCCAAGAATCTCTGGAGTTTTTTAACTATAATAGTAATGGGCCACTGGAAGATGGCTTTGATCTTCTTATCATCCGTAGTGATTTCACCATGGCTGATCACGTATCCTAGAAAAGTTATAGTTGGAAGGTGGAACTCACATTTCTTTCCCTTTACAAACTCAATAAACTTTTACTCTTTACTACTCAATGCATAAAGCTGTCTGTGTTTGATGTGCTCTCATTTTCCCACCACATCCATTTAGCAGTACTTCTGAATCACCGAAATGGCTTAAAACAGCTGAGGGGATGTTTGAAACTGAGTGATAAGATGTTCAGCAATTTATATATGATAATACAAGGCAGTAAATTAAATTGGGCTGAACTGGACAATAGTACCTGGCATGAAAAGTATGTCGTAGAGAGAGTAACAAAAAACTCAACCTCTCACCTCGCGCTCTGAGATGTCTCCGTCACTGTCTGTAGTGTCCTCTAGGATACTGCTGCCCTCACTAAAGTGTGTCACCCTGACCGGGTCAAACATCTCTTGAACATAATAACTACACAATGGAAAATCAGCTTCAAGTGCTGCATTGAGCAAGAGTGCACTGTAAATGGCCAGATATAAATGGCAATGTCAGTAGTAAATTTATATATGCAGTCATGGAACAGGACCTAGCTGTAGAGCACAGCTTTAAGGTGCATATTATGATGTGCTCTTACCAATCATCCTCCTGGCTGTGTCTTGCTCTTTTGGCCAAATGTTTCTCTTCCAAAGCAGACAGACCAGACTCGCTGCATATTACTCCGTGCACTATAAATAAACCACATGTATAATGCCTTGTAAACAATGGAACAAGGGAAATTTGAATTGTGACTACTCTGTTAAAGGGGCGGATAAGGCACCCCACCCAAACCCCCCGAAAGCTGTTCTGTTATCCCTAATTGCTATGCAATAGTCCTGTGATTAACTCAAAGGCTGGAGAAGTTTCACCTTTCTCTATTTGAATCCTGAAGGCTGTTCGGTTCCGTCACCCACAATCCATCCTGTGTAATTAAACATTCACATCATAACTCGACCCCGTGTAAAAGGGCAAACTCACTCGTATGGGGGAAAGGATCACAGACTACCTGTACTGCTGCTGCAACTCTGCGGCCATTCCAACAACATCCACATACATTCCAGCAACATCCTATTATAGGACACAGTGTATCTGGCTTAAGTACACCCATTTAATAGCATGTTGGACCTTCTTTGGCCTCCAGAACTGCAGCAATTCTTTCTGGCATAGTTTCCACTATATGCTGAAAATGCTCTGCAGGAATCTTGGTCCAATCTTCATAGGATATTTTCTCTTAAATTACTTGGAGGGACTGACATGTTCTAAACTGCCTGTTATACCTTTACCCAGGGATGTTCTATAGGATTAAGATCTGGGGACTGTGAAGGCCAGGGAAACATTGAAAATTTGCTGTCTTGATACTGGAACAAATCCGTGATTATACAACCCTTGCGGCAGGGTTTCTTGTCTTGTTGAAAGTGTCCTTCTGCCATAGTTTAAGCAGCTGCATGAAGGGATGCACTTGGTCACAATACATAGGTAAGCCCTTCTGTTCAAACATCTACTGATTTCAGAGGACCCATGGTGTGCCTTCAGACATGTTAGTTGGAGCAACAGCATTGTATCTGGCTGCAATTTGCTTGACCGTGCGCCACATGATCATCAGAATGATTCTTGATGTCATCCTCTTCTGATCCCTTTCAAAATATTGGTCCTGGCGAGTCTGTTCCATGCCTCGTTCGCAGTTCGCTTCGCTCAGACCGCTTGATTTTCCCATTCTAATGTTTACATGGCGTTTTTTGCAATTAGTCAAAACTGACCTTTCATGACCTTCATTATAAACTTTTCTAAGCAGTCATGACCTCACCCTGTCATAATATTTACTATCAGATCTTCCCTGTGTCCAAAGTGATCTCATGGCAGGAATGTTCCAGCCAACCATTTCCAAGTCAAGCCAATTCAAGCAGAAATGCCAATGAGAGCATTTCTGATTAACTCCTGTCATTGTACTAAGTTGGTAAGAAAGGGTTAGCTACATAAAAATAAAAGTGAATGACTTAAAAGTTTGATCATTTTAACTGAATCTATATTTTATGGAATTGTGTAATTAACCTTCATTATAAACTTTCCTAAGCCGTCATGGCCTGTCCCTGCCAGAATATTTACTATCAGATCTTCCCTGTGTCCAAAGTGGTATCATGGCAGGAATTTTCCCAAGTGTTTACATTAAAGGAATCTGACTATACTGATTACTCTTCGCCAGCTAACAGCAAATAAAAGATGCTAGATTTTGGATTATGTGAGTATATAACACGTGACTGTGTTTGTGTCAGAGAAGGGAGAGGAGAGGCTTTGTCTCCGGCCTCCCGCTGCTTGCCGCTGTTCAGCTTCTCACTGCTGAGATCCTTCTCGTTCTCCTTCTCACCATTGCGTCCCACTCCGCCAATGCTGCTGCAACTTCAACCGCTGACAAAGTGCACCAGCTCAAAGCGTGGTCTAGAGCCAAATTTGAACACGGGCATCTTCCTCATTGGCTCATCTCCTCAGAGGGGCAACACATGCACAGTTTCAGCTCCTATCGATACCCACGTAGAACCTTATAAAATCAGACTGACAATGACAAGGAAACCATATTTTCAACACCTCCAGCACAACAAGTAGAAGTTTTTAGCAATGCACTACTTTTAGTGGTTGTTGAGCATCTGGAAAGAATGCAAGTCACCAGGGTAACATCATCAAGAAGCCCTTTTAGACTTACTTCCATCAGATGAATTTGGCCTCTTTTTTGCTTCAGTATTTGAGACTAATTTGTAGGAGGGCATTTTGCCAACATGAATCCCCTCTGCCATGACATGCACTCTCTGCATCAGTTGTGGGACATACCTGCTAGACCAAACATTTACATTCTGAATACTTTGGCTGAAGTTGTTAAAATGTTAGTATAAAAATCAACACTTTTATCTGTATCTTAATTTCAGGCTGATTTAACAAGTAGATAAGCTAACGTAGTGAGTGGTTGTCTTGGCTTGTCCTAATGGTAGTCAGGGGCCAAAACACTTACTGTAACACTTTATACTTATAACACATTTTCCTTAACTATTACAGATGCCGTTTAACAATGTTCTATTTTTAAAATATGGAAACAGCAACTCAGCACAGAAGGCGTTAGACCCTACCTGCATCCTAAGAACACATGGGTCACCCACACCATCGATAGAGACAACAGCTGATCTAAGTCTCTTGTTTCGTAATTTTCAACGTGCTTGTTTATGAATAACTTTCGAGCTAACCACTGCTTATCACTTTCAAAGTGTTGTCAGAATTTATTGATATGAAAGACTCTCGTCATGCTGATAATTGTCTGGTAGGACCAACTGACGTTATTGCCCGGACATACGCTCGGTGAGAAAAGCATTGTGGGAATTTCAAATATGGCCTGTGCAATGCTCGGTTTGCCTGCTAGTGTCGGCTTTCCTTGGACATTTACATTTACTGCATTTAGCAGACACTCTTATCCAGAGCGACTTACAAAAGTGCTTTGTTATTTATTCATAGAATACATCCTAGCCAGTCCAATAGGTTAGAGTCCAATATAGCAATGATCTAGAATACTGTAGAAATACAGGGATTACTGCTGATGCCTAGAAGTGTTAGATACTGGAGCCTTTCTCTATTCAGGCACCCAACGCAAGGTCTCTGCCTATCAGCCATGACATGGCGGCTTGACCACAAGCTGGTCGCCCGAGGTCATCCGCTCCCTCTTCTTGTCTCCTTTACCCCTCCCTTTCTCTTTCTCTCTCTCCGTCTCTCTTTAAGCACAGGAGTGGCTAATGGCGGGCAAGAGAACAGCTCGTGGCTCGTTCATGCAGAGAACATCTAATCTTTAATAACCTTGTCCCTTTCCTTTCTACGTAGACCCTTAGAACATGCCTCACTTTTCCCCATCATCCTGTAGATTTAGATAGTAGATATAGGACACATATATACTCTGTGCTTTCCTCAATAAAGTGGAACTCTCTTGATTCACTACCTTGGTGTCAGTATCTCTTGACTTCCCCGGATCCGGCTACAGAGGACGGAGGGCAGAGGGTAACTTGGAGGAGATTGAACCTGAAGGACTTGTCACTTTGAACCAGTTCCTAACAAGAAGTACAAAATACATAAGGTCTACCTTAAACATTGATAAGTGCAATAAACAATAAGTACTAGAGTACTACTAGACCAGCAAGTAGTAAGTTGCAGTAGTTTAGCTTTGAGATCACAAGAGACCGCACAAACACCTGGGTAGCTTCCTGCGAAAGAAAGGGCCAAATCCTTCGTATGTTACAAGGGAGAAATCTGAAACATGATTTGAAACATGAGTTGAGAATGACAACTGGTTGTCCAAAGTTATGATCGTGATACCAGGGAGTTCTCAAAGGGAACTGTGAGGTCCTGATAAGGGCTGGGAGTACCCGGGATGGACAGAAGGTTGCATGTTAGCTTGGACAGCTAGCTGGCTCATTCGCTTTCTATCCATCTTAAAACTGCCAAAGTCTCGAAGTAAACATCACTAGTGAGTTATTCTACACATCTGGCATTGGCAGAGTGTTACAATAATAACAGTTCACCGCAGCAGTAAAGCGATAAACACTTGTCTTATGTAGCTGACAAGCTCGCAAAATACACCAAGCCCGTTGTCATAGCAACCAGCACTTAGCTTGCTCGAACTAGCCTAGCTAAGATAGCCTTAATGGGCTAACAAAGACTCATTTCTACGCCAGGCGCACATACTACAAATGCATATTAGCTACATAACTGTTCAAATAAATGCGTGTATTACCATGCTATTCATTAATTTTCCTGTATGTGCACAACTGTAGACCGGGGGTTCTTTAACGTAATCCTCTTCGCCATTAGCTTAGCTAGCTAATAAAGCTAAGCTAGTTAGCCAGCCTAGCTAACTAACTGATATGTTTCAATGTGGAGACGCAGTAAGAGTGTCTCTAATAATTTGAGTTTGTTTTCAGTCGGTACGTACACTCAAACGGTGTCATACAGTTATTGAATAAATCAGCAGAAGCTGTTATTAAAATAATTTTCTGCGTCTTTTCGAGGTCTTACCTTGACAGTGGTGAAGCTTAGCAGTGGTAACCTACATACGATTCGCATTAAATCAATTAAATACAAAAAAAAAAAACATCTTTCTACGGTCAACTGAGAAGTCCATGTCTTTGTGAAATTTATTCTATGAGAATAATTTAATACTACTTGCTCTGGAAAAAGCAAACACTTCATGCCAAACTTAAAGTGTGCACGGCACAGTAATTGCTGTAGAAGACACATACATGTATTTTCACAATACACAGGCTGTTCATGTCTGTTCAGTACATATGGTTATATTACACCTTGGTTATGTGTAATATGGATATAAATGTTAAAATGTGCTATTACAGAACACGACACCTGTTGCGTTTTATATTGGTAAATCTCTGATATGACCACTGTAACATAAAGTTGCGGTTATAAATACGTGAAACATTTTGATCGACTGAAATGTAGCTGTATGTACATGCAATATATTTGTGATTATGTAAATTAAACAGCTATTCTTATTCTTATGGCTAGCTAAATAAATTGCAATTTCGTCGTCTTCAAAGCATGGCATGGTGTTTATTCATTCTTCGGCATACAAAATTACGCCTTTTCACGTTGTGGAACTACAAATATGGCGGCCTTTTTTCTTTAGCGTTTTAATGACGTAAAAGCAGAGTCTCACCGTAAAGTCGGGCAGGAGGATCTGGACTCATTTATTTCTTCGTATCTTCCGCCATCTAGCGGTCAATAACGGGTAGTCTTGAATTGATTTCTATCGCGTAATACTTTGGATATAAATGTTTAAATTTCCTGTTGCAGGACAGACAAAGTATAGTCAACCAGTTCTAACCTTTTGATAAAAACTTGAACTTCAAAGTAGATGAATCTATTTCCTTAAACCAATCAGATCACAGTTCATTTACATAACATCAATGCTTTGAGTGCTTTAGATATGAGAACATCACAGTGATCTTTCTGCTCACACATCAGTCAGTCTATAATTCTGTATTATGTGTTTCTATAGCTTCCAACTTTCATGAGTTCCTTGAATCTGTGGAGAAAAGTGCAGACCAATGTAGTTTCTTATTTGTGAACATTTATACATTCATTGTAATTTATTTATCATTTAAATGTTTTATTACTTTTAATTTATAGACATAAGGACACAGAAAACAGTTCATATACTGAATGAATTGTTACAAGGTAATATTTTCTAGACTGTGTTTACCATATGTTTTTATTTCTAAACGTTAATGCAGTGTGTTAATCTGTCACACCGAGGCAGAAGGGGTGAATCTGATATACCCCTCTTCCATTGTCAACTATTCAGAGTCCTCCAGTGGAGCTCATACAACTAAAGAAACACATACAGAGGTCACTGGAGGTTCTAAGTTACATCTAAAGTGGTCTAGTTGTGACGTTGCGAGGATAAGCAGGATGCGGGGACGAGGCACGATGAAACGCACTTTTATTTTTGCAAACATGCAAAACATACAACAAAGCTCAAACACTATGCACATCTCAAACACCAACACACGTACTATGACACACGAGACATATATACACCCAAGCCGATTACACATAACAGAGAACAGGCGAACGACACGAGAGGGTGTGGCAACACAGACGAACACACACACACCAAGATCTTTGAGGATGGGGCGGGGCCACAACATGACACTAAGCCTGTACACACTGTTCCAACACTACCCTGTAGGGCACCATCTCCATGGAAGTATATTTTTAAAAGCATGTTTGATAACCATATTTATACTGGAACAATTTAATCAAATGAGTTGTGTTTTTTGGTCCTCTCTAAGACGGTTCGGATGCCGATATTCAGATTTGAGTCTGAGCAAGTTGAGAAAGCCACTGTGAGGGTTTCTGGGTGCTCTGGAGGAACACCCAGAAGTTGTACACCTGCACCATGCCTGAGACCCCTCTGCCCCTGACACAACTGCCCAGGAATGTGGGCATGTACCTAGACTATGAGGATGGACAGCTGTCTTTCTGTTACATACTAATATATCTACATATTTATCGGAAACCTCTGGGAGAAGAAGCTGTATCCCCTCTTTGCGCTGCTGGACAGACACACTTATGACACTGTACTCATCAAAAGCAGCACCAGAGATGCACTGAGTCATATCCCGCTACACACCTCTCAGGCCAGCTTGTTTGCACATTTTGTCATAAAACTTAAGATGTCATTTGTTGCTGTTATATATAAAATTACCAAATTAAAAAATAAATAAATCAAAAAGTACTTGTGGCTAGACGAACACAGTCAATCACATAAACAAGATATAATGTCAGTAATGTTTGCGGCAGGTGTTTCAAATGTGCCCGGACTCATATTCAAAAATATCCATGTTTCAACAGTTTGAAGGTGGCCATGACACTAACAGTCTGGTGGAAATTCCACAAGATATCAAACTCCACACTCACACGAACTATTCATTCTCCCATTTGGAACAATCCAGGCTTTACCATGAACAAAAATATTAAACTTTACATCTTGGATAGAAAAAGGCATTACAAACCTTAAACATATTTATCCTAAGACTTGTTTCATGTCACGCCCACAACTAGCCCCAAAATATGCTATAGAAAGCCCCCAGTTCCTACAATACCATCAGCTAAGATCACCTATGTGTTCAAAAATCAATTCCGATACCTACATCCATATCAGAATTTATAAACAAACATTCTTAATACAAAAAACCTATTATCTAAGATATACAAAATAATAGTGAAATCAAATCTCACAGTTACTCTCCCATCGAGACAATAGGAGGAACATTTATTACTAGCCCCCGACGCTGCAGTTTGGATTAAAATGTGTAATAATAATTACCACATGACAGCAACACTAACCTACAATGCATTCAGTACAAAATAATACAGAGTACATTATACTACACATTGGATGTTTAAAATTGGTTTCACAAGCTCAGCAATCTGTACATACTTTACTCAAATCACAGTTGACGATTACATTCACGCCACGTGGCAGAGCACACCTATCAAGCAATTTTGGCAAGTCGTCATCAAGTTCGAGTTCAAGTTCAAGTGGTTTTATTGTCATTTCAGGTATATATACAAGTACACAACAAAAACGAGACAACGTTCCTCCAGGGCCATGGTGCAACATAAAAACAACAGTGCAACAGACAACATGCTACACAAGTGCAAACAGTCCAATATAGTGCATCACCAACATATCCCATGCTTTAAATAACCATATCCATCCAACACCATCTTTATGTCTCCTAGGAGACATATCATCAACCAATATGACAGGATACTATGAATAACATTATTATATTGATATAATAAAAATATTATTGCAAAAAAACAACAAACAAAAAAACATACTCATGAACTGGAAAACAAAAAATAATATTAGTGTCACCCAATAGAAAAATCTATTGATAGAGTATATATATCAATAATTCTCAGAATTAATCAATAACAGAACCAATAATCTAGACTGGACACCTTTGATAAAATCCATACAGAGCCAATCCATAAACGATAAATATCACACTCTAATACGTGTACATATACAATCCAACATACATGTACTCACACATAACCATATACATACATACATACACACACACACACACACACACACACACACACACACACACACACACACACACACACACACACACACACACACACACATTATTCCTGTAATGGTGCAGATGGCGAATACTTAAAAATATTATATATACATTTTGCGTTTGTCTGTTCATCTGTCTGTCTTATTTTTAATAATAAAGCTCTAAAGGTCCACTGATGGGGGGTAATAAATTCATATATTTATTTCTCCAGATTTCTAACTCTGAGAGAAAAAAAACGTCCTTTTACAAATTGCACCTCGTTGTGGACCTCGGCTAGGTTTACATTCCAGGTGATTATTTTTAAGTTATAAATAAAAATAAATAAAAAATAAAGTGTAACAGTTCCCGATGAGGCGGTATGGTGGTAGAGGGCCAAAAAAATCAAAATCTTCAATATGTCGCATGTAATTTACTCTAAATAAAAATATTTAGATATGATTTACATACGAGTTATATTTTTAGGCCTACTAAATGTATACTTTAAATACATTTATTAATTAGCACAGATAATATATCTGCTCTTTATACTTGGATTTCTAACCTACATATTTAAAAATTTAACTGATCTATTTATTTCTGCAGATTTCTAACTCTGAGAGAAAAAGACGTCCTTTTACAAATTGCACCTCGTTGTGGAACTCTACTAGGTTTAATTCCAGGCGAGTATTTTTAAGAGGCTAGATATGTGCTCACAAGCTGCGATGGTGGTTATTTCATAGCTTCTAAAAGAAGAGGCTGTGGTCAGGGTGGAGTGAATCTTTGATAACCAAGATTGTTGTTGTTTTGGCCTTCGAATAGACAATGGCATTACCCAGTGTCAGGTCTTTCTCAGTAAACTGCAGAGAATGATATAGAGGGCAAGAAATGGTCAAGCACAGTTTAATTGGGTGTGTGTCTGTGAAAAACACTAGAGCTCTCTGATACATTTTTGGTTCAAGATTTAATCATCATGCAAATGATTGTGATTAATGCTTTGTCTGTTTAATTCAAATATTATACTATAAACCTAATATTTTAATAGGGTTGGCAACTTTCTAGATCCGATTGCTACATGTGTTGTTCATGTAACTGTGCAAATAAACTGCAAACACAATTACTTTTAGAAGTATCATCCACTTTGTTTTCACAATTGCCAAAATGTAATGAATCACAGCCAGTGTTCTAAAACAGAGCTGGAATGTATTCCTGGTTGATGTGCCCTGTTTCTGGTTAAAAAAAAAAATAAAAAATTGGTGGATGAATTTTCAATGAAAGTGCTTCACTCAGCAGCCATTAATGATTCTTATATCCAGTATGAATAAATTGAAATTCCTATCCTTGTATCAGGTGCAGCAATTATGTGTAACAATTGTGAAGCAAAAAAGCAAAAGCAAAATTGTAATATAACAATATAGGTAATATAGAACTTGATCTAATGATATTAATTAGGCTATGCAAATAAAACAATTACTTCGGTAGCACATCATTCATGCCTGTTGAATAGGCAGTTTTCTGCTTTGCAGATACTTGAAATCTTTTACTAATCTTTCCCCAAATCCAGTAGGAGCTGCCTTTTATATTAACATGCCAGGATACACACTCACTGGATGTTTAATCTTTCTAGTGGTTAAGCTATATTCTTATAGTCAAGAAAGATATTTTTTAATTATTAATCAGTTAAGGAAGTCAAGCTATTCCATTTTGCTGAGATGAAGGAATATTGCATAACCCTGTACTGGCCAAATAATTAGATTTGACGTTCTATTTTGGGGATTAATCCCATAACTGAATTATTCACATGGTTTTATAGCCATGGTTAATACTTGCTGTCAAAATGCTGAGGTTCATAAGAACCTCTTTCCTTCATAAGGAAGCTTCCTGTTTTTGAAAAAGGTAGTTTCAGCATACTAGCTCTTACTGCTCTCTATCTGTTTAACAAATGTTTTGTTGGATTTAACTACTTTCTACCTGGAAACTGGCAACTTCCATGGAAAACTATTTTATCATCACAAACTATATCTAAGGAACTACCACAAACATAAGTAATGTTAACATTATGCTTTTTCATCATGACTTATGTTCTGCTTCAGAGCACTGAATGCAGCATGTTTATTCTTCGTCATTAGTGGCAGTTTTATCTGTGAGAAGTGTAGATGAATTGCTAGTCTGACAGACAGTACGCATCCAGACAGCAAGGCGAAAGGGTGACGTTACGGCAAAGTAGACGAGCTTCCACCAGCTCATGGGACCACTAGACATCCCCAACATTAAGTAACAAAATCCCAGAGACCTTCTACCTGTACTGGCCAGACTTCAGATCAGAAGGTTAGAGAATACATTCATGTGTTGTGTGGCTCAGATTGTTCACACAGTTAGTAACAGTCCAAACACTTTAATTATACTGTACAGTATGAGACCTGGAAATGTGTGTCTGTGTCTGTGTTTTTGTGTGTGTGTGTGTGTGTGTGTGTGTGTGTGTGTGTGCCTTCTCCCCAGGCTGTGCTCCAGCTTTGTACTGTCCATCATCAGAGAGATCTATCAGACTGGCTCTGCTCACTGTGTGTCCAGCTTGTTGAATTCAGCAGAGAACTGCATCAACCTGAACAGCAGAGAGCTGGACTCTGTCCACTGTGCTGCCCTGCGCTTCACCCTCCAGCACTGCACAGCAGTCTCTCTCAGCCTGCTTTTCACCTCCATACCAAAGGCGGAGCTGGAGAGCATTGAGCCACTGCTCTAACACGTCTCTCGTCTCAGGCTTGAACTTTTCTCACAATCAGAATTTTAACACAGAACTGATCTGTTTAGGGAGTGTTATATAAACGTTTATGTACGTTTATGTGTTTTTCACGAGTTTCCTCAAAAGTCATTTTGTGCCAGCATCACTTAGGTTTTATTGAGACTCCTGTCAGGTAATCAGCAATATCCATGAATATTTACTTCAGAATAAAATGACTTTCTGGAGGAAATTGTTAAATTTAGGTGAAATATTTATATTAACCTGAAATTAACTGCCCTGCCACTGTCTGTGTGTGTTTTGTTTTCTCCGTGTTGACAGGCTGCTGTTGCTGAGGCTGCTCCACTGCTACAGTGTCTCTGAACTACAGCAGGGGGCAGCAGCAACAGATCTGCTCTTCGCTCTGCAGCACAGACTGGATTTTTCCTGCTGCTCTGCTCTGGACTTCACAGCAGACACACAGAAACACACACTGACTCTGAGCACTGAGGACTGCAGAGTCGTCTCCATGGTCATCCAGAGAGCTCACTCTCTCACACACACACACACACACACACACACACACACACACACACACACACACACACATCTCACTCTACACGGCTGTGAGGGCAACTCTTCCCCATTTTACACACAGTCACCCTTCAGTAAGCCACTGACTCAACACCACACAAAGTAGGGAAACATTCTGGAAAAAGGAAAATAATTTTATCATTTGAAACAAAATGTGTGTAAATAGCATTAATGTTAGTAGTTATGTGAGTGTGTTAGTGTTTTGTGACTCTACATGTTGGTGAACGTTGATTGTGTTCAGCTGCAATAAAGCCATGCTGCTCCAGTTCCTGTCTCTTGTCTGTGTGGGGACTGATGTGGAGTGTGTGAGACGCGCTGTGGTTCTCTCCCGGGCTCTGGGTAAGATGGTGATCCTCAGTCAGACCCGGCTGGACCAGGCCTGTAGGTCACTGGCACTGTTTCTGGAACATTCTGAAGGGCTTTCAGAACTGGACCTTAGCCACTGTCAGCTCACTGACCACTGCCTGCAGCTGCTGTTCGCACACCAGCACAAAGCCCACATCCTGCAGTGAGTGGACAAGCGGGAGGAGGGATGTGTAGAGAGTCTTGATTGTTGAGTGCACAGTGAACACTAACATAGATATAACACATTTTACTCTTTTTCTCACAATTTAACACAAAATCCGGCAGGGTGACTGAATGTAGAAGCTGTGTGTGTTCATTGTAAAGCATTGTATGTTCCTTGAAAGGCTCTATATAAATGTAACTTTGCTCATTCAGTCATATCCTGTGTTCCTTCAAGGACTTTATTTTTCAAAAGCAAACAGCAAAAAGCTTGATTTTCTTGGTGATTTTATTTGGAAATGACGACCTCTCTCACTGGCTGCCTGGATCACTGATCACTGCCTGTACTTGGCAGGATGGATCTCTGTGTTCTACAGAATATCCAGACTGCTTGTAGAAACACATGTTCTCATTAAAAAGAGAAATAAGGCATAACAGACTCTTTATGATTTACAGTTTCGTGCCTGATAGATAACAAGTCATGTGTACAAGAACTGAAAGAAATGATATTTTGTTTAAAATGTCAAAATGCATAATTATCTGGCCATTAATGACTCAGGTCCACTGACACAAATATACTATTTATTGCTTTGCTTATTCATTCATTTGCTAATTCAATCATTCGTTTATTAATTCATTCGTTCATTACTTTAATTCATTGATCTATAAATCTACAGGTGTTTGTACTACTACACGGTGATTTAGTAGAGGGAGGTGTGTTTGGGAATCCTGAACAATGTGGTAATTATAATCCATCTAATTTCAACCTCAGTCACAATGACATCACTGATGTGTCAGCAAAGAGGATCTATGATACTTTCTCCACCAACAACAATATTCACACTGTGAGGTAACTGTGTGTGTGTGTGTGTTTAGGCATTTAAAATAAGGCTGTATTTATTTGAGTTTAAAATTTCAAATTTAAAAGCCTATTTTGATTTTATAGGCTCTTCAACAACAAAATTACAGGCATACAAATCTTCCTCTCAGACAAGTGCTTTGAAGTCTGGTGATGTTGATGTGTTGTTGGCACTGTAATGATGAGATTTGATTTTTCTAGATTATTGGGACTATCCAAATTATATTTTTGTTTTAAGTGAAAAAATTTAATGATTAAAAAACAAATTTTAGTTATCTTATACATTTTAAGATTACATATAAGAATCAAATACTCAAAATTTATTTATAAAGTACTTTTTAAAATTTTATTTTATTTTATTTTATTTACAACAGGTGCTATTACAAAGCAGCTTTTCAAATGTCCAAGTCCAAGCCCCCAGTAAGCAAGCCAAGGGTGACAGTGGCAAGGAAAAGCTCCCTAGAGCATGAGGAAGAAACGTCGAGAGGAACCAAGACTCAAAGGGGGTCCCATCCTCCTCTGGCTGTTTAAAGAGAGACATAAATTAAAAAATGAAATAAGCATTTAATGTTTAGTCCAACTTTCTGGAGGTTCTAGACTTGTGTGCATGTGTCCGAGACCCAAGTCGCAAGAGAACGTCCATTAAGGGCAACAGAGAGTAGCTGGTTGGGGAGGAGGTGGTGTGGGCTACAACAGGGGACATCAGGGGATGATGGGAGTAGCCAAGGCATCTGAGACAGGATGAGGCTCAGTAACATCACAACATCAGGGGTAGGTGTACCTCGGCAGAGTCCACTATCAGTCCAGTGTATTAGAGCAATGATGTTTGATTCCTACTCAAAGAACATGTGATATTTCCAACATTCACTTTAGGTATCAATGAAGTTGTGACATCAAGCAAAGGAGGACAGTGAGACATGAGTAGACAAGCACAAGTTGGACCTATTAGGGACAATGAAACAAAACCTGAAGACAAGAAAACAGAAATGAAAGCCTGAGTGAGCTGAACTGAACTGAATCAAACTCCTACCGCTATATGGACCTAGCTCTGTAATATAGTTGAAACTGTAAGTTGCTATAGATAAGCGTGTCTGCCAGATGTCTGCTCACATTAAGCAGTGCAGTTGTGCAGTGTGAACATGGCATCTGTCTTTTACAGCAAAATCAAATTATTTTATTATTCTTTAAATGTCTTTAAATGTCTTCATGGTCTAGCAACTCATGATGGCATTAGCACTTGAAAGCAAAAAAAACAAACAAAAAAAAACAGCAAAACAAAAACATCTCAAAACACACTTATTGCATTGAGTTCTGTTTAGATGACTTTTGATTTTATATTAACACATCTACTGTTATCTATTTACCTTTTCCTTTTATCATTATATATGTCATTTTATTTTTTATCCTTTGGGCAATTAGTCTCTTCTCAATGCGTTTTATTTTTTGTGTGCAGAGAGAAGGGGTAAGAAGATGCATATACAGAGGTCTGGACTAGCCCTGCTGTCAAAGGTTAGGGGAAATGAAATAAATAAATGTTCCAAAATGTTTTTTAAATAGTTTAGTATCCAACATTTTAAATTCTAACATTTATGGTTACCCCCAGCAGTGATCAGTGGTAGCTCAGTGGTTAAGATACTTGACATGTAGTCAGAAGCTTACCTGTTCCAGCCCTACTGCTGCCAAGTTGCCACTGTTGGTTCTCTGAGCAAGGCCCTTAACCCTCAATTGCTCAAGTTATACTCACTCGTAAGTCACTTTGGATATAAGTATCAGGTAAATGTATGATTGTGTTTTTTATAATCTTGTACACATAAATGTCATATTCAACCAGAATATGTAAAACACACTGTCAAATCGTGTTTATAAAAATACGTTTTAGTTTTAATTAATTTCTGTAACTTCATGTCACTTATGCTGATATGGTTGTTGGCTAAGACAACCATGGCCACAAGAGGGAGACAAAGAGCTTCCCTAGTAATCAATGAAAACAGGCATACCCTGTAACTGTATGCTATACTATTCTTTTATTTTATATTTTTCCTTGATGTCCACTTACAATGTTTGCATGGCTTTATGTTCCAAAAATAATCATAATCTATTTTACACAAATATTTTCCAACCTGTTTATCTTGTAGAATTAAATAGGACATGTATTACATTACGAATAAAGAATTCTGCGCTGCATACACTTAGACATCGGTAATATAACTTGCAGTTATATAACTTCTAGTGAAAATCCTTGAAGCAGTCAACACCATCATCTGGGTGAGCTCCATTTAACCCTCTGAAGTTAAACAAAGAATTGCAGCTAAATGTGTGAACATTATCACGTGTCAGTTCATAACAAGTTAAGCTTCATAATAGGTCACGAAGTCAAGAAAATTCATACCTAAGCATTACTTTGTTTGATATGTTTATGGATGTATTTGAGTATAACCAGGTCATTTGCCTGTTTTTATGTATTGATCTGTATTGCTCCAAAAAACTACTCACGTCTTCCAATGTTCTTGATCCCCACTTGTAAGAAATAGTAAATGGACTAATCCTAGTTGTGGATAAGTATAAGACTAAACAGCTGTGAACTAATTCCACACGAGGGGAGTCATCACTGGAAAGGTGTTCTGGTGCGAGGCGTGCAGTGGTCCCTCTCCTGCGAACACAGAGAGACACAGAGGCGAGATACCAGTTAAAAAGGTTTGAGAAAGTACATCCTCCACTGACAAGATTCTGTTGTTTAAATGTAAATGGAACAGGTCTGCTCCTTCTCTCAGCCAATATAGAAACAGCAAACTGCACTACAACAAGTACACAAGGTGTAATGAACTTGCTATGAGAATGATCTCAGTAAGTAACTCAAAAAGGAAAGGAGCTTCTCCTTCCTGTTTTCTTTGTTCTCTTCTTGTTAGTGTTTGTATTTGCTCTTTCAAAACACTCCTGCACTCATTCCTCACACTAAAACATGAACCTGGTGTTGTTTACACAGTGACGTGGTGTGAGGCATCTGATCCATGATTTCCCCCTGGGGTCACAGGTCTCGTTTGTCGCCTTTTTTTTCTCCTTAAGACAAAAACAAATTAAAATAAGAGCAGAAAAACTGAGCAGAAATAAACAACTATTAAAATTCTAGATGCACTGTGGAATGTTCAGAGAAAAACAAGACACTCCAGTGTCTATTGTATTTAATATGTGGTATTTAACTGTCAATATGGGGACATTACGACAAGGGAGTGGGCTCAGCTGACCTGTCTATGATTTTATTATTATTATTATTTTTAATCCTAGTCTTTGATTAAGTTAAGGAATTTTTCTTTCAAAGAAGAGAAAAGGGATGGAACATGTGAAACACAAACATAAAAATAGGTATGCATTTATCTAATAAACTGATGACTACGATTAGGTGAGACAAGTTTTAGGATATAATAATAAGTGTATAATTTCCATCACACTTTTCACCTGAGTCTCCTGTGTTTCTGAATAAAAGAAAGTAATATAACACAAGCAGTTATACAATTTCTGAAAGGCATATTATTTAGAAATAAAGAAGAACTTGGTTATTATTTGGTTATTAGGACACATGAGGAAAGCATTTTAGTTGCATTCATTTTGCCAAAAACATCCATGACTGAAACAAGCTTCCTGTCACCACTGACCACCCTCCTAGCGTTCATGTCTCCACGGTTTCCCTGTCTAGTGTCTTTATTTTGATTTACTCCCTTGTTGTGGTTCCATTCCTTCGTTTCGTTTTCTGCACCCCTCATAATTTGCACTTGTGTCTGGTTTAATGCTCATGTGACCATGTTTTTAAGCCCTGTTTTAGTTTAGTCTTGTTGCTATTTATTGTAAGTCCAGCTGCTGTTTGTTAATCGAGGCTTCCGTGCATGTGAATATAAGCCTGAATGTTTATCCTCGCCCCAATGTTATAGCCTGCATCCCTGGTTTGTCTTCGTGCACTTTTCTTTACTTTAGTTTATCGTGAATTCTCGGACTCTCCATGTTAATAATTTGACCCTGGACTTTGGATTTGCCCCTAATAAATCTCACTCTTTTCCACACACTGCTCATCGTTACACTTCCCCAACCTACTATATTTACATTAAAACTCCGTCAACAGCAGTCTTTAGCGTTGAGGTTTTTTTTAATCTGCGTAAAATTACATAATTTCTGCTGTTTCAGAAGTGAAGGATTTGCGTGCTCTAAATTTTCATCATGCCAATGCACAGAGGTTTTGGTATGGAGATTTTATCCCGATCTATAGGAGCAGGTGTGATGGACTATAAAGTTGACGAGAAAGAAACCATCCGTTTCGCCGCCGTTCATGTCCATAGATGCTGCTATTACCAAAACTAGTACTGCGCTGATTCTTAGAGGACAGTTGATTTGACC
Source organism: Electrophorus electricus (assembly GCF_041902795.1). Classification (NCBI taxonomy): domain Eukaryota; kingdom Metazoa; phylum Chordata; class Actinopteri; order Gymnotiformes; family Gymnotidae; genus Electrophorus; species Electrophorus electricus. The sequence goes on along the minus strand of NW_027658714.1, from coordinate 804,821 downwards.
GGATGTCGCAGCAGTACGGCCGACTACTCCTGATCATAACGTATTCATGACAACTCAGCCCTTTTTACGACTGAGGTGCTCACACGACAACGCGTGATCTTGCACCTTTTATGTGTTTTAAGAAAAACGCTCAGTGTTTTAAAGTGCAGCAGCGAATTTTCCTCTAACGCGTTACTAAGCTCTGTGAGCAGAGTAATTTCTCCCATTGTGTTGAAATGAACAGGTGTCTGTTAAACTCATTCATGAGCGTATTTTAACGCGCGTTCAATATCGTCCGAGCTGTAATCTTTTGAATTCTGTAACCATGCGGCGTCATGCGTATAACATTCTAGTCGCGTGGTGTGATAGCAACTGCTAGTCAGAATAAACAAGACAAACAGTAGTAGAAACATTTAAAAAAAGATACGATTACAAAAGTGAGATTCATTTTTGGCAGAACAGCGTTCATCCTTTTGAAGTTAGTTGCAGCAATTCTCCAACTTTAGAGCCGACCTACATTGTAAGACATCCTCCTGTTGAGCTGGATATCAGTGTGTTAAGCAAGTTTCTGTTTTGTAGGAGGACGGTAAGCAGCTGGAAGATTCCACCGTGTCAGCGCATCGTAGAGTGAGTTATCAACACAGCTGGCGACTGTTACAACTAACACACCACTTTAAATTTTGATATGAGCCCTTTTTAGATAGAGATTGCCTTTTAGGGATTAGAATGAGGCTCTGCAACATCTCAGATTGAAAAAGAAAGAAAGAACGCAGAGAAGAACAGAATAACTATAACTATATATATATATATATATATATATATATATATATATATATATATATATATATATATATATATATATATATATATATGTATATATATATATATATATATATATATATATATATATATATAATCTTTGTCGGCTGAAGATCTCTAGGGACCGAATACACATTGCTGGGTCATATGTCTCTGTATGTTCCAAATGGGAATCCATAAGGTGGAGGAGGAGTTGAGCAAAGAGACCCTGGGTGAATGTCGGAGAAAGACATTGGAGGACAACCGACGGAAGGCTGCACGTGTAGGGCGGTGTCTTGGAGGTCTAGACCTCGAGCTAGCAGTGCGAGAACTGCAGAGGGAGAATGTGGAGATCAAAGCTGAACTGAGAAGGCTGAGAGCACAGCTTGAGAAAGTAGGAAAAGAGAAACACTTAGTTACACTGCAGTGCACATCCAATGAAGCAATGTTCTGCTATACACAGCAGATGGTTTTAGATTGAAATAAGCAACTATAATTAAAGTCCAGGTAAATAGTGAGCATAAATGTGTTAGGGCATATCAACAAATGGATTGCCTATGGCACTACAATATCACTTACATTATATTTTTGATAGTATATCAAAGTGTGTGCACATGCATGTATTTAATAGTGATGCTAAATTAAATGCTTTTTCACAGTTGGAAAGCCCAAGGCCCAGTTTCCCCCTGGAGTCTCCCAAACCACGAGACAACAGGTTTCCCTCACTCTCCCTCAGACAGCCTACCAGATTTGCACCTGGTGAGCCCCACTGGTTCCAAGAAGCCCCATCATCCAGACCCTACAGGCCTTGCCGTCCACTACTGCCTCACTCAGATGTGAGGCCAGCACCAAATGCACAGGAGAAACAGTTCAAGGAGAAAAAGACACATGGGAAGAAGAAACTGAAACGTCATCAAAAAGACATAGAGCAGACATCGAAAGAAGCGAATGGAGCCTCGGAAGCAAGAACATGTGAGAAGAAGAGATTTCGAATTAGGATTGTATGGAAAGGATTTAAAGGAATTAAGTCTTTCTTTCAAAAATAGCTGTATGGTATAGAATTTCATGTCCTTTCCATATTAACATAACTTTACTCCTTTACTGCATGCAATAAGCCTGCCAAAATAATTTTCCAGGCATTTTTCATAGATATTTAATTGATTTATAATATGAATGTCTAACTTCTCATTTCAAAATGTTCTTATTAGTTCATGTCTGTTTTATAATGTAAATAAAGATATTTTCTTAAATAGGTGCAAAGTCTGGCATCATCTTAATAGGTACAGTTGCATCATTTAAGTCCATTTAAGTTCCAAGTAAGATCATGTCATGATTTATTGACAAAATATTAAAAATGTATAGTTTTGGAAGGATTAACAGCTCAACATTTATTCAGTAAGAGGTTCAGGAGTAGAAAAAATGTTAAGAAGCCCCCTAGTCCCCCAGTCCCAGAGTCACATGCGAGGTTTAACCATCAAATATTAAAACCCTGAGAAATGTTCAGTCTGAGATCTGAGTGAATAGTTTAAGGAAGATATTTGTCCAACCGTCCATGTTCTATCACAAAAATGGGGTTGCGGTCTGGACCTCCTTGACACCAAGAATCGTACAACCGTTTCCCTTTGTAGATGATGAATCTGCCCAACAACATTCCCAGTGATGTGGACGGTTATCTGTTCCCTCCCAATTCCACCTGTAGTCTGCTACATAATCTTACAGGATTTGTCATGGAACAGTGACAAATCCTGTCTCATCTACATTGTAGATATTCTGGGGTTTTGTTGTGAAATCTGTGAGATAAGCATATCAAAGCAGTGGGTGAATATTCCAGTATCAGCTGAGGTCCTCACTGTAGCCACAGGAAACTGTTCTGATTTGTGAATGGTCTGCTCAGGATGATCTCACATAAAACAATAAAATCATTTGCTCCCATTGGGGAAAGGGCTCTCAATTTCACTAGCCAGATTATAATCCAGAACAAGATGTAAAACATCTGTTTCAGTAAAGCTCCAACCCCAGTCACACATGACCTGCCAGGATTGTAAGAACACATGGACACATTAGCCTAAGCCATTTTATGATCACATCGTAAGTTCATATTTGTCATTCATTTATTCCATCAAACAGCATTTATTTTGCATATCATAATTTCTTACTTGCAGCCAGTACAGTGAAAACTGATGCAAGTTTGTACTTGAAGGAACTCCTCATTAAAACACTCTAAGGTCATCTTAAATGGAGTGTAGTGGGCTTAAATGGTTTCAAAGCGACTAATGGTGAAAAAAGACAATGTGTTCATTTTTAAATAAAAGATATATTTACATGCATGGAGCCTAAATATTACGTGGACTAAGAATCATATTATTATTTTGCCCACATACAGAAATATTAATTTATTCTAATTCAAGGATTGCTTGTTGCCTATGGTTGGCATGCTTTTTGTAGTGCTGTATCATTTAAACCCACCTTTTAAAGAATCAAATTTTTGAAAATATTCAGATGTCCAGAAACTAGATGTCTGCTTATTTGTTAATATGTTAATGTAATTAGAAAACTGTGTACATACGTGGTAATGTTTAAATATAGGTGTATCTGCCAGTGAAGTTTATGCTTTGACCTTTAGATTAGCTGTAATGCTGAGACAGGCAGGGCAAGACACAAGCGTGTTGTCGAACTTTGTTTATTAGGAGGAGCAGAAACATTATCCAAGAGCAGGTTACCAGAATACATGATAAACAAAAAACAAAGTGAGGCTAACCAGGAAGAAGAAAACATAGAGGTAAAAGTAAGATAACACAGATATTAAGAACACGGGAACGGAGAACAATATGGAAAACGAACAGGCAGAGAAAGAATACATATGGTAGAACTCCAGTGTAGTGATGGGATGTTAGATACTGAGGCATCAAAGCTCACTATTGCAAAGCACATTGATTCAACACTGTATTGAAGATTGTATCAAAGTTACTATTAGCATATGACTAATGAGGTCTAAGCATCAAACGTCGTCTAAACACTGGATGAAGTGGCACTGTTTCACAGGTCTGGCACTGTCCTATAACTTGCAGGCTATAAGAGACTGTAAAATCTCCAGACATCTTTTTCCCACAAAATTTGAAATATGGAAAATATGGAAGCAAATCTTTCCATATGAGGATAAATAACATAAATTGATCAAGTACCATTTCTTAATACACAAAAATTAAAGCATTAAAATCTCATTTGACATAATATAAATGCAGTTACCAAAAAGTGGCTGAAAATAAGCAGGAAACTGGGCGTGTTATAAAAACTTATATACATTTACATACACTTATATATTCATTTATGTGTGTTTTGGAAAGTTTCCAAGATGTCATTTTGTGCCAGCATTGTTTAGGTTTTATTGAGACTCCTGTGTCAGGTAATCAACATATTACAGTCCATGGTAATTGGTAAATTCGGGTGAAATATTTATATTAATCTGAAATTAACTGCCCTGCCACTGTGTGTGTGTTTGTGTGTGTGTGTGTGTGTGTGTGTGTGTGTGTGTGTGTGTGTGTGTGTGTGTGTGTGTTTTGTTTTCTCAGTGTTGACAGGCTGCTGCTGAGGCTGCTCCACTGCTACAGTGTCTCTGACCTCCAGCAGGGGGCAGCAGCAGCAGATCTGCTCTCTGCTCTGCAGCACACTGGACTTCTCCTGCAGCTCTGCTCTGGACCTGACAGCAAACACACAGACACACACTCTGACTCTGAGCACCGAGGACTGCACAGTCGTCTCCATGGTCATCCAGAGAGCTCACACATACATACCTACATACACACACACACACACACACACACACACACACACACACACACACACACACACACACACACACACACAGCTCACTCTGCATGACTGTGAGATAGAGGAGGCTGGAGTGGAGTTACTCTTCCCCATTTTACACACAGTCACCCTGTAGTAAGCCACTGACAAACAATTTAACACAATATCCAGCATGTGACTGAATGTAGAAGCTGTGTGTGTTCATTGGAAAGCATTGTATGTTCTTTGAAAGGCTCTATATAAATGTAACTTTGCTCATTCAGTCATATCTTGTGTTCTGTCAAGGACATTTTTTTGAAAAAAAACAGCAAAAAGCCTGACTTTCTTGGTGATTTTATTTCTCTTACTGGCTGCCTGGTTCACTGATCACTGCCTGTCCTTGGCAGGATGGATATTGTGTGTCTCTGAAAATGTATTAATATTATTAGTATGTGCCTAACGCTCCTCTCTATTCCAAAGCTGACCCGATTTCCATAATTCTCGTATTGCATAAGACCACTGACCACCCTCCTAGCGTTCATGTCTCCACGGTTTCCCTGTCTAGTGTCTTTATTTTGATTTACTCCCTTGTTGTGGTTCCATTCCTTCGTTTCGTTTTCTGCACCCCTCATAATTTGCACTTGTGTCTGGTTTAATGCTCATGTGACCATGTTTTTAAGCCCTGTTTTAGTTTAGTCTTGTTGCTATTTATTGTAAGTCCAGCTGCTGTTTGTTAATCGAGGCTTCCGTGCATGTGAATATAAGCCTGAATGTTTATCCTCGCCCCAATGTTATAGCCTGCATCCCTGGTTTGTCTTCGTGCACTTTTCTTTACTTTAGTTTATCATGAATTCTCGGACTTTCCATGTTAATAATTTGACCCTGGACTTTGGATTTGCCCCTAATAAATCTCACTCTTTTCCACACAATGCGTCCGCCTCCTTACCGCTCATCGTTACACTTCCCCAACCTGCAATATTTACATTAAAACTCCGTCAACAGCAGTCTTTAGCGTTGAGGTTTTTTTTAATCTTCGTAATATTACATAATTTCTGCTGTTTCAGAAGTGAAGGATTTGCGTGCTCTAAATTTTCATCATGCCAATGCACAGAGGTTTTGGTATGGAGATTTTATCCCGATCTATAGGAGCAGGTGTGATGGACTATAAAGTTGACGAGAAAGAAACCATCCGTTTCGCCGCCGTTCATGTCCATAGATGCTGCTATTACCAAAACTAGTACTGCGCTGATTCTTAGAGGACAGTTGATTTGACCGGATGTCGCAGCAGTACGGCCGACTACTCCTGATCATAACGTATTCATGACAACTCAGCCCTTTTTACGACTGAGGTGCTCACACGACAACGCGTGATCTTGCACCTTTTATGTGTTTTAAGAAAAACGCTCAGTGTTTTAAAGTGCAGCAGCGAATTTTCCTCTAACGCGTTACTAAGCTCTGTGAGCAGAGTAATTTCTCCCATTGTGTTGAAATGAACAGGTGTCTGTTAAACTCATTCATGAGCGTATTTTAACGCGCGTTCAATATCGTCCGAGCTGTAATCTTTTGAATTCTGTAACCATGCGGCGTCATACGTATAACATTCTAGTCGCGTGGTGTGATAGCAACTGCTAGTCAGAATAAACAAGACAAACAGTAGTAGAAACATTTAAAAAAAGATACGATTACAAAAGTGAGATGCATTTTTGGCAGAACAGCGTTCATCCTTTTGAAGTTAGTTGCAGCAATTCTCCCACTTTAGAGCCGACCTACATTGTAAGACATCCTCCTGTTGAGCTGGATATCAGTGTGTTAAGCAGGTTTCTGTTTTGTAGGAGGACGGTAAGCAGCTGGAAGATTCCACCGTGTCAGCGCATCGTAGAGTGAGTTATCAACACAGCTGGCGACTGTTACAACTAACACACCACTTTAAATTTTGATATGAGCCCTTTTTAGATAGAGATTGCCTTTTAGGGATTAGAATGAGGCTCTGCAACATCTCAGATTGAAAAAGAAAGAAAGAACGCAGAGAAGAACAGAATAACTATAACTATATATATATATATATATATATATATATATATATATATATATATATATATATATATATATATAATCTTTGTCGGCTGAAGATCTCTAGGGACCGAATACACATTGCTGGGTCATATGTCTCTGTATGTTCCAAATGGGAATCCATAAGGTGGAGGAGGAGTTGAGCAAAGAGACCCTGGGTGAATGTCGGAGAAAGACATTGGAGGACAACCGACGGAAGGCTGCACGTGTAGGGCGGTGTCTTGGAGGTCTAGACCTCGAGCTAGCAGTGCGAGAACTGCAGAGGGAGAATGTGGAGATCAAAGCTGAACTGAGAAGGCTGAGAGCACAGCTTGAGAAAGTAGGAAAAGAGAAACACTTAGTTACACTGCAGTGCACATCCAATGAAGCAATGTTCTGCTATACACAGCAGATGGTTTTAGATTGAAATAAGCAACTATAATTAAAGTCCAGGTAAATAGTGAGCATAAATGTGTTAGGGCATATCAACAAATGGATTGCCTATGGCACTACAATATCACTTACATTATATTTTTGATAGTATATCAAAGTGTGTGCACATGCATGTATTTAATAGTGATGCTAAATTAAATGCTTTTTCACAGTTGGAAAGCCCAAGGCCCAGTTTCCCCCTGGAGTCTCCCAAACCACGAGACAACAGGTTTCCCTCACTCTCCCTCAGACAGCCTACCAGATTTGCACCTGGTGAGCCCCACTGGTTCCAAGAAGCCCCATCATCCAGACCCTACAGGCCTTGCCGTCCACTACTGCCTCACTCAGATGTGAGGCCAGCACCAAATGCACAGGAGAAACAGTTCAAGGAGAAAAAGACACATGGGAAGAAGAAACTGAAACGTCATCAAAAAGACATAGAGCAGACATCGAAAGAAGCGAATGGAGCCTCGGAAGCAAGAACATGTGAGAAGAAGAGATTTCGAATTAGGATTGTATGGAAAGGATTTAAAGGAATTAAGTCTTTCTTTCAAAAATAGCTGTATGGTATAGAATTTCATGTCCTTTCCATATTAACATAACTTTACTCCTTTACTGCATGCAATAAGCCTGCCAAAATAATTTTCCAGGCATTTTTCATAGATATTTAATTGATTTATAATATGAATGTCTAACTTCTCATTTCAAAATGTGCTTATTAGTTCATGTCTGTTTTATAATGTAAATAAAGATATTTTCTTAAATAGGTGCAAAGTCTGGCATCATCTTAATAGGTACAGTTGCATCATTTAAGTCCATTTAAGTTCCAAGTAAGATCATGTCATGATTTATTGACAAAATATTAAAAATGTATAGTTTTGGAAGGATTAACAGCTCAACATTTATTCAGTAAGAGGTTCAGGAGTAGAAAAAATGTTAAGAAGCCCCCTAGTCCCCCAGTCCCAGAGTCACATGCGAGGTTTAACCATCAAATATTAAAACCCTGAGAAATGTTCAGTCTGAGATCTGAGTGAATAGTTTAAGGAAGATATTTGTCCAACCGTCCATGTTCTGTCACAAAAATGGGGTTGCGGTCTGGACCTCCTTGACACCAAGAATCGTACAACCGTTTCCCTTTGTAGATGATGAATCTGCCCAACAACATTCCCAGTGATGTGGACGGTTATCTGTTCCCTCCCAATTCCACCTGTAGTCTGCTACATAATCTTACAGGATTTGTCATGGAACAGTGACAAATCCTGTCTCATCTACATTGTAGATATTCTGGGGTTTTGTTGTGAAATCTGTGAGATAAGCATATCAAAGCAGTGGGTGAATATTCCAGTATCAGCTGAGGTCCTCACTGTAGCCACAGGAAACTGTTCTGATTTGTGAATGGTCTGCTCAGGATGATCTCACATAAAACAATAAAATCATTTTCTCCCATTGGGGAAAGGGCTCTCAATTCCACTAGCCAGATTATAATCCAGAACAAGATGTAAAACATCTGTTTCAGTAAAGCTCCAACCCCAGTCACACATGACCTGCCAGGATTGTAAGAACACATGGACACATTAGCCTAAGCCATTTTATGATCACATCGTAACTTCATATTTGTCATTCATTTATTCCATCAAACAGCATTTATTTTGCATATCATAATTTCTTACTTGCAGCCAGTACAGTGAAAACTGATGCAAGTTTGTACTTGAAGGAACTCCTCATTAAAACACTCTAAGGTCATCTTAAATGGAGTGTAGTGGGCTTAAATGGTTTCAAAGCGACTAATGGTGAAAAAAGACAATGTGTTCATTTTTAAATAAAAGATATATTTACATGCATGGAGCCTAAATATTACGTGGACTAAGAATCATATTATTATTTTGCCCACATACAGAAATATTAATTTATTCTAATTCAAGGATTGCTTGTTGCCTATGGTTGGCATGCTTTTTGTAGTGCTGTATCATTTAAACCCACCTTTTAAAGAATCAAATTTTTGAAAATATTCAGATGTCCAGAAACTAGATGTCTGCTTATTTGTTAATATGTTAATGTAATTAGAAAACTGTGTACATACGTGGTAATGTTTAAATATAGGTGTATCTGCCAGTGAAGTTTATGCTTTGACCTTTAGATTAGCTGTAATGCTGAGACAGGCAGGGCAAGACACAAGCATGTTGTCGAACTTTGTTTATTAGGAGGAGCAGAAACATTATCCAAGAGCAGGTTACCAGAATACATGATAAACAAAAAACAAAGTGAGGCTAACCAGGAAGAAGAAAACATAGAGGTAAAAGTAAGATAACACAGATATTAAGAACACGGGAACGGAGAACAATATGGAAAACGAACAGGCAGAGAAAGAATACATATGGTAGAACTCCAGTGTAGTGATGGGATGTTAGATACTGAGGCATCAAAGCTCACTATTGCAAAGCACATTGATTCAACACTGTATTGAAGATTGTATCAAAGTTACTATTAGCATATGACTAATGAGGTCTAAGCATCAAACGTCGTCTAAACACTGGATGAAGTGGCACTGTTTCACAGGTCTGGCACTGTCCTATAACTTGCAGGCTATAAGAGACTGTAAAATCTCCAGACATCTTTTTCCCACAAAATTTGAAATATGGAAAATATGGAAGCAAATCTTTCCATATGAGGATAAATAACATAAATTGATCAAGTACCATTTCTTAATACACAAAAATTAAAGCATTAAAATCTCATTTGACATAATATAAATGCAGTTACCAAAAAGTGGCTGAAAATAAGCAGGAAACTGGGCGTGTTATAAAAACTTATATACATTTACATACACTTATATATTCATTTATGTGTGTTTTGGAAAGTTTCCAAGATGTCATTTTGTGCCAGCATTGTTTAGGTTTTATTGAGACTCCTGTGTCAGGTAATCAACATATTACAGTCCATGGTAATTGGTAAATTCGGGTGAAATATTTATATTAATCTGAAATTAACTGCCCTGCCACTGTGTGTGTGTTTGTGTGTGTGTGTGTGTGTGTGTGTGTGTGTGTGTGTGTGTGTTTTGTTTTCTCAGTGTTGACAGGCTGCTGCTGAGGCTGCTCCACTGCTACAGTGTCTCTGACCTCCAGCAGGGGGCAGCAGCAGCAGATCTGCTCTCTGCTCTGCAGCACACTGGACTTCTCCTGCAGCTCTGCTCTGGACCTGACAGCAAACACACAGACACACACTCTGACTCTGAGCACCGAGGACTGCACAGTCGTCTCCATGGTCATCCAGAGAGCTCACACATACATACCTACATACACACACACACACACACACACACACACACACACACACACACACACACACACACACACACACAGCTCACTCTGCATGACTGTGAGATAGAGGAGGCTGGAGTGGAGTTACTCTTCCCCATTTTACACACAGTCACCCTGCAGTAAGCCACTGACAAACAATTTAACACAATATCCAGCATGTGACTGAATGTAGAAGCTGTGTGTGTTCATTGGAAAGCATTGTATGTTCTTTGAAAGGCTCTATATAAATGTAACTTTGCTCATTCAGTCATATCTTGTGTTCTGTCAAGGACATTTTTTTGAAAAAAAAACAGCAAAAAGCCTGACTTTCTTGGTGATTTTATTTCTCTTACTGGCTGCCTGGTTCACTGATCACTGCCTGTCCTTGGCAGGATGGATATTGTGTGTCTCTGAAAATGTATTAATATTATTAGTATGTGCCTAACGCTCCTCTCTATTCCAAAGCTGACCCGATTTCCATAATTCTCGTATTGCATAAGACCACTGACCACCCTCCTAGCGTTCATGTCTCCACGGTTTCCCTGTCTAGTGTCTTTATTTTGATTTACTCCCTTGTTGTGGTTCCATTCCTTCGTTTCGTTTTCTGCACCCCTCATAATTTGCACTTGTGTCTGGTTTAATGCTCATGTGACCATGTTTTTAAGCCCTGTTTTAGTTTAGTCTTGTTGCTATTTATTGTAAGTCCAGCTGCTGTTTGTTAATCGAGGCTTCCGTGCATGTGAATATAAGCCTGAATGTTTATCCTCGCCCCAATGTTATAGCCTGCATCCCTGGTTTGTCTTCGTGCACTTTTCTTTACTTTAGTTTATCATGAATTCTCGGACTTTCCATGTTAATAATTTGACCCTGGACTTTGGATTTGCCCCTAATAAATCTCACTCTTTTCCACACAATGCGTCCGCCTCCTTACCGCTCATCGTTACACTTCCCCAACCTGCTATATTTACATTAAAACTCCGTCAACAGCAGTCTTTAGCGTTGAGGTTTTTTTTAATCTTCGTAAAATTACATAATTTCTGCTGTTTCAGAAGTGAAGGATTTGCGTGCTCTAAATTTTCATCATGCCAATGCACAGAGGTTTTGGTATGGAGATTTTATCCCGATCTATAGGAGCAGGTGTGATGGACTATAAAGTTGACGAGAAAGAAACCATCCGTTTCGCCGCCGTTCATGTCCATAGATGCTGCTATTACCAAAACTAGTACTGCGCTGATTCTTAGAGGACAGTTGATTTGACCGGATGTCGCAGCAGTACGGCCGACTACTCCTGATCATAACGTATTCATGACAACTCAGCCCTTTTTACGACTGAGGTGCTCACACGACAACGCGTGATCTTGCACCTTTTATGTGTTTTAAGAAAAACGCTCAGTGTTTTAAAGTGCAGCAGCGAATTTTCCTCTAACGCGTTACTAAGCTCTGTGAGCAGAGTAATTTCTCCCATTGTGTTGAAATGAACAGGTGTCTGTTAAACTCATTCATGAGCGTATTTTAACGCGCGTTCAATATCGTCCGAGCTGTAATCTTTTGAATTCTGTAACCATGCGGCGTCATACGTATAACATTCTAGTCGCGTGGTGTGATAGCAACTGCTAGTCAGAATAAACAAGACAAACAGTAGTAGAAACATTTAAAAAAAGATACGATTACAAAAGTGAGATGCATTTTTGGCAGAACAGCGTTCATCCTTTTGAAGTTAGTTGCAGCAATTCTACCACTTTAGAGCCGACCTACATTGTAAGACATCCTCCTGTTGAGCTGGATATCAGTGTGTTAAGCAGGTTTCTGTTTTGTAGGAGGACGGTAAGCAGCTGGAAGATTCCACCGTGTCAGCGCATCGTAGAGTGAGTTATCAACACAGCTGGCGACTGTTACAACTAACACACCACTTTAAATTTTGATATGAGCCCTTTTTAGATAGAGATTGCCTTTTAGGGATTAGAATGAGGCTCTGCAACATCTCTGATTGAAAAAGAAAGAAAGAACGCAGAGAAGAACAGAATAACTATAACTATATATATATATATATATATATATATATATATATATATATATATATATATATATATATAATCTTTGTCGGCTGAAGATCTCTAGGGACCGAATACACATTGCTGGGTCATATGTCTCTGTATGTTCCAAATGGGAATCCATAAGGTGGAGGAGGAGTTGAGCAAAGAGACCCTGGGTGAATGTCGGAGAAAGACATTGGAGGACAACCGACGGAAGGCTGCACGTGTAGGGCGGTGTCTTGGAGGTCTAGACCTCGAGCTAGCAGTGCGAGAACTGCAGAGGGAGAATGTGGAGATCAAAGCTGAACTGAGAAGGCTGAGAGCACAGCTTGAGAAAGTAGGAAAAGAGAAACACTTAGTTACACTGCAGTGCACATCCAATGAAGCAATGTTCTGCTATACACAGCAGATGGTTTTAGATTGAAATAAGCAACTATAATTAAAGTCCAGGTAAATAGTGAGCATAAATGTGTTAGGGCATATCAACAAATGGATTGCCTATGGCACTACAATATCACTTACATTATATTTTTGATAGTATATCAAAGTGTGTGCACATGCATGTATTTAATAGTGATGCTAAATTAAATGCTTTTTCACAGTTGGAAAGCCCAAGGCCCAGTTTCCCCCTGGAGTCTCCCAAACCACGAGACAACAGGTTTCCCTCACTCTCCCTCAGACAGCCTACCAGATTTGCACCTGGTGAGCCCCACTGGTTCCAAGAAGCCCCATCATCCAGACCCTACAGGCCTTGCCGTCCACTACTGCCTCACTCAGATGTGAGGCCAGCACCAAATGCACAGGAGAAACAGTTCAAGGAGAAAAAGACACATGGGAAGAAGAAACTGAAACGTCATCAAAAAGACATAGAGCAGACATCGAAAGAAGCGAATGGAGCCTCGGAAGCAAGAACATGTGAGAAGAAGAGATTTCGAATTAGGATTGTATGGAAAGGATTTAAAGGAATTAAGTCTTTCTTTCAAAAATAGCTGTATGGTATAGAATTTCATGTCCTTTCCATATTAACATAACTTTACTCCTTTACTGCATGCAATAAGCCTGCCAAAATAATTTTCCAGGCATTTTTCATAGATATTTAATTGATTTATAATATGAATGTCTAACTTCTCATTTCAAAATGTGCTTATTAGTTCATGTCTGTTTTATAATGTAAATAAAGATATTTTCTTAAATAGGTGCAAAGTCTGGCATCATCTTAATAGGTACAGTTGCATCATTTAAGTCCATTTAAGTTCCAAGTAAGATCATGTCATGATTTATTGACAAAATATTAAAAATGTATAGTTTTGGAAGGATTAACAGCTCAACATTTATTCAGTAAGAGGTTCAGGAGTAGAAAAAATGTTAAGAAGCCCCCTAGTCCCCCAGTCCCAGAGTCACATGCGAGGTTTAACCATCAAATATTAAAACCCTGAGAAATGTTCAGTCTGAGATCTGAGTGAATAGTTTAAGGAAGATATTTGTCCAACCGTCCATGTTCTGTCACAAAAATGGGGTTGCGGTCTGGACCTCCTTGACACCAAGAATCGTACAACCGTTTCCCTTTGTAGATGATGAATCTGCCCAACAACATTCCCAGTGATGTGGACGGTTATCTGTTCCCTCCCAATTCCACCTGTAGTCTGCTACATAATCTTACAGGATTTGTCATGGAACAGTGACAAATCCTGTCTCATCTACATTGTAGATATTCTGGGGTTTTGTTGTGAAATCTGTGAGATAAGCATATCAAAGCAGTGGGTGAATATTCCAGTATCAGCTGAGGTCCTCACTGTAGCCACAGGAAACTGTTCTGATTTGTGAATGGTCTGCTCAGGATGATCTCACATAAAACAATAAAATCATTTTCTCCCATTGGGGAAAGGGCTCTCAATTCCACTAGCCAGATTATAATCCAGAACAAGATGTAAAACATCTGTTTCAGTAAAGCTCCAACCCCAGTCACACATGACCTGCCAGGATTGTAAGAACACATGGACACATTAGCCTAAGCCATTTTATGATCACATCGTAACTTCATATTTGTCATTCATTTATTCCATCAAACAGCATTTATTTTGCATATCATAATTTCTTACTTGCAGCCAGTACAGTGAAAACTGATGCAAGTTTGTACTTGAAGGAACTCCTCATTAAAACACTCTAAGGTCATCTTAAATGGAGTGTAGTGGGCTTAAATGGTTTCAAAGCGACTAATGGTGAAAAAAGACAATGTGTTCATTTTTAAATAAAAGATATATTTACATGCATGGAGCCTAAATATTACGTGGACTAAGAATCATATTATTATTTTGCCCACATACAGAAATATTAATTTATTCTAATTCAAGGATTGCTTGTTGCCTATGGTTGGCATGCTTTTTGTAGTGCTGTATCATTTAAACCCACCTTTTAAAGAATCAAATTTTTGAAAATATTCAGATGTCCAGAAACTAGATGTCTGCTTATTTGTTAATATGTTAATGTAATTAGAAAACTGTGTACATACGTGGTAATGTTTAAATATAGGTGTATCTGCCAGTGAAGTTTATGCTTTGACCTTTAGATTAGCTGTAATGCTGAGACAGGCAGGGCAAGACACAAGCGTGTTGTCGAACTTTGTTTATTAGGAGGAGCAGAAACATTATCCAAGAGCAGGTTACCAGAATACATGATAAACAAAAAACAAAGTGAGGCTAACCAGGAAGAAGAAAACATAGAGGTAAAAGTAAGATAACACAGATATTAAGAACACGGGAACGGAGAACAATATGGAAAACGAACAGGCAGAGAAAGAATACATATGGTAGAACTCCAGTGTAGTGATGGGATGTTAGATACTGAGGCATCAAAGCTCACTATTGCAAAGCACATTGATTCAACACTGTATTGAAGATTGTATCAAAGTTACTATTAGCATATGACTAATGAGGTCTAAGCATCAAACGTCGTCTAAACACTGGATGAAGTGGCACTGTTTCACAGGTCTGGCACTGTCCTATAACTTGCAGGCTATAAGAGACTGTAAAATCTCCAGACATCTTTTTCCGACAAAATTTGAAATATGGAAAATATGGAAGCAAATCTTTCCATATGAGGATAAATAACATAAATTGATCAAGTACCATT
This sequence comes from Electrophorus electricus, assembly GCF_041902795.1. Classification (NCBI taxonomy): domain Eukaryota; kingdom Metazoa; phylum Chordata; class Actinopteri; order Gymnotiformes; family Gymnotidae; genus Electrophorus; species Electrophorus electricus. Next base: position 789,319 of record NW_027658714.1, on the reverse strand, counting down.
TCTTAATACACAAAAATTAAAGCATTAAAATCTCATTTGACATAATATAAATGCAGTTACCAAAAAGTGGCTGAAAATAAGCAGGAAACTGGGCGTGTTATAAAAACTTATATACATTTACATACACTTATATATTCATTTATGTGTGTTTTGGAAAGTTTCCAAGATGTCATTTTGTGCCAGCATTGTTTAGGTTTTATTGAGACTCCTGTGTCAGGTAATCAACATATTACAGTCCATGGTAATTGGTAAATTCGGGTGAAATATTTATATTAATCTGAAATTAACTGCCCTGCCACTGTGTGTGTGTTTGTGTGTGTGTGTGTGTGTGTGTGTGTGTGTGTGTGTGTGTGTGTTTTGTTTTCTCAGTGTTGACAGGCTGCTGCTGAGGCTGCTCCACTGCTACAGTGTCTCTGACCTCCAGCAGGGGGCAGCAGCAGCAGATCTGCTCTCTGCTCTGCAGCACACTGGACTTCTCCTGCAGCTCTGCTCTGGACCTGACAGCAAACACACAGACACACACTCTGACTCTGAGCACCGAGGACTGCACAGTCGTCTCCATGGTCATCCAGAGAGCTCACACATACATACCTACATACACACACACACACACACACACACACACACACACACACACACACACACACACAGCTCACTCTGCATGACTGTGAGATAGAGGAGGCTGGAGTGGAGTTACTCTTCCCCATTTTACACACAGTCACCCTGCAGTAAGCCACTGACAAACAATTTAACACAATATCCAGCATGTGACTGAATGTAGAAGCTGTGTGTGTTCATTGGAAAGCATTGTATGTTCTTTGAAAGGCTCTATATAAATGTAACTTTGCTCATTCAGTCATATCTTGTGTTCTGTCAAGGACATTTTTTTGAAAAAAAAACAGCAAAAAGCCTGACTTTCTTGGTGATTTTATTTCTCTTACTGGCTGCCTGGTTCACTGATCACTGCCTGTCCTTGGCAGGATGGATATTGTGTGTCTCTGAAAATGTATTAATATTATTAGTATGTGCCTAACGCTCCTCTCTATTCCAAAGCTGACCCGATTTCCATAATTCTCGTATTGCATAAGACCACTGACCACCCTCCTAGCGTTCATGTCTCCACGGTTTCCCTGTCTAGTGTCTTTATCTTGATTTACTCCCTTGTTGTGGTTCCATTCCTTCGTTTCGTTTTCTGCACCCCTCATAATTTGCACTTGTGTCTGGTTTAATGCTCATGTGACCATGTTTTTAAGCCCTGTTTTAGTTTAGTCTTGTTGCTATTTATTGTAAGTCCAGCTGCTGTTTGTTAATCGAGGCTTCCGTGCATGTGAATATAAGCCTGAATGTTTATCCTCGCCCCAATGTTATAGCCTGCATCCCTGGTTTGTCTTCGTGCACTTTTCTTTACTTTAGTTTATCATGAATTCTCGGACTTTCCATGTTAATAATTTGACCCTGGACTTTGGATTTGCCCCTAATAAATCTCACTCTTTTCCACACAATGCGTCCGCCTCCTTACCGCTCATCGTTACACTTCCCCAACCTGCTATATTTACATTAAAACTCCGTCAACAGCAGTCTTTAGCGTTGAGGTTTTTTTTAATCTGCGTAAAATTACATAATTTCTGCTGTTTCAGAAGTGAAGGATTTGCGTGCTCTAAATTTTCATCATGCCAATGCACAGAGGTTTAGGTATGGAGATTTTATCCCGATCTATAGGAGCAGGTGTGATGGACTATAAAGTTGACGAGAAAGAAACCATCCGTTTCGCCGCCGTTCATGTCCATAGATGCTGCTATTACCAAAACTAGTACTGCGCTGATTCTTAGAGGACAGTTGATTTGACCGGATGTCGCAGCAGTACGGCCGACTACTCCTGATCATAACGTATTCATGACAACTCAGCCCTTTTTACGACTGAGGTGCTCACACGACAACGCGTGATCTTGCACCTTTTATGTGTTTTAAGAAAAACGCTCAGTGTTTTAAAGTGCAGCAGCGAATTTTCCTCTAACGCGTTACTAAGCTCTGTGAGCAGAGTAATTTCTCCCATTGTGTTGAAATGAACAGGTGTCTGTTAAACTCATTCATGAGCGTATTTTAACGCGCGTTCAATATCGTCCGAGCTGTAATCTTTTGAATTCTGTAACCATGCGGCGTCATACGTATAACATTCTAGTCGCGTGGTGTGATAGCAACTGCTAGTCAGAATAAACAAGACAAACAGTAGTAGAAACATTTAAAAAAAGATACGATTACAAAAGTGAGATGCATTTTTGGCAGAACAGCGTTCATCCTTTTGAAGTTAGTTGCAGCAATTCTCCCACTTTAGAGCCGACCTACATTGTAAGACATCCTCCTGTTGAGCTGGATATCAGTGTGTTAAGCAGGTTTCTGTTTTGTAGGAGGACGGTAAGCAGCTGGAAGATTCCACCGTGTCAGCGCATCGTAGAGTGAGTTATCAACACAGCTGGCGACTGTTACAACTAACACACCACTTTAAATTTTGATATGAGCCCTTTTTAGATAGAGATTGCCTTTTAGGGATTAGAATGAGGCTCTGCAACATCTCAGATTGAAAAAGAAAGAAAGAACGCAGAGAAGAACAGAATAACTATAACTATATATATATATATATATATATATATATATATATATATATATATATATATATATATATATATATATATAATCTTTGTCGGCTGAAGATCTCTAGGGACCGAATACACATTGCTGGGTCATATGTCTCTGTATGTTCCAAATGGGAATCCATAAGGTGGAGGAGGAGTTGAGCAAAGAGACCCTGGGTGAATGTCGGAGAAAGACATTGGAGGACAACCGACGGAAGGCTGCACGTGTAGGGCGGTGTCTTGGAGGTCTAGACCTCGAGCTAGCAGTGCGAGAACTGCAGAGGGAGAATGTGGAGATCAAAGCTGAACTGAGAAGGCTGAGAGCACAGCTTGAGAAAGTAGGAAAAGAGAAACACTTAGTTACACTGCAGTGCACATCCAATGAAGCAATGTTCTGCTATACACAGCAGATGGTTTTAGATTGAAATAAGCAACTATAATTAAAGTCCAGGTAAATAGTGAGCATAAATGTGTTAGGGCATATCAACAAATGGATTGCCTATGGCACTACAATATCACTTACATTATATTTTTGATAGTATATCAAAGTGTGTGCACATGCATGTATTTAATAGTGATGCTAAATTAAATGCTTTTTCACAGTTGGAAAGCCCAAGGCCCAGTTTCCCCCTGGAGTCTCCCAAACCACGAGACAACAGGTTTCCCTCACTCTCCCTCAGACAGCCTACCAGATTTGCACCTGGTGAGCCCCACTGGTTCCAAGAAGCCCCATCATCCAGACCCTACAGGCCTTGCCGTCCACTACTGCCTCACTCAGATGTGAGGCCAGCACCAAATGCACAGGAGAAACAGTTCAAGGAGAAAAAGACACATGGGAAGAAGAAACTGAAACGTCATCAAAAAGACATAGAGCAGACATCGAAAGAAGCGAATAGAGCCTCGGAAGCAAGAACATGTGAGAAGAAGAGATTTCGAATTAGGATTGTATGGAAAGGATTTAAAGGAATTAAGTCTTTCTTTCAAAAATAGCTGTATGGTATAGAATTTCATGTCCTTTCCATATTAACATAACTTTACTCCTTTACTGCATGCAATAAGCCTGCCAAAATAATTTTCCAGGCATTTTTCATAGATATTTAATTGATTTATAATATGAATGTCTAACTTCTCATTTCAAAATGTGCTTATTAGTTCATGTCTGTTTTATAATGTAAATAAAGATATTTTCTTAAATAGGTGCAAAGTCTGGCATCATCTTAATAGGTACAGTTGCATCATTTAAGTCCATTTAAGTTCCAAGTAAGATCATGTCATGATTTATTGACAAAATATTAAAAATGTATAGTTTTGGAAGGATTAACAGCTCAACATTTATTCAGTAAGAGGTTCAGGAGTAGAAAAAATGTTAAGAAGCCCCCTAGTCCCCCAGTCCCAGAGTCACATGCGAGGTTTAACCATCAAATATTAAAACCCTGAGAAATGTTCAGTCTGAGATCTGAGTGAATAGTTTAAGGAAGATATTTGTCCAACCGTCCATGTTCTGTCACAAAAATGGGGTTGCGGTCTGGACCTCCTTGACACCAAGAATCGTACAACCGTTTCCCTTTGTAGATGATGAATCTGCCCAACAACATTCCCAGTGATGTGGACGGTTATCTGTTCCCTCCCAATTCCACCTGTAGTCTGCTACATAATCTTACAGGATTTGTCATGGAACAGTGACAAATCCTGTCTCATCTACATTGTAGATATTCTGGGGTTTTGTTGTGAAATCTGTGAGATAAGCATATCAAAGCAGTGGGTGAATATTCCAGTATCAGCTGAGGTCCTCACTGTAGCCACAGGAAACTGTTCTGATTTGTGAATGGTCTGCTCAGGATGATCTCACATAAAACAATAAAATCATTTTCTCCCATTGGGGAAAGGGCTCTCAATTCCACTAGCCAGATTATAATCCAGAACAAGATGTAAAACATCTGTTTCAGTAAAGCTCCAACCCCAGTCACACATGACCTGCCAGGATTGTAAGAACACATGGACACATTAGCCTAAGCCATTTTATGATCACATCGTAACTTCATATTTGTCATTCATTTATTCCATCAAACAGCATTTATTTTGCATATCATAATTTCTTACTTGCAGCCAGTACAGTGAAAACTGATGCAAGTTTGTACTTGAAGGAACTCCTCATTAAAACACTCTAAGGTCATCTTAAATGGAGTGTAGTGGGCTTAAATGGTTTCAAAGCGACTAATGGTGAAAAAAGACAATGTGTTCATTTTTAAATAAAAGATATATTTACATGCATGGAGCCTAAATATTACGTGGACTAAGAATCATATTATTATTTTGCCCACATACAGAAATATTAATTTATTCTAATTCAAGGATTGCTTGTTGCCTATGGTTGGCATGCTTTTTGTAGTGCTGTATCATTTAAACCCACCTTTTAAAGAATCAAATTTTTGAAAATATTCAGATGTCCAGAAACTAGATGTCTGCTTATTTGTTAATATGTTAATGTAATTAGAAAACTGTGTACATACGTGGTAATGTTTAAATATAGGTGTATCTGCCAGTGAAGTTTATGCTTTGACCTTTAGATTAGCTGTAATGCTGAGACAGGCAGGGCAAGACACAAGCGTGTTGTCGAACTTTGTTTATTAGGAGGAGCAGAAACATTATCCAAGAGCAGGTTACCAGAATACATGATAAACAAAAAACAAAGTGAGGCTAACCAGGAAGAAGAAAACATAGAGGTAAAAGTAAGATAACACAGATATTAAGAACACGGGAACGGAGAACAATATGGAAAACGAACAGGCAGAGAAAGAATACATATGGTAGAACTCCAGTGTAGTGATGGGATGTTAGATACTGAGGCATCAAAGCTCACTATTGCAAAGCACATTGATTCAACACTGTCTTGAAGATTGTATCAAAGTTACTATTAGCATATGACTAATGAGGTCTAAGCATCAAACGTCGTATAAACACTGGATGAAGTGGCACTGTTTCACAGGTCTGGCACTGTCCTATAACTTGCAGGCTATAAGAGACTGTAAAATCTCCAGACATCTTTTTCCCACAAAATTTGAAATATGGAAAATATGGAAGCAAATCTTTCCATATGAGGATAAATAACATAAATTGATCAAGTACCATTTCTTAATACACAAAAATTAAAGCATTAAAATCTCATTTGACATAATATAAATGCAGTTACCAAAAAGTGGCTGAAAATAAGCAGGAAACTGGGCGTGTTATAAAAACTTATATACATTTACATACACTTATATATTCATTTATGTGTGTTTTGGAAAGTTTCCAAGATGTCATTTTGTGCCAGCATTGTTTAGGTTTTATTGAGACTCCTGTGTCAGGTAATCAACATATTACAGTCCATGGTAATTGGTAAATTCGGGTGAAATATTTATATTAATCTGAAATTAACTGCCCTGCCACTGTGTGTGTGTTTGTGTGTGTGTGTGTGTGTGTGTGTGTGTGTGTGTGTGTGTGTGTGTTTTGTTTTCTCAGTGTTGACAGGCTGCTGCTGAGGCTGCTCCACTGCTACAGTGTCTCTGACCTCCAGCAGGGGGCAGCAGCAGCAGATCTGCTCTCTGCTCTGCAGCACACTGGACTTCTCCTGCAGCTCTGCTCTGGACCTGACAGCAAACACACAGACACACACTCTGACTCTGAGCACCGAGGACTGCACAGTCGTCTCCATGGTCATCCAGAGAGCTCACACATACATACCTACATACACACACACACACACACACACACACACACACACACACACACACACACACACACACACACACACACACAGCTCACTCTGCATGACTGTGAGATAGAGGAGGCTGGAGTGGAGTTACTCTTCCCCATTTTACACACAGTCACCCTGCAGTAAGCCACTGACAAACAATTTAACACAATATCCAGCATGTGACTGAATGTAGAAGCTGTGTGTGTTCATTGGAAAGCATTGTATGTTCTTTGAAAGGCTCTATATAAATGTAACTTTGCTCATTCAGTCATATCTTGTGTTCTGTCAAGGACATTTTTTTGAAAAAAAACAGCAAAAAGCCTGACTTTCTTGGTGATTTTATTTCTCTTACTGGCTGCCTGGTTCACTGATCACTGCCTGTCCTTGGCAGGATGGATATTGTGTGTCTCTGAAAATGTATTAATATTATTAGTATGTGCCTAACGCTCCTCTCTATTCCAAAGCTGACCCGATTTCCATAATTCTCGTATTGCATAAGACCACTGACCACCCTCCTAGCGTTCATGTCTCCACGGTTTCCCTGTCTAGTGTCTTTATTTTGATTTACTCCCTTGTTGTGGTTCCATTCCTTCGTTTCGTTTTCTGCACCCCTCATAATTTGCACTTGTGTCTGGTTTAATGCTCATGTGACCATGTTTTTAAGCCCTGTTTTAGTTTAGTCTTGTTGCTATTTATTGTAAGTCCAGCTGCTGTTTGTTAATCCAGGCTTCCGTGCATGTGAATATAAGCCTGAATGTTTATCCTCGCCCCAATGTTATAGCCTGCATCCCTGGTTTGTCTTCGTGCACTTTTCTTTACTTTAGTTTATCATGAATTCTCGGACTTTCCATGTTAATAATTTGACCCTGGACTTTGGATTTGCCCCTAATAAATCTCACTCTTTTCCACACAATGCGTCCGCCTCCTTACCGCTCATCGTTACACTTCCCCAACCTGCTATATTTACATTAAAACTCCGTCAACAGCAGTCTTTAGCGTTGAGTTTTTTTTTAATCTGCGTAAAATTACATAATTTCTGCTGTTTCAGAAGTGAAGGATTTGCGTGCTCTAAATTTTCATCATGCCAATGCACAGAGGTTTTGGTATGGAGATTTTATCCCGATCTATAGGAGCAGGTGTGATGGACTATAAAGTTGACGAGAAAGAAACCATCCGTTTCGCCGCCGTTCATGTCCATAGATGCTGCTATTACCAAAACTAGTACTGCGCTGATTCTTAGAGGACAGTTGATTTGACCGGATGTCGCAGCAGTACGGCCGACTACTCCTGATCATAACGTATTCATGACAACTCAGCCCTTTTTACGACTGAGGTGCTCACACGACAACGCGTGATCTTGCACCTTTTATGTGTTTTAAGAAAAACGCTCAGTGTTTTAAAGTGCAGCAGCGAATTTTCCTCTAACGCGTTACTAAGCTCTGTGAGCAGAGTAATTTCTCCCATTGTGTTGAAATGAACAGGTGTCTGTTAAACTCATTCATGAGCGTATTTTAACGCGCGTTCAATATCGTCCGAGCTGTAATCTTTTGAATTCTGTAACCATGCGGCGTCATACGTATAACATTCTAGTCGCGTGGTGTGATAGCAACTGCTAGTCAGAATAAACAAGACAAACAGTAGTAGAAACATTTAAAAAAAGATACGATTACAAAAGTGAGATGCATTTTTGGCAGAACAGCGTTCATCCTTTTGAAGTTAGTTGCAGCAATTCTCCCACTTTAGAGCCGACCTACATTGTAAGACATCCTCCTGTTGAGCTGGATATCAGTGTGTTAAGCAGGTTTCTGTTTTGTAGGAGGACGGTAAGCAGCTGGAAGATTCCACCGTGTCAGCGCATCGTAGAGTGAGTTATCAACACAGCTGGCGACTGTTACAACTAACACACCACTTTAAATTTTGATATGAGCCCTTTTTAGATAGAGATTGCCTTTTAGGGATTAGAATGAGGCTCTGCAACATCTCAGATTGAAAAAGAAAGAAAGAACGCAGAGAAGAACAGAATAACTATAACTATATATATATATATATATATATATATATATATATATATATATATATATATATATATATATATATATATATATATATATAATCTTTGTCGGCTGAAGATCTCTAGGGACCGAATACACATTGCTGGGTCATATGTCTCTGTATGTTCCAAATGGGAATCCATAAGGTGGAGGAGGAGTTGAGCAAAGAGACCCTGGGTGAATGTCGGAGAAAGACATTGGAGGACAGCCGACGGAAGGCTGCACGTGTAGGGCGGTGTCTTGGAGGTCTAGACCTCGAGCTAGCAGTGCGAGAACTGCAGAGGGAGAATGTGGAGATCAAAGCTGAACTGAGAAGGCTGAGAGCACAGCTTGAGAAAGTAGGAAAAGAGAAACACTTAGTTACACTGCAGTGCACATCCAATGAAGCAATGTTCTGCTATACACAGCAGATGGTTTTAGATTGAAATAAGCAACTATAATTAAAGTCCAGGTAAATAGTGAGCATAAATGTGTTAGGGCATATCAACAAATGGATTGCCTATGGCACTACAATATCACTTACATTATATTTTTGATAGTATATCAAAGTGTGTGCACATGCATGTATTTAATAGTGATGCTAAATTAAATGCTTTTTCACAGTTGGAAAGCCCAAGGCCCAGTTTCCCCCTGGAGTCTCCCAAACCACGAGACAACAGGTTTCCCTCACTCTCCCTCAGACAGCCTACCAGATTTGCACCTGGTGAGCCCCACTGGTTCCAAGAAGCCCCATCATCCAGACCCTACAGGCCTTGCCGTCCACTACTGCCTCACTCAGATGTGAGGCCAGCACCAAATGCACAGGAGAAACAGTTCAAGGAGAAAAAGACACATGGGAAGAAGAAACTGAAACGTCATCAAAAAGACATAGAGCAGACATCGAAAGAAGCGAATGGAGCCTCGGAAGCAAGAACATGTGAGAAGAAGAGATTTCGAATTAGGATTGTATGGAAAGGATTTAAAGGAATTAAGTCTTTCTTTCAAAAATAGCTGTATGGTATAGAATTTCATGTCCTTTCCATATTAACATAACTTTACTCCTTTACTGCATGCAATAAGCCTGCCAAAATAATTTTCCAGGCATTTTTCATAGATATTTAATTGATTTATAATATGAATGTCTAACTTCTCATTTCAAAATGTGCTTATTAGTTCATGTCTGTTTTATAATGTAAATAAAGATATTTTCTTAAATAGGTGCAAAGTCTGGCATCATCTTAATAGGTACAGTTGCATCATTTAAGTCCATTTAAGTTCCAAGTAAGATCATGTCATGATTTATTGACAAAATATTAAAAATGTATAGTTTTGGAAGGATTAACAGCTCAACATTTATTCAGTAAGAGGTTCAGGAGTAGAAAAAATGTTAAGAAGCCCCCTAGTCCCCCAGTCCCAGAGTCACATGCGAGGTTTAACCATCAAATATTAAAACCCTGAGAAATGTTCAGTCTGAGATCTGAGTGAATAGTTTAAGGAAGATATTTGTCCAACCGTCCATGTTCTGTCACAAAAATGGGGTTGCGGTCTGGACCTCCTTGACACCAAGAATCGTACAACCGTTTCCCTTTGTAGATGATGAATCTGCCCAACAACATTCCCAGTGATGTGGACGGTTATCTGTTCCCTCCCAATTCCACCTGTAGTCTGCTACATAATCTTACAGGATTTGTCATGGAACAGTGACAAATCCTGTCTCATCTACATTGTAGATATTCTGGGGTTTTGTTGTGAAATCTGTGAGATAAGCATATCAAAGCAGTGGGTGAATATTCCAGTATCAGCTGAGGTCCTCACTGTAGCCACAGGAAACTGTTCTGATTTGTGAATGGTCTGCTCAGGATGATCTCACATAAAACAATAAAATCATTTTCTCCCATTGGGGAAAGGGCTCTCAATTCCACTAGCCAGATTATAATCCAGAACAAGATGTAAAACATCTGTTTCAGTAAAGCTCCAACCCCAGTCACACATGACCTGCCAGGATTGTAAGAACACATGGACACATTAGCCTAAGCCATTTTATGATCACATCGTAACTTCATATTTGTCATTCATTTATTCCATCAAACAGCATTTATTTTGCATATCATAATTTCTTACTTGCAGCCAGTACAGTGAAAACTGATGCAAGTTTGTACTTGAAGGAACTCCTCATTAAAACACTCTAAGGTCATCTTAAATGGAGTGTAGTGGGCTTAAATGGTTTCAAAGCGACTAATGGTGAAAAAAGACAATGTGTTCATTTTTAAATAAAAGATATATTTACATGCATGGAGCCTAAATATTACGTGGACTAAGAATCATATTATTATTTTGCCCACATACAGAAATATTAATTTATTCTAATTCAAGGATTGCTTGTTGCCTATGGTTGGCATGCTTTTTGTAGTGCTGTATCATTTAAACCCACCTTTTAAAGAATCAAATTTTTGAAAATATTCAGATGTCCAGAAACTAGATGTCTGCTTATTTGTTAATATGTTAATGTAATTAGAAAACTGTGTACATACGTGGTAATGTTTAAATATAGGTGTATCTGCCAGTGAAGTTTATGCTTTGACCTTTAGATTAGCTGTAATGCTGAGACAGGCAGGGCAAGACACAAGCGTGTTGTCGAACTTTGTTTATTAGGAGGAGCAGAAACATTATCCAAGAGCAGGTTACCAGAATACATGATAAACAAAAAACAAAGTGAGGCTAACCAGGAAGAAGAAAACATAGAGGTAAAAGTAAGATAACACAGATATTAAGAACACGGGAACGGAGAACAATATGGAAAACGAACAGGCAGAGAAAGAATACATATGGTAGAACTAGAGTGTAGTGATGGGATGTTAGATACTGAGGCATCAAAGCTCACTATTGCAAAGCACATTGATTCAACACTGTATTGAAGATTGTATCAAAGTTACTATTAGCATATGACTAATGAGGTCTAAGCATCAAACGTCGTCTAAACACTGGATGAAGTGGCACTGTTTCACAGGTCTGGCACTGTCCTATAACTTGCAGGCTATAAGAGACTGTAAAATCTCCAGACATCTTTTTCCCACAAAATTTGAAATATGGAAAATATGGAAGCAAATCTTTCCATATGAGGATAAATAACATAAATTGATCAAGTACCATTTCTTAATACACAAAAATTAAAGCATTAAAATCTCATTTGACATAATATAAATGCAGTTACCAAAAAGTGGCTGAAAATAAGCAGGAAACTGGGCGTGTTATAAAAACTTATATACATTTACATACACTTATATATTCATTTATGTGTGTTTTGGAAAGTTTCCAAGATGTCATTTTGTGCCAGCATTGTTTAGGTTTTATTGAGACTCCTGTGTCAGGTAATCAACATATTACAGTCCATGGTAATTGGTAAATTCGGGTGAAATATTTATATTAATCTGAAATTAACTGCCCTGCCACTGTGTGTGTGTTTGTGTGTGTGTGTGTGTGTGTGTGTGTGTGTGTGTGTGTGTGTGTGTGTGTGTGTGTGTGTGTGTGTGTTTTGTTTTCTCAGTGTTGACAGGCTGCTGCTGAGGCTGCTCCACTGCTACAGTGTCTCTGACCTCCAGCAGGGGGCAGCAGCAGCAGATCTGCTCTCTGCTCTGCAGCACACTGGACTTCTCCTGCAGCTCTGCTCTGGACCTGACAGCAAACACACAGACACACACTCTGACTCTGAGCACCGAGGACTGCACAGTCGTCTCCATGGTCATCCAGAGAGCTCACACATACATACCTACATACACACACACACACACACACACACACACACACACACACACAGCTCACTCTGCATGACTGTGAGATAGAGGAGGCTGGAGTGGAGTTACTCTTCCCCATTTTACACACAGTCACCCTGCAGTAAGCCACTGACAAACAATTTAACACAATATCCAGCATGTGACTGAATGTAGAAGCTGTGTGTGTTCATTGGAAAGCATTGTATGTTCTTTGAAAGGCTCTATATAAATGTAACTTTGCTCATTCAGTCATATCTTGTGTTCTGTCAAGGACATTTTTTTGAAAAAAAACAGCAAAAAGCCTGACTTTCTTGGTGATTTTATTTCTCTTACTGGCTGCCTGGTTCACTGATCACTGCCTGTCCTTGGCAGGATGGATATTGTGTGTCTCTGAAAATGTATTAATATTATTAGTATGTGCCTAACGCTCCTCTCTATTCCAAAGCTGACCCGATTTCCATAATTCTCGTATTGCATAAGACCACTGACCACCCTCCTAGCGTTCATGTCTCCACGGTTTCCCTGTCTAGTGTCTTTATTTTGATTTACTCCCTTGTTGTGGTTCCATTCCTTCGTTTCGTTTTCTGCACCCCTCATAATTTGCACTTGTGTCTGGTTTAATGCTCATGTGACCATGTTTTTAAGCCCTGTTTTAGTTTAGTCTTGTTGCTATTTATTGTAAGTCCAGCTGCTGTTTGTTAATCGAGGCTTCCGTGCATGTGAATATAAGCCTGAATGTTTATCCTCGCCCCAATGTTATAGCCTGCATCCCTGGTTTGTCTTCGTGCACTTTTCTTTACTTTAGTTTATCATGAATTCTCGGACTTTCCATGTTAATAATTTGACCCTGGACTTTGGATTTGCCCCTAATAAATCTCACTCTTTTCCACACAATGCGTCCGCCTCCTTACCGCTCATCGTTACACTTCCCCAACCTGCTATATTTACATTAAAACTCCGTCAACAGCAGTCTTTAGCGTTGAGGTTTTTTTTAATCTGCGTAAAATTACATAATTTCTGCTGTTTCAGAAGTGAAGGATTTGCGTGCTCTAAATTTTCATCATGCCAATGCACAGAGGTTTTGGTATGGAGATTTTATCCCGATCTATAGGAGCAGGTGTGATGGACTATAAAGTTGACGAGAAAGAAACCATCCGTTTCGCCGCCGTTCATGTCCATAGATGCTGCTATTACCAAAACTAGTACTGCGCTGATTCTTAGAGGACAGTTGATTTGACCGGATGTCGCAGCAGTACGGCCGACTACTCCTGATCATAACGTATTCATGACAACTCAGCCCTTTTTACGACTGAGGTGCTCACACGACAACGCGTGATCTTGCACCTTTTATGTGTTTTAAGAAAAACGCTCAGTGTTTTAAAGTGCAGCAGCGAATTTTCCTCTAACGCGTTACTAAGCTCTGTGAGCAGAGTAATTTCTCCCATTGTGTTGAAATGAACAGGTGTCTGTTAAACTCATTCATGAGCGTATTTTAACGCGCGTTCAATATCGTCCGAGCTGTAATCTTTTGAATTCTGTAACCATGCGGCGTCATACGTATAACATTCTAGTCGCGTGGTGTGATAGCAACTGCTAGTCAGAATAAACAAGACAAACAGTAGTAGAAACATTTAAAAAAAGATACGATTACAAAAGTGAGATGCATTTTTGGCAGAACAGCGTTCATCCTTTTGAAGTTAGTTGCAGCAATTCTCCCACTTTAGAGCCGACCTACATTGTAAGACATCCTCCTGTTGAGCTGGATATCAGTGTGTTAAGCAGGTTTCTGTTTTGTAGGAGGACGGTAAGCAGCTGGAAGATTCCACCGTGTCAGCGCATCGTAGAGTGAGTTATCAACACAGCTGGCGACTGTTACAACTAACACACCACTTTAAATTTTGATATGAGCCCTTTTTAGATAGAGATTGCCTTTTAGGGATTAGAATGAGGCTCTGCAACATCTCAGATTGAAAAAGAAAGAAAGAACGCAGAGAAGAACAGAATAACTATAACTATATATATATATATATATATATATATATATATATATATATATATATATATATATATATATATATATATATATATATATATATAATCTTTGTCGGCTGAAGATCTCTAGGGACCGAATACACATTGCTGGGTCATATGTCTCTGTATGTTCCAAATGGGAATCCATAAGGTGGAGGAGGAGTTGAGCAAAGAGACCCTGGGTGAATGTCGGAGAAAGACATTGGAGGACAACCGACGGAAGGCTGCACGTGTAGGGCGGTGTCTTGGAGGTCTAGACCTCGAGCTAGCAGTGCGAGAACTGCAGAGGGAGAATGTGGAGATCAAAGCTGAACTGAGAAGGCTGAGAGCACAGCTTGAGAAAGTAGGAAAAGAGAAACACTTAGTTACACTGCAGTGCACATCCAATGAAGCAATGTTCTGCTATACACAGCAGATGGTTTTAGATTGAAATAAGCAACTATAATTAAAGTCCAGGTAAATAGTGAGCATAAATGTGTTAGGGCATATCAACAAATGGATTGCCTATGGCACTACAATATCACTTACATTATATTTTTGATAGTATATCAAAGTGTGTGCACATGCATGTATTTAATAGTGATGCTAAATTAAATGCTTTTTCACAGTTGGAAAGCCCAAGGCCCAGTTTCCCCCTGGAGTCTCCCAAACCACGAGACAACAGGTTTCCCTCACTCTCCCTCAGACAGCCTACCAGATTTGCACCTGGTGAGCCCCACTGGTTCCAAGAAGCCCCATCATCCAGACCCTACAGGCCTTGCCGTCCACTACTGCCTCACTCAGATGTGAGGCCAGCACCAAATGCACAGGAGAAACAGTTCAAGGAGAAAAAGACACATGGGAAGAAGAAACTGAAACGTCATCAAAAAGACATAGAGCAGACATCGAAAGAAGCGAATGGAGCCTCGGAAGCAAGAACATGTGAGAAGAAGAGATTTCGAATTAGGATTGTATGGAAAGGATTTAAAGGAATTAAGTCTTTCTTTCAAAAATAGCTGTATGGTATAGAATTTCATGTCCTTTCCATATTAACATAACTTTACTCCTTTACTGCATGCAATAAGCCTGCCAAAATAATTTTCCAGGCATTTTTCATAGATATTTAATTGATTTATAATATGAATGTCTAACTTCTCATTTCAAAATGTGCTTATTAGTTCATGTCTGTTTTATAATGTAAATAAAGATATTTTCTTAAATAGGTGCAAAGTCTGGCATCATCTTAATAGGTACAGTTGCATCATTTAAGTCCATTTAAGTTCCAAGTAAGATCATGTCATGATTTATTGACAAAATATTAAAAATGTATAGTTTTGGAAGGATTAACAGCTCAACATTTATTCAGTAAGAGGTTCAGGAGTAGAAAAAATGTTAAGAAGCCCCCTAGTCCCCCAGTCCCAGAGTCACATGCGAGGTTTAACCATCAAATATTAAAACCCTGAGAAATGTTCAGTCTGAGATCTGAGTGAATAGTTTAAGGAAGATATTTGTCCAACCGTCCATGTTCTGTCACAAAAATGGGGTTGCGGTCTGGACCTCCTTGACACCAAGAATCGTACAACCGTTTCCCTTTGTAGATGATGAATCTGCCCAACAACATTCCCAGTGATGTGGACGGTTATCTGTTCCCTCCCAATTCCACCTGTAGTCTGCTACATAATCTTACAGGATTTGTCATGGAACAGTGACAAATCCTGTCTCATCTACATTGTAGATATTCTGGGGTTTTGTTGTGAAATCTGTGAGATAAGCATATCAAAGCAGTGGGTGAATATTCCAGTATCAGCTGAGGTCCTCACTGTAGCCACAGGAAACTGTTCTGATTTGTGAATGGTCTGCTCAGGATGATCTCACATAAAACAATAAAATCATTTTCTCCCATTGGGGAAAGGGCTCTCAATTCCACTAGCCAGATTATAATCCAGAACAAGATGTAAAACATCTGTTTCAGTAAAGCTCCAACCCCAGTCACACATGACCTGCCAGGATTGTAAGAACACATGGACACATTAGCCTAAGCCATTTTATGATCACATCGTAAGTTCATATTTGTCATTCATTTATTCCATCAAACAGCATTTATTTTGCATATCATAATTTCTTACTTGCAGCCAGTACAGTGAAAACTGATGCAAGTTTGTACTTGAAGGAACTCCTCATTAAAACACTCTAAGGTCATCTTAAATGGAGTGTAGTGGGCTTAAATGGTTTCAAAGCGACTAATGGTGAAAAAAGACAATGTGTTCATTTTTAAATAAAAGATATATTTACATGCATGGAGCCTAAATATTACGTGGACTAAGAATCATATTATTATTTTGCCCACATACAGAAATATTAATTTATTCTTATTCAAGGATTGCTTGTTGCCTATGGTTGGCATGCTTTTTGTAGTGCTGTATCATTTAAACCCACCTTTTAAAGAATCAAATTTTTGAAAATATTCAGATGTCCAGAAACTAGATGTCTGCTTATTTGTTAATATGTTAATGTAATTAGAAAACTGTGTACATACGTGGTAATGTTTAAATATAGGTGTATCTGCCAGTGAAGTTTATGCTTTGACCTTTAGATTAGCTGTAATGCTGAGACAGGCAGGGCAAGACACAAGCGTGTTGTCGAACTTTGTTTATTAGGAGGAGCAGAAACATTATCCAAGAGCAGGTTACCAGAATACATGATAAACAAAAAACAAAGTGAGGCTAACCAGGAAGAAGAAAACATAGAGGTAAAAGTAAGATAACACAGATATTAAGAACACGGGAACGGAGAACAATATGGAAAACGAACAGGCAGAGAAAGAATACATATGGTAGAACTCCAGTGTAGTGATGGGATGTTAGATACTGAGGCATCAAAGCTCACTATTGCAAAGCACATTGATTCAACACTGTATTGAAGATTGTATCAAAGTTACTATTAGCATATGACTAATGAGGTCTAAGCATCAAACGTCGTCTAAACACTGGATGAAGTGGCACTGTTTCACAGGTCTGGCACTGTCCTATAACTTGCAGGCTATTAGAGACTGTAAAATCTCCAGACATCTTTTTCCCACAAAATTTGAAATATGGAAAATATGGAAGCAAATCTTTCCATATGAGGATAAATAACATAAATTGATCAAGTACCATTTCTTAATACACAAAAATTAAAGCATTAAAATCTCATTTGACATAATATAAATGCAGTTACCAAAAAGTGGCTGAAAATAAGCAGGAAACTGGGCGTGTTATAAAAACTTATATACATTTACATACACTTATATATTCATTTATGTGTGTTTTGGAAAGTTTCCAAGATGTCATTTTGTGCCAGCATTGTTTAGGTTTTATTGAGACTCCTGTGTCAGGTAATCAACATATTACAGTCCATGGTAATTGGTAAATTCGGGTGAAATATTTATATTAATCTGAAATTAACTGCCCTGCCACTGTGTGTGTGTTTGTGTGTGTGTGTGTGTGTGTGTGTGTGTGTGTGTGTGTGTGTTTTGTTTTCTCAGTGTTGACAGGCTGCTGCTGAGGCTGCTCCACTGCTACAGTGTCTCTGACCTCCAGCAGGGGGCAGCAGCAGCAGATCTGCTCTCTGCTCTGCAGCACACTGGACTTCTCCTGCAGCTCTGCTCTGGACCTGACAGCAAACACACAGACACACACTCTGACTCTGAGCACCGAGGACTGCACAGTCGTCTCCATGGTCATCCAGAGAGCTCACACATACATACCTACATACACACACACACACACACACACACACACACACACACACACACACACACACACAGCTCACTCTGCATGACTGTGAGATAGAGGAGGCTGGAGTGGAGTTACTCTTCCCCATTTTACACACAGTCACCCTGCAGTAAGCCACTGACAAACAATTTAACACAATATCCAGCATGTGACTGAATGTAGAAGCTGTGTGTGTTCATTGGAAAGCATTGTATGTTCTTTGAAAGGCTCTATATAAATGTAACTTTGCTCATTCAGTCATATCTTGTGTTCTGTCAAGGACATTTTTTTGAAAAAAAACAGCAAAAAGCCTGACTTTCTTGGTGATTTTATTTCTCTTACTGGCTGCCTGGTTCACTGATCACTGCCTGTCCTTGGCAGGATGGATATTGTGTGTCTCTGAAAATGTATTAATATTATTAGTATGTGCCTAACGCTCCTCTCTATTCCAAAGCTGACCCGATTTCCATAATTCTCGTATTGCATAAGACCACTGACCACCCTCCTAGCGTTCATGTCTCCACGGTTTCCCTGTCTAGTGTCTTTATTTTGATTTACTCCCTTGTTGTGGTTCCATTCCTTCGTTTCGTTTTCTGCACCCCTCATAATTTGCACTTGTGTCTGGTTTAATGCTCATGTGACCATGTTTTTAAGCCCTGTTTTAGTTTAGTCTTGTTGCTATTTATTGTAAGTCCAGCTGCTGTTTGTTAATCGAGGCTTCCGTGCATGTGAATATAAGCCTGAATGTTTATCCTCGCCCCAATGTTATAGCCTGCATCCCTGGTTTGTCTTCGTGCACTTTTCTTTACTTTAGTTTATCATGAATTCTCGGACTTTCCATGTTAATAATTTGACCCTGGACTTTGGATTTGCCCCTAATAAATCTCACTCTTTTCCACACAATGCGTCCGCCTCCTTACCGCTCATCGTTACACTTCCCCAACCTGCTATATTTACATTAAAACTCCGTCAACAGCAGTCTTTAGCGTTGAGGTTTTTTTTAATCTGCGTAAAATTACATAATTTCTGCTGTTTCAGAAGTGAAGGATTTGCGTGCTCTAAATTTTCATCATGCCAATGCACAGAGGTTTTGGTATGGAGATTTTATCCCGATCTATAGGAGCAGGTGTGATGGACTATAAAGTTGACGAGAAAGAAACCATCCGTTTCGCCGCCGTTCATGTCCATAGATGCTGCTATTACCAAAACTAGTACTGCGCTGATTCTTAGAGGACAGTTGATTTGACCGGATGTCGCAGCAGTACGGCCGACTACTCCTGATCATAACGTATTCATGACAACTCAGCCCTTTTTACGACTGAGGTGCTCACACGACAACGCGTGATCTTGCACCTTTTATGTGTTTTAAGAAAAACGCTCAGTGTTTTAAAGTGCAGCAGCGAATTTTCCTCTAACGCGTTACTAAGCTCTGTGAGCAGAGTAATTTCTCCCATTGTGTTGAAATGAACAGGTGTCTGTTAAACTCATTCATGAGCGTATTTTAACGCGCGTTCAATATCGTCCGAGCTGTAATCTTTTGAATTCTGTAACCATGCGGCGTCATACGTATAACATTCTAGTCGCGTGGTGTGATAGCAACTGCTAGTCAGAATAAACAAGACAAACAGTAGTAGAAACATTTAAAAAAAGATACGATTACAAAAGTGAGATGCATTTTTGGCAGAACAGCGTTCATCCTTTTGAAGTTAGTTGCAGCAATTCTCCCACTTTAGAGCCGACCTACATTGTAAGACATCCTCCTGTTGAGCTGGATATCAGTGTGTTAAGCAGGTTTCTGTTTTGTAGGAGGACGGTAAGCAGCTGGAAGATTCCACCGTGTCAGCGCATCGTAGAGTGAGTTATCAACACAGCTGGCGACTGTTACAACTAACACACCACTTTAAATTTTGATATGAGCCCTTTTTAGATAGAGATTGCCTTTTAGGGATTAGAATGAGGCTCTGCAACATCTCAGATTGAAAAAGAAAGAAAGAACGCAGAGAAGAACAGAATAACTATAACTATATATATATATATATATATATATATATATATATATATATATATATATATATATATATATATATATATATATATATATAATCTTTGTCGGCTGAAGATCTCTAGGGACCGAATACACATTGCTGGGTCATATGTCTCTGTATGTTTCAAATGGGAATCCATAAGGTGGAGGAGGAGTTGAGCAAAGAGACCCTGGGTGAATGTCGGAGAAAGACATTGGAGGACAACCGACGGAAGGCTGCACGTGTAGGGCGGTGTCTTGGAGGTCTAGACCTCGAGCTAGCAGTGCGAGAACTGCAGAGGGAGAATGTGGAGATCAAAGCTGAACTGAGAAGGCTGAGAGCACAGCTTGAGAAAGTAGGAAAAGAGAAACACTTAGTTACACTGCAGTGCACATCCAATGAAGCAATGTTCTGCTATACACAGCAGATGGTTTTAGATTGAAATAAGCAACTATAATTAAAGTCCAGGTAAATAGTGAGCATAAATGTGTTAGGGCATATCAACAAATGGATTGCCTATGGCACTACAATATCACTTACATTATATTTTTGATAGTATATCAAAGTGTGTGCACATGCATGTATTTAATAGTGATGCTAAATTAAATGCTTTTTCACAGTTGGAAAGCCCAAGGCCCAGTTTCCCCCTGGAGTCTCCCAAACCACGAGACAACAGGTTTCCCTCACTCTCCCTCAGACAGCCTACCAGATTTGCACCTGGTGAGCCCCACTGGTTCCAAGAAGCCCCATCATCCAGACCCTACAGGCCTTGCCGTCCACTACTGCCTCACTCAGATGTGAGGCCAGCACCAAATGCACAGGAGAAACAGTTCAAGGAGAAAAAGACACATGGGAAGAAGAAACTGAAACGTCATCAAAAAGACATAGAGCAGACATCGAAAGAAGCGAATGGAGCCTCGGAAGCAAGAACATGTGAGAAGAAGAGATTTCGAATTAGGATTGTATGGAAAGGATTTAAAGGAATTAAGTCTTTCTTTCAAAAATAGCTGTATGGTATAGAATTTCATGTCCTTTCCATATTAACATAACTTTACTCCTTTACTGCATGCAATAAGCCTGCCAAAATAATTTTCCAGGCATTTTTCATAGATATTTAATTGATTTATAATATGAATGTCTAACTTCTCATTTCAAAATGTGCTTATTAGTTCATGTCTGTTTTATAATGTAAATAAAGATATTTTCTTAAATAGGTGCAAAGTCTGGCATCATCTTAATAGGTACAGTTGCATCATTTAAGTCCATTTAAGTTCCAAGTAAGATCATGTCATGATTTATTGACAAAATATTAAAAATGTATAGTTTTGGAAGGATTAACAGCTCAACATTTATTCAGTAAGAGGTTCAGGAGTAGAAAAAATGTTAAGAAGCCCCCTAGTCCCCCAGTCCCAGAGTCACATGCGAGGTTTAACCATCAAATATTAAAACCCTGAGAAATGTTCAGTCTGAGATCTGAGTGAATAGTTTAAGGAAGATATTTGTCCAACCGTCCATGTTCTGTCACAAAAATGGGGTTGCGGTCTGGACCTCCTTGACACCAAGAATCGTACAACCGTTTCCCTTTGTAGATGATGAATCTGCCCAACAACATTCCCAGTGATGTGGACGGTTATCTGTTCCCTCCCAATTCCACCTGTAGTCTGCTACATAATCTTACAGGATTTGTCATGGAACAGTGACAAATCCTGTCTCATCTACATTGTAGATATTCTGGGGTTTTGTTGTGAAATCTGTGAGATAAGCATATCAAAGCAGTGGGTGAATATTCCAGTATCAGCTGAGGTCCTCACTGTAGCCACAGGAAACTGTTCTGATTTGTGAATGGTCTGCTCAGGATGATCTCACATAAAACAATAAAATCATTTTCTCCCATTGGGGAAAGGGCTCTCAATTCCACTAGCCAGATTATAATCCAGAACAAGATGTAAAACATCTGTTTCAGTAAAGCTCCAACCCCAGTCACACATGACCTGCCAGGATTGTAAGAACACATGGACACATTAGCCTAAGCCATTTTATGATCACATCGTAACTTCATATTTGTCATTCATTTATTCCATCAAACAGCATTTATTTTGCATATCATAATTTCTTACTTGCAGCCAGTACAGTGAAAACTGATGCAAGTTTGTACTTGAAGGAACTCCTCATTAAAACACTCTAAGGTCATCTTAAATGGAGTGTAGTGGGCTTAAATGGTTTCAAAGCGACTAATGGTGAAAAAAGACAATGTGTTCATTTTTAAATAAAAGATATATTTACATGCATGGAGCCTAAATATTACGTGGACTAAGAATCATATTATTATTTTGCCCACATACAGAAATATTAATTTATTCTAATTCAAGGATTGCTTGTTGCCTATGGTTGGCATGCTTTTTGTAGTGCTGTATCATTTAAACCCACCTTTTAAAGAATCAAATTTTTGAAAATATTCAGATGTCCAGAAACTAGATGTCTGCTTATTTGTTAATATGTTAATGTAATTAGAAAACTGTGTACATACGTGGTAATGTTTAAATATAGGTGTATCTGCCAGTGAAGTTTATGCTTTGACCTTTAGATTAGCTGTAATGCTGAGACAGGCAGGGCAAGACACAAGCGTGTTGTCGAACTTTGTTTATTAGGAGGAGCAGAAACATTATCCAAGAGCAGGTTACCAGAATACATGATAAACAAAAAACAAAGTGAGGCTAACCAGGAAGAAGAAAACATAGAGGTAAAAGTAAGATAACACAGATATTAAGAACACGGGAACGGAGAACAATATGGAAAACGAACAGGCAGAGAAAGAATACATATGGTAGAACTCCAGTGTAGTGATGGGATGTTAGATACTGAGGCATCAAAGCTCACTATTGCAAAGCACATTGATTCAACACTGTATTGAAGATTGTATCAAAGTTACTATTAGCATATGACTAATGAGGTCTAAGCATCAAACGTCGTCTAAACACTGGATGAAGTGGCACTGTTTCACAGGTCTGGCACTGTCCTATAACTTGCAGGCTATAAGAGACTGTAAAATCTCCAGACATCTTTTTCCCACAAAATTTGAAATATGGAAAATATGGAAGCAAATCTTTCCATATGAGGATAAATAACATAAATTGATCAAGTACCATTTCTTAATACACAAAAATTAAAGCATTAAAATCTCATTTGACATAATATAAATGCAGTTACCAAAAAGTGGCTGAAAATAAGCAGGAAACTGGGCGTGTTATAAAAACTTATATACATTTACATACACTTATATATTCATTTATGTGTGTTTTGGAAAGTTTCCAAGATGTCATTTTGTGCCAGCATTGTTTAGGTTTTATTGAGACTCCTGTGTCAGGTAATCAACATATTACAGTCCATGGTAATTGGTAAATTCGGGTGAAATATTTATATTAATCTGAAATTAACTGCCCTGCCACTGTGTGTGTGTTTGTGTGTGTGTGTGTGTGTGTGTGTGTGTGTGTGTGTGTGTGTGTGTGTTTTGTTTTCTCAGTGTTGACAGGCTGCTGCTGAGGCTGCTCCACTGCTACAGTGTCTCTGACCTCCAGCAGGGGGCAGCAGCAGCAGATCTGCTCTCTGCTCTGCAGCACACTGGACTTCTCCTGCAGCTCTGCTCTGGACCTGACAGCAAACACACAGACACACACTCTGACTCTGAGCACCGAGGACTGCACAGTCGTCTCCATGGTCATCCAGAGAGCTCACACATACATACCTACATACACACACACACACACACACACACACACACACACACACACACACACACACACACACACACACACACACACAGCTCACTCTGCATGACTGTGAGATAGAGGAGGCTGGAGTGGAGTTACTCTTCCCCATTTTACACACAGTCACCCTGCAGTAAGCCACTGACAAACAATTTAACACAATATCCAGCATGTGACTGAATGTAGAAGCTGTGTGTTCATTGGAAAGCATTGTATGTTCTTTGAAAGGCTCTATATAAATGTAACTTTGCTCATTCAGTCATATCTTGTGTTCTGTCAAGGACATTTTTTTGAAAAAAAACAGCAAAAAGCCTGACTTTCTTGGTGATTTTATTTCTCTTACTGGCTGCCTGGTTCACTGATCACTGCCTGTCCTTGGCAGGATGGATATTGTGTGTCTCTGAAAATGTATTAATATTATTAGTATGTGCCTAACGCTCCTCTCTATTCCAAAGCTGACCCGATTTCCATAATTCTCGTATTGCATAAGACCACTGACCACCCTCCTAGCGTTCATGTCTCCACGGTTTCCCTGTCTAGTGTCTTTATTTTGATTTACTCCCTTGTTGTGGTTCCATTCCTTCGTTTCGTTTTCTGCACCCCTCATAATTTGCACTTGTGTCTGGTTTAATGCTCATGTGACCATGTTTTTAAGCCCTGTTTTAGTTTAGTCTTGTTGCTATTTATTGTAAGTCCAGCTGCTGTTTGTTAATCGAGGCTTCCGTGCATGTGAATATAAGCCTGAATGTTTATCCTCGCCCCAATGTTATAGCCTGCATCCCTGGTTTGTCTTCGTGCACTTTTCTTTACTTTAGTTTATCATGAATTCTCGGACTTTCCATGTTAATAATTTGACCCTGGACTTTGGATTTGCCCCTAATAAATCTCACTCTTTTCCACACAATGCGTCCGCCTCCTTACCGCTCATCGTTACACTTCCCCAACCTGCTATATTTACATTAAAACTCCGTCAACAGCAGTCTTTAGCGTTGAGGTTTTTTTTAATCTGCGTAAAATTACATAATTTCTGCTGTTTCAGAAGTGAAGGATTTGCGTGCTCTAAATTTTCATCATGCCAATGCACAGAGGTTTTGGTATGGAGATTTTATCCCGATCTATAGGAGCAGGTGTGATGGACTATAAAGTTGACGAGAAAGAAACCATCCGTTTCGCCGCCGTTCATGTCCATAGATGCTGCTATTACCAAAACTAGTACTGCGCTGATTCTTAGAGGACAGTTGATTTGACCGGATGTCGCAGCAGTACGGCCGACTACTCCTGATCATAACGTATTCATGACAACTCAGCCCTTTTTACGACTGAGGTGCTCACACGACAACGCGTGATCTTGCACCTTTTATGTGTTTTAAGAAAAACGCTCAGTGTTTTAAAGTGCAGCAGCGAATTTTCCTCTAACGCGTTACTAAGCTCTGTGAGCAGAGTAATTTCTCCCATTGTGTTGAAATGAACAGGTGTCTGTTAAACTCATTCATGAGCGTATTTTAACGCGCGTTCAATATCGTCCGAGCTGTAATCTTTTGAATTCTGTAACCATGCGGCGTCATACGTATAACATTCTAGTCGCGTGGTGTGATAGCAACTGCTAGTCAGAATAAACAAGACAAACAGTAGTAGAAACATTTAAAAAAAGATACGATTACAAAAGTGAGATGCATTTTTGGCAGAACAGCGTTCATCCTTTTGAAGTTAGTTGCAGCAATTCTCCCACTTTAGAGCCGACCTACATTGTAAGACATCCTCCTGTTGAGCTGGATATCAGTGTGTTAAGCAGGTTTCTGTTTTGTAGGAGGACGGTAAGCAGCTGGAAGATTCCACCGTGTCAGCGCATCGTAGAGTGAGTTATCAACACAGCTGGCGACTGTTACAACTAACACACCACTTTAAATTTTGATATGAGCCCTTTTTAGATAGAGATTGCCTTTTAGGGATTAGAATGAGGCTCTGCAACATCTCAGATTAAAAAAGAAAGAAAGAACGCAGAGAAGAACAGAATAACTATAACTATATATATATATATATATATATATATATATATATATATATATATATATATATATATATATATATATATAATCTTTGTCGGCTGAAGATCTCTAGGGACCGAATACACATTGCTGGGTCATATGTCTCTGTATGTTCCAAATGGGAATCCATAAGGTGGAGGAGGAGTTGAGCAAAGAGACCCTGGGTGAATGTCGGAGAAAGACATTGGAGGACAACCGACGGAAGGCTGCACGTGTAGGGCGGTGTCTTGGAGGTCTAGACCTCGAGCTAGCAGTGCGAGAACTGCAGAGGGAGAATGTGGAGATCAAAGCTGAACTGAGAAGGCTGAGAGCACAGCTTGAGAAAGTAGGAAAAGAGAAACACTTAGTTACACTGCAGTGCACATCCAATGAAGCAATGTTCTGCTATACACAGCAGATGGTTTTAGATTGAAATAAGCAACTATAATTAAAGTCCAGGTAAATAGTGAGCATAAATGTGTTAGGGCATATCAACAAATGGATTGCCTATGGCACTACAATATCACTTACATTATATTTTTGATAGTATATCAAAGTGTGTGCACATGCATGTATTTAATAGTGATGCTAAATTAAATGCTTTTTCACAGTTGGAAAGCCCAAGGCCCAGTTTCCCCCTGGAGTCTCCCAAACCACGAGACAACAGGTTTCCCTCACTCTCCCTCAGACAGCCTACCAGATTTGCACCTGGTGAGCCCCACTGGTTCCAAGAAGCCCCATCATCCAGACCCTACAGGCCTTGCCGTCCACTACTGCCTCACTCAGATGTGAGGCCAGCACCAAATGCACAGGAGAAACAGTTCAAGGAGAAAAAGACACATGGGAAGAAGAAACTGAAACGTCATCAAAAAGACATAGAGCAGACATCGAAAGAAGCGAATGGAGCCTCGGAAGCAAGAACATGTGAGAAGAAGAGATTTCGAATTAGGATTGTATGGAAAGGATTTAAAGGAATTAAGTCTTTCTTTCAAAAATAGCTGTATGGTATAGAATTTCATGTCCTTTCCATATTAACATAACTTTACTCCTTTACTGCATGCAATAAGCCTGCCAAAATAATTTTCCAGGCATTTTTCATAGATATTTAATTGATTTATAATATGAATGTCTAACTTCTCATTTCAAAATGTGCTTATTAGTTCATGTCTGTTTTATAATGTAAATAAAGATATTTTCTTAAATAGGTGCAAAGTCTGGCATCATCTTAATAGGTACAGTTGCATCATTTAAGTCCATTTAAGTTCCAAGTAAGATCATGTCATGATTTATTGACAAAATATTAAAAATGTATAGTTTTGGAAGGATTAACAGCTCAACATTTATTCAGTAAGAGGTTCAGGAGTAGAAAAAATGTTAAGAAGCCCCCTAGTCCCCCAGTCCCAGAGTCACATGCGAGGTTTAACCATCAAATATTAAAACCCTGAGAAATGTTCAGTCTGAGATCTGAGTGAATAGTTTAAGGAAGATATTTGTCCAACCGTCCATGTTCTGTCACAAAAATGGGGTTGCGGTCTGGACCTCCTTGACACCAAGAATCGTACAACCGTTTCCCTTTGTAGATGATGAATCTGCCCAACAACATTCCCAGTGATGTGGACGGTTATCTGTTCCCTCCCAATTCCACCTGTAGTCTGCTACATAATCTTACAGGATTTGTCATGGAACAGTGACAAATCCTGTCTCATCTACATTGTAGATATTCTGGGGTTTTGTTGTGAAATCTGTGAGATAAGCATATCAAAGCAGTGGGTGAATATTCCAGTATCAGCTGAGGTCCTCACTGTAGCCACAGGAAACTGTTCTGATTTGTGAATGGTCTGCTCAGGATGATCTCACATAAAACAATAAAATCATTTTCTCCCATTGGGGAAAGGGCTCTCAATTCCACTAGCCAGATTATAATCCAGAACAAGATGTAAAACATCTGTTTCAGTAAAGCTCCAACCCCAGTCACACATGACCTGCCAGGATTGTAAGAACACATGGACACATTAGCCTAAGCCATTTTATGATCACATCGTAACTTCATATTTGTCATTCATTTATTCCATCAAACAGCATTTATTTTGCATATCATAATTTCTTACTTGCAGCCAGTACAGTGAAAACTGATGCAAGTTTGTACTTGAAGGAACTCCTCATTAAAACACTCTAAGGTCATCTTAAATGGAGTGTAGTGGGCTTAAATGGTTTCAAAGCGACTAATGGTGAAAAAAGACAATGTGTTCATTTTTAAATAAAAGATATATTTACATGCATGGAGCCTAAATATTACGTGGACTAAGAATCATATTATTATTTTGCCCACATACAGAAATATTAATTTATTCTAATTCAAGGATTGCTTGTTGCCTATGGTTGGCATGCTTTTTGTAGTGCTGTATCATTTAAACCCACCTTTTAAAGAATCAAATTTTTGAAAATATTCAGATGTCCAGAAACTAGATGTCTGCTTATTTGTTAATATGTTAATGTAATTAGAAAACTGTGTACATACGTGGTAATGTTTAAATATAGGTGTATCTGCCAGTGAAGTTTATGCTTTGACCTTTAGATTAGCTGTAATGCTGAGACAGGCAGGGCAAGACACAAGCGTGTTGTCGAACTTTGTTTATTAGGAGGAGCAGAAACATTATCCAAGAGCAGGTTACCAGAATACATGATAAACAAAAAACAAAGTGAGGCTAACCAGGAAGAAGAAAACATAGAGGTAAAAGTAAGATAACACAGATATTAAGAACACGGGAACGGAGAACAATATGGAAAACGAACAGGCAGAGAAAGAATACATATGGTAGAACTCCAGTGTAGTGATGGGATGTTAGATACTACTGAGGCATCAAAGCTCACTATTGCAAAGCACATTGATTCAACACTGTATTGAAGATTGTATCAAAGTTACTATTAGCATATGACTAATGAGGTCTAAGCATCAAACGTCGTCTAAACACTGGATGAAGTGGCACTGTTTCACAGGTCTGGCACTGTCCTATAACTTGCAGGCTATAAGAGACTGTAAAATCTCCAGACATCTTTTTCCCACAAAATTTGAAATATGGAAAATATGGAAGCAAATCTTTCCATATGAGGATAAATAACATAAATTGATCAAGTACCATTTCTTAATACACAAAAATTAAAGCATTAAAATCTCATTTGACATAATATAAATGCAGTTACCAAAAAGTGGCTGAAAATAAGCAGGAAACTGGGCGTGTTATAAAAACTTATATACATTTACATACACTTATATATTCATTTATGTGTGTTTTGGAAAGTTTCCAAGATGTCATTTTGTGCCAGCATTGTTTAGGTTTTATTGAGACTCCTGTGTCAGGTAATCAACATATTACAGTCCATGGTAATTGGTAAATTCGGGTGAAATATTTATATTAATCTGAAATTAACTGCCCTGCCACTGTGTGTGTGTTGTGTGTGTGTGTGTGTGTGTGTGTGTGTGTGTGTGTGTGTGTGTGTGTGTGTGTGTGTGTGTGTGTGTGTGTGTGTTTTGTTTTCTCAGTGTTGACAGGCTGCTGCTGAGGCTGCTCCACTGCTACAGTGTCTCTGACCTCCAGCAGGGGGCAGCAGCAGCAGATCTGCTCTCTGCTCTGCAGCACACTGGACTTCTCCTGCAGCTCTGCTCTGGACCTGACAGCAAACACACAGACACACACTCTGACTCTGAGCACCGAGGACTGCACAGTCGTCTCCATGGTCATCCAGAGAGCTCACACATACATACCTACATACACACACACACACACACACACACACACACACACACACACACACACACACACACACAGCTCACTCTGCATGACTGTGAGATAGAGGAGGCTGGAGTGGAGTTACTCTTCCCCATTTTACACACAGTCACCCTGCAGTAAGCCACTGACAAACAATTTAACACAATATCCAGCATGTGACTGAATGTAGAAGCTGTGTGTGTTCATTGGAAAGCATTGTATGTTCTTTGAAAGGCTCTATATAAATGTAACTTTGCTCATTCAGTCATATCTTGTGTTCTGTCAAGGACATTTTTTTGAAAAAAAACAGCAAAAAGCCTGACTTTCTTGGTGATTTTATTTCTCTTACTGGCTGCCTGGTTCACTGATCACTGCCTGTCCTTGGCAGGATGGATATTGTGTGTCTCTGAAAATGTATTAATATTATTAGTATGTGCCTAACGCTCCTCTCTATTCCAAAGCTGACCCGATTTCCATAATTCTCGTATTGCATAAGACCACTGACCACCCTCCTAGCGTTCATGTCTCCACGGTTTCCCTGTCTAGTGTCTTTATTTTGATTTACTCCCTTGTTGTGGTTCCATTCCTTCGTTTCGTTTTCTGCACCCCTCATAATTTGCACTTGTGTCTGGTTTAATGCTCATGTGACCATGTTTTTAAGCCCTGTTTTAGTTTAGTCTTGTTGCTATTTATTGTAAGTCCAGCTGCTGTTTGTTAATCGAGGCTTCCGTGCATGTGAATATAAGCCTGAATGTTTATCCTCGCCCCAATGTTATAGCCTGCATCCCTGGTTTGTCTTCGTGCACTTTTCTTTACTTTAGTTTATCATGAATTCTCGGACTTTCCATGTTAATAATTTGACCCTGGACTTTGGATTTGCCCCTAATAAATCTCACTCTTTTCCACACAATGCGTCCGCCTCCTTACCGCTCATCGTTACACTTCCCCAACCTGCTACATTTACATTAAAACTCCGTCAACAGCAGTCTTTAGCGTTGAGGTTTTTTTTAATCTGCGTAAAATTACATAATTTCTGCTGTTTCAGAAGTGAAGGATTTGCGTGCTCTAAATTTTCATCATGCCAATGCACAGAGGTTTTGGTATGGAGATTTTATCCCGATCTATAGGAGCAGGTGTGATGGACTATAAAGTTGACGAGAAAGAAACCATCCGTTTCGCCGCCGTTCATGTCCATAGATGCTGCTATTACCAAAACTAGTACTGCGCTGATTCTTAGAGGACAGTTGATTTGACCGGATGTCGCAGCAGTACGGCCGACTACTCCTGATCATAACGTATTCATGACAACTCAGCCCTTTTTACGACTGAGGTGCTCACACGACAACGCGTGATCTTGCACCTTTTATGTGTTTTAAGAAAAACGCTCAGTGTTTTAAAGTGCAGCAGCGAATTTTCCTCTAACGCGTTACTAAGCTCTGTGAGCAGAGTAATTTCTCCCATTGTGTTGAAATGAACAGGTGTCTGTTAAACTCATTCATGAGCGTATTTTAACGCGCGTTCAATATCGTCCGAGCTGTAATCTTTTGAATTCTGTAACCATGCGGCGTCATACGTATAACATTCTAGTCGCGTGGTGTGATAGCAACTGCTAGTCAGAATAAACAAGACAAACAGTAGTAGAAACATTTAAAAAAAGATACGATTACAAAAGTGAGATGCATTTTTGGCAGAACAGCGTTCATCCTTTTGAAGTTAGTTGCAGCAATTCTCCCACTTTAGAGCCGACCTACATTGTAAGACATCCTCCTGTTGAGCTGGATATCAGTGTGTTAAGCAGGTTTCTGTTTTGTAGGAGGACGGTAAGCAGCTGGAAGATTCCACCGTGTCAGCGCATCGTAGAGTGAGTTATCAACACAGCTGGCGACTGTTACAACTAACACACCACTTTAAATTTTGATATGAGCCCTTTTTAGATAGAGATTGCCTTTTAGGGATTAGAATGAGGCTCTGCAACATCTCAGATTGAAAAAGAAAGAAAGAACGCAGAGAAGAACAGAATAACTATAACTATATATATATATATATATATATATATATATATATATATATATATATATATATATATATATATATATATATATATATATATATAATCTTTGTCGGCTGAAGATCTCTAGGGACCGAATACACATTGCTGGGTCATATGTCTCTGTATGTTCCAAATGGGAATCCATAAGGTGGAGGAGGAGTTGAGCAAAGAGACCCTGGGTGAATGTCGGAGAAAGACATTGGAGGACAACCGACGGAAGGCTGCACGTGTAGGGCGGTGTCTTGGAGGTCTAGACCTCGAGCTAGCAGTGCGAGAACTGCAGAGGGAGAATGTGGAGATCAAAGCTGAACTGAGAAGGCTGAGAGCACAGCTTGAGAAAGTAGGAAAAGAGAAACACTTAGTTACACTGCAGTGCACATCCAATGAAGCAATGTTCTGCTATACACAGCAGATGGTTTTAGATTGAAATAAGCAACTATAATTAAAGTCCAGGTAAATAGTGAGCATAAATGTGTTAGGGCATATCAACAAATGGATTGCCTATGGCACTACAATATCACTTACATTATATTTTTGATAGTATATCAAAGTGTGTGCACATGCATGTATTTAATAGTGATGCTAAATTAAATGCTTTTTCACAGTTGGAAAGCCCAAGGCCCAGTTTCCCCCTGGAGTCTCCCAAACCACGAGACAACAGGTTTCCCTCACTCTCCCTCAGACAGCCTACCAGATTTGCACCTGGTGAGCCCCACTGGTTCCAAGAAGCCCCATCATCCAGACCCTACAGGCCTTGCCGTCCACTACTGCCTCACTCAGATGTGAGGCCAGCACCAAATGCACAGGAGAAACAGTTCAAGGAGAAAAAGACACATGGGAAGAAGAAACTGAAACGTCATCAAAAAGACATAGAGCAGACATCGAAAGAAGCGAATGGAGCCTCGGAAGCAAGAACATGTGAGAAGAAGAGATTTCGAATTAGGATTGTATGGAAAGGATTTAAAGGAATTAAGTCTTTCTTTCAAAAATAGCTGTATGGTATAGAATTTCATGTCCTTTCCATATTAACATAACTTTACTCCTTTACTGCATGCAATAAGCCTGCCAAAATAATTTTCCAGGCATTTTTCATAGATATTTAATTGATTTATAATATGAATGTCTAACTTCTCATTTCAAAATGTGCTTATTAGTTCATGTCTGTTTTATAATGTAAATAAAGATATTTTCTTAAATAGGTGCAAAGTCTGGCATCATCTTAATAGGTACAGTTGCATCATTTAAGTCCATTTAAGTTCCAAGTAAGATCATGTCATGATTTATTGACAAAATATTAAAAATGTATAGTTTTGGAAGGATTAACAGCTCAACATTTATTCAGTAAGAGGTTCAGGAGTAGAAAAAATGTTAAGAAGCCCCCTAGTCCCCCAGTCCCAGAGTCACATGCGAGGTTTAACCATCAAATATTAAAACCCTGAGAAATGTTCAGTCTGAGATCTGAGTGAATAGTTTAAGGAAGATATTT
This sequence comes from Electrophorus electricus, assembly GCF_041902795.1. NCBI lineage: Eukaryota > Metazoa > Chordata > Actinopteri > Gymnotiformes > Gymnotidae > Electrophorus > Electrophorus electricus. Next base: position 756,276 of record NW_027658714.1, on the reverse strand, counting down.
GTCCAACCGTCCATGTTCTGTCACAAAAATGGGGTTGCGGTCTGGACCTCCTTGACACCAAGAATCGTACAACCGTTTCCCTTTGTAGATGATGAATCTGCCCAACAACATTCCCAGTGATGTGGACGGTTATCTGTTCCCTCCCAATTCCACCTGTAGTCTGCTACATAATCTTACAGGATTTGTCATGGAACAGTGACAAATCCTGTCTCATCTACATTGTAGATATTCTGGGGTTTTGTTGTGAAATCTGTGAGATAAGCATATCAAAGCAGTGGGTGAATATTCCAGTATCAGCTGAGGTCCTCACTGTAGCCACAGGAAACTGTTCTGATTTGTGAATGGTCTGCTCAGGATGATCTCACATAAAACAATAAAATCATTTTCTCCCATTGGGGAAAGGGCTCTCAATTCCACTAGCCAGATTATAATCCAGAACAAGATGTAAAACATCTGTTTCAGTAAAGCTCCAACCCCAGTCACACATGACCTGCCAGGATTGTAAGAACACATGGACACATTAGCCTAAGCCATTTTATGATCACATCGTAACTTCATATTTGTCATTCATTTATTCCATCAAACAGCATTTATTTTGCATATCATAATTTCTTACTTGCAGCCAGTACAGTGAAAACTGATGCAAGTTTGTACTTGAAGGAACTCCTCATTAAAACACTCTAAGGTCATCTTAAATGGAGTGTAGTGGGCTTAAATGGTTTCAAAGCGACTAATGGTGAAAAAAGACAATGTGTTCATTTTTAAATAAAAGATATATTTACATGCATGGAGCCTAAATATTACGTGGACTAAGAATCATATTATTATTTTGCCCACATACAGAAATATTAATTTATTCTAAAGCAAGGATTGCTTGTTGCCTATGGTTGGCATGCTTTTTGTAGTGCTGTATCATTTAAACCCACCTTTTAAAGAATCAAATTTTTGAAAATATTCAGATGTCCAGAAACTAGATGTCTGCTTATTTGTTAATATGTTAATGTAATTAGAAAACTGTGTACATACGTGGTAATGTTTAAATATAGGTGTATCTGCCAGTGAAGTTTATGCTTTGACCTTTAGATTAGCTGTAATGCTGAGACAGGCAGGGCAAGACACAAGCGTGTTGTCGAACTTTGTTTATTAGGAGGAGCAGAAACATTATCCAAGAGCAGGTTACCAGAATACATGATAAACAAAAAACAAAGTGAGGCTAACCAGGAAGAAGAAAACATAGAGGTAAAAGTAAGATAACACAGATATTAAGAACACGGGAACGGAGAACAATATGGAAAACGAACAGGCAGAGAAAGAATACATATGGTAGAACTCCAGTGTAGTGATGGGATGTTAGATACTGAGGCATCAAAGCTCACTATTGCAAAGCACATTGATTCAACACTGTATTGAAGATTGTATCAAAGTTACTATTAGCATATGACTAATGAGGTCTAAGCATCAAACGTCGTCTAAACACTGGATGAAGTGGCACTGTTTCACAGGTCTGGCACTGTCCTATAACTTGCAGGCTATAAGAGACTGTAAAATCTCCAGACATCTTTTTCCCACAAAATTTGAAATATGGAAAATATGGAAGCAAATCTTTCCATATGAGGATAAATAACATAAATTGATCAAGTACCATTTCTTAATACACAAAAATTAAAGCATTAAAATCTCATTTGACATAATATAAATGCAGTTACCAAAAAGTGGCTGAAAATAAGCAGGAAACTGAGCGTGTTATAAAAACTTATATACATTTACATACACTTATATATTCATTTATGTGTGTTTTGGAAAGTTTCCAAGATGTCATTTTGTGCCAGCATTGTTTAGGTTTTATTGAGACTCCTGTGTCAGGTAATCAACATATTACAGTCCATGGTAATTGGTAAATTCGGGTGAAATATTTATATTAATCTGAAATTAACTGCCCTGCCACTGTGTGTGTGTTTGTGTGTGTGTGTGTGTGTGTGTGTGTGTGTGTGTGTGTGTGTGTGTGTTTTGTTTTCTCAGTGTTGACAGGCTGCTGCTGAGGCTGCTCCACTGCTACAGTGTCTCTGACCTCCAGCAGGGGGCAGCAGCAGCAGATCTGCTCTCTGCTCTGCAGCACACTGGACTTCTCCTGCAGCTCTGCTCTGGACCTGACAGCAAACACACAGACACACACTCTGACTCTGAGCACCGAGGACTGCACAGTCGTCTCCATGGTCATCCAGAGAGCTCACACATACATACCTACATACACACACACACACACACACACACACACACACACACACACACAGCTCACTCTGCATGACTGTGAGATAGAGGAGGCTGGAGTGGAGTTACTCTTCCCCATTTTACACACAGTCACCCTGCAGTAAGCCACTGACAAACAATTTAACACAATATCCAGCATGTGACTGAATGTAGAAGCTGTGTGTGTTCATTGGAAAGCATTGTATGTTCTTTGAAAGGCTCTATATAAATGTAACTTTGCTCATTCAGTCATATCTTGTGTTCTGTCAAGGACATTTTTTTGAAAAAAAACAGCAAAAAGCCTGACTTTCTTGGTGATTTTATTTCTCTTACTGGCTGCCTGGTTCACTGATCACTGCCTGTCCTTGGCAGGATGGATATTGTGTGTCTCTGAAAATGTATTAATATTATTAGTATGTGCCTAACGCTCCTCTCTATTCCAAAGCTGACCCGATTTCCATAATTCTCGTATTGCATAAGACCACTGACCACCCTCCTAGCGTTCATGTCTCCACGGTTTCCCTGTCTAGTGTCTTTATTTTGATTTACTCCCTTGTTGTGGTTCCATTCCTTCGTTTCGTTTTCTGCACCCCTCATAATTTGCACTTGTGTCTGGTTTAATGCTCATGTGACCATGTTTTTAAGCCCTGTTTTAGTTTAGTCTTGTTGCTATTTATTGTAAGTCCAGCTGCTGTTTGTTAATCGAGGCTTCCGTGCATGTGAATATAAGCCTGAATGTTTATCCTCGCCCCAATGTTATAGCCTGCATCCCTGGTTTGTCTTCGTGCACTTTTCTTTACTTTAGTTTATCATGAATTCTCGGACTTTCCATGTTAATAATTTGACCCTGGACTTTGGATTTGCCCCTAATAAATCTCACTCTTTTCCACACAATGCGTCCGCCTCCTTACCGCTCATCGTTACACTTCCCCAACCTGCTATATTTACATTAAAACTCCGTCAACAGCAGTCTTTAGCGTTGAGGTTTTTTTTAATCTGCGTAAAATTACATAATTTCTGCTGTTTCAGAAGTGAAGGATTTGCGTGCTCTAAATTTTCATCATGCCAATGCACAGAGGTTTTGGTATGGAGATTTTATCCCGATCTATAGGAGCAGGTGTGATGGACTATAAAGTTGACGAGAAAGAAACCATCCGTTTCGCCGCCGTTCATGTCCATAGATGCTGCTATTACCAAAACTAGTACTGCGCTGATTCTTAGAGGACAGTTGATTTGACCGGATGTCGCAGCAGTACGGCCGACTACTCCTGATCATAACGTATTCATGACAACTCAGCCCTTTTTACGACTGAGGTGCTCACACGACAACGCGTGATCTTGCACCTTTTATGTGTTTTAAGAAAAACGCTCAGTGTTTTAAAGTGCAGCAGCGAATTTTCCTCTAACGCGTTACTAAGCTCTGTGAGCAGAGTAATTTCTCCCATTGTGTTGAAATGAACAGGTGTCTGTTAAACTCATTCATGAGCGTATTTTAACGCGCGTTCAATATCGTCCGAGCTGTAATCTTTTGAATTCTGTAACCATGCGGCGTCATACGTATAACATTCTAGTCGCGTGGTGTGATAGCAACTGCTAGTCAGAATAAACAAGACAAACAGTAGTAGAAACATTTAAAAAAAGATACGATTACAAAAGTGAGATGCATTTTTGGCAGAACAGCGTTCATCCTTTTGAAGTTAGTTGCAGCAATTCTCCCACTTTAGAGCCGACCTACATTGTAAGACATCCTCCTGTTGAGCTGGATATCAGTGTGTTAAGCAGGTTTCTGTTTTGTAGGAGGACGGTAAGCAGCTGGAAGATTCCACCGTGTCAGCGCATCGTAGAGTGAGTTATCAACACAGCTGGCGACTGTTACAACTAACACACCACTTTAAATTTTGATATGAGCCCTTTTTAGATAGAGATTGCCTTTTAGGGATTAGAATGAGGCTCTGCAACATCTCAGATTGAAAAAGAAAGAAAGAACGCAGAGAAGAACAGAATAACTATAACTATATATATATATATATATATATATATATATATATATATATATATATATATATATAATCTTTGTCGGCTGAAGATCTCTAGGGACCGAATACACATTGCTGGGTCATATGTCTCTGTATGTTCCAAATGGGAATCCATAAGGTGGAGGAGGAGTTGAGCAAAGAGACCCTGGGTGAATGTCGGAGAAAGACATTGGAGGACAACCGACGGAAGGCTGCACGTGTAGGGCGGTGTCTTGGAGGTCTAGACCTCGAGCTAGCAGTGCGAGAACTGCAGAGGGAGAATGTGGAGATCAAAGCTGAACTGAGAAGGCTGAGAGCACAGCTTGAGAAAGTAGGAAAAGAGAAACACTTAGTTACACTGCAGTGCACATCCAATGAAGCAATGTTCTGCTATACACAGCAGATGGTTTTAGATTGAAATAAGCAACTATAATTAAAGTCCAGGTAAATAGTGAGCATAAATGTGTTAGGGCATATCAACAAATGGATTGCCTATGGCACTACAATATCACTTACATTATATTTTTGATAGTATATCAAAGTGTGTGCACATGCATGTATTTAATAGTGATGCTAAATTAAATGCTTTTTCACAGTTGGAAAGCCCAAGGCCCAGTTTCCCCCTGGAGTCTCCCAAACCACGAGACAACAGGTTTCCCTCACTCTCCCTCAGACAGCCTACCAGATTTGCACCTGGTGAGCCCCACTGGTTCCAAGAAGCCCCATCATCCAGACCCTACAGGCCTTGCCGTCCACTACTGCCTCACTCAGATGTGAGGCCAGCACCAAATGCACAGGAGAAACAGTTCAAGGAGAAAAAGACACATGGGAAGAAGAAACTGAAACGTCATCAAAAAGACATAGAGCAGACATCGAAAGAAGCGAATGGAGCCTCGGAAGCAAGAACATGTGAGAAGAAGAGATTTCGAATTAGGATTGTATGGAAAGGATTTAAAGGAATTAAGTCTTTCTTTCAAAAATAGCTGTATGGTATAGAATTTCATGTCCTTTCCATATTAACATAACTTTACTCCTTTACTGCATGCAATAAGCCTGCCAAAATAATTTTCCAGGCATTTTTCATAGATATTTAATTGATTTATAATATGAATGTCTAACTTCTCATTTCAAAATGTGCTTATTAGTTCATGTCTGTTTTATAATGTAAATAAAGATATTTTCTTAAATAGGTGCAAAGTCTGGCATCATCTTAATAGGTACAGTTGCATCATTTAAGTCCATTTAAGTTCCAAGTAAGATCATGTCATGATTTATTGACAAAATATTAAAAATGTATAGTTTTGAAAGGATTAACAGCTCAACATTTATTCAGTAAGAGGTTCAGGAGTAGAAAAAAATGTTAAGAAGCCCCCTAGTCCACCAGTCCCAGAGTCACATGCGAGGTTTAACCATCAAATATTAAAACCCTGAGAAATGTTCAGTCTGAGATCTGAGTGAATAGTTTAAGGAAGAGATTTGTCCAACCGTCCATGTTCTGTCACAAAAATGGGGTTGCGGTCTGGACCTCCTTGACACCAAGAATCGTACAACCGTTTCCCTTTGTAGATGATGAATCTGCCCAACAACATTCCCAGTGATGTGGACGGTTATCTGTTCCCTCCCAATTCCACCTGTAGTCTGCTACATAATCTTACAGGATTTGTCATGGACCAGTGACAAATCCTGTCTCATCTACATTGTAGATATTCTGGGGTTTTGTTGTGAAATCTGTGAGATAAGCATATCAAAGCAGTGGGTGAATATTCCAGTATCAGCTGAGGTCCTCACTGTAGCCACAGGAAACTGTTCTGATTTGTGAATGGTCTGCTCAGGATGATCTCACATAAAGCAATAAAATCATTTTCTCCCATTGGGGAAAGGGCTCTCAATTCCACTAGCCAGATTATAATCCAGAACAAGATGTAAAACATCTGTTTCAGTAAAGCTCCAACCCCAGTCACACATGACCTGCCAGGATTGTAAGAACACATGGACACATTAGCCTAAGCCATTTTATGATCACATCGTAACTTCATATTTGTCATTCATTTATTCCATCAAACAGCATTTATTTTGCATATCATAATTTCTTACTTGCAGCCAGTACAGTGAAAACTGATGCAAGTTTGTACTTGAAGGAACTCCTCATTAAAACACTCTAAGGTCATCTTAAATGGAGTGTAGTGGGCTTAAATGGTTTCAAAGCGACTAATGGTGAAAAAAGGCAATGTGTTCATTTTTAAATAAAAGATATATTTACATGCATGGAGCCTAAATATTACGTGGACTAAGAATCATATTATTATTTTGCCCACATACAGAAATATTAATTTATTCTAATTCAAGGATTGCTTGTTGCCTATGGTTGGCGTGCTTTTTGTAGTGCTGTATCATTTAAACCCACCTTTTAAAGAATCAAATTTTTGAAAATATTCAGATGTCCAGAAACTAGATGTCTGCTTATTTGTTAATATGTAAATGTAATTAGAAAACGGTGTACATACGTGGTAATGTTTAAATATAGGTGTATCTGCCAGTGAACTTTATGCTTTGACCTTTAGATTAGCTGTAATGCTGAGACAGGCAGGGCAAGACACAAGCGTGTTGTCGAACTTTGTTTATTAGGAGGAGCAGAAACATTATCCAAGAGCAGGTTACCAGAATACATGATAAACAAAAAAACAAAGTGAGGCTAACCAGAAAGAAGAAAACATAGAGGTAAAAGTAAGATAACACAGATATTAAGAACACGGGAACGGAGAACAATATGGAAAACGAACAGGCAGAGAAAGAATACATATGGTAGAACTCCAGTGTAGTGATGGGATGTTAGATACTGAGGCATCAAAGCTCACTATTGCAAAGCACATTGATTCAACACTGTATTGAAGATTGTATCAAAGTTACTATTAGCATATGACTAATGAGGTCTAAGCATCAAACGTCATCTAAACACTGGATGAAGTGGCACTGTTTCACAGGTCTGGCACTGTCCTATAACTTGCAGGCTATAAGAGACTGTAAAATCTCCAGACATCTTTTTCCCACAAAATTTGAAATATGGAAAATATCGAAGCAAATCTTTCCATATGAGGATAAATAACATAAATTGATCAAGTACCATTTCTTAATACACAGAAATTAAAGCATTAAAATCTCATTTGACATAATATAAATGCAGTTACCAAAAAGTGGCTGAAAATAAGCAGGAAACTGGGCGTGTTATAAAAACTTATATACATTTACATACACTTATATATTCATTTATGTGTGTTTTGGAAAGTTTCCAAGATGTCATTTTGTGCCAGCATTGTTTAGGTTTTATTGAGACTCCTGTGTCAGGTAATCAACATATTACAGTCCATGGTAATTGGTAAATTCGGGTGAAATATTTATATTAATCTGAAATTAACTGCCCTGCCACTGTGTGTGTGTTTGTGTGTGTGTGTGTGTGTGTGTGTGTGTGTGTGTGTGTGTGTGTGTGTGTGTGTGTGTGTGTTTTGTTTTCTCAGTGTTGACAGGCTGCTGCTGAGGCTGCTCCACTGCTACAGTGTCTCTGACCTCCAGCAGGGGGCAGCAGCAGCAGATCTGCTCTCTGCTCTGCGGCACAGACTGGACTTCTCCTGCAGCTCTGCTCTGGACCTGACAGCAAACACACAGACACACACTCTGACTCTGAGCACTGAGGACTGCACAGTCGTCTCCATGGTCATCCAGAGAGCTCACACATACATACATACATACATACATACACACACACACACACACACACACACACACACACACACACACACACACACACACACACACACACACACACACACACAGCTCACTCTGCATGACTGTGAGATAGAGGAGGCTGGAGTGGAGTTACTCTTCCCCATTTTACACACAGTCACCCTGCAGTAAGCCACTGACTAACAATTTAACACAATATCCAGCACGTGACTGAATGTAGAAGCTGTGTGTGTTCATTGGAAAGCATTGCATGTTCTTTGAAAGGCTCTATATAAATGTAACTTTGCTCATTCAGTCACATCTTGTGTTCTGTCAAGGACATTTTTTTGAAAACAAACAGCAAAAAGCTTGACTTTCTTGGTGATTTTATTTCTCTTACTGGCTGCCTGGTTCACTGATCACTGCCTGTCCTTGGCAGGATGGATATTGTGTGTCTCTGAAAATGTATTAATATTATTAGTATGTGCCTAACGCTCCTCTCTATTCCAAAGCTGACCCGATTTCCATAATTCTCGTATTGCATAAGACATTTATTTCCATTATATGTTTTAGCATTCAGGTGGTCATTTTTCTTTTCAACAGTTATTGGCGTGATCCAATAGATCCAAAGTCAAACGAGTACGCACATCATGTGTTGAACCCATCCATAGTATTTTTCTGCTTATCTAATATGCCAATATTTTCTCGTAACCATCCCACCAAGTACTAAAAACACCCAAACCTAAATGCTTAGTAACTAAAGTAAAGCTTGTGTCAGTGTCTTAATTTATATTCTGCATTAGTTCATCAAATGGTTATTTATTGAGAGTGAGTCTGTATTTTGTATTTGAAAAAAAATAAAACTGTCAGCATTAAGCAGGTTTGTTGTCAGGTTTGAAGGCTGTGGTTGTGCTATTTTTCTGGCCTTTCTGGTCAACTAATTTCTGTACCCAGTCATTTCATCAAGGGAGGTGTGTTGCTATTGAAATGTCTAACTTCCTTCATCTAGGGAATTCATGACATACATTAGAATTACATTTATTATAGCTGCAGGTGGCAAGTAAAGGGTCCAATCATTTTATCACATCTGCACAACTTGGTTGCTGATGACATCCCATATAAAGTTCACCAGCCTTTGTGGTTGGTTTTGAGGTTTTGTTTCCAGGAATGTTGTATTTTGAAACCAATCTCTCAATTTTCTCTGCTGAATTGCTTTATATAAATATTATTTTTCTGATTCGACATGACTAAGAAATATAGTTTCCCCAGAAGGTCAGTTCACCCCAAATGTACTTGCATTCACAGTATGTTCATATACACCATTGAAGTTTGGTGATAATCTAACACTCTATGGCTAAGTTTTAGCCTATTAATAAAAATCCTGCTCTTGGGGATTGATAGTTAAATACACATATTTTTGATCATTATTTACAAGAAGATCTGCATTTTTTATATTTAAAAGGTATCTCTAGATCAAAAGGTCACTGACTTGTTTGAAAGGTGCATTTGCCCAACTAATTTAGGTATCAAAAATCAGGCTAAAAAAAGGTTTACGAAACGTATTGAACTTTTTTTATGAAATAGTCACAAAGTATTGCACTGTATAAACTGCATTTCTCATGCACAATTGGTACACAATGGGATTGACTCATTTTTCTTTTTTTAAATACCTTTTCATATGTCAGAGGGGCTCTGTTGGCAAAAATGTCCTATAATTCCCATGCTAGCTCAAAGTCCATAAATCAATACTTATGTCAAGTTTCATAAGAATTACTCAAAGAAGTCTTAATTTTTTTTCAGCTGTTTTGAATGAATCAGTACACCTTGGAAGGATTGATAGGTATGTAAGTGCCATATACCATACAAATATCAACATGTTTCAGTCTCATCAACATTTTGATACCAAATTTGGGAAGATTGGAGAAAGGTCCTACGACTAGTGTGTTACAGTTCATCAGCAACATAAAAAGTAGTAGGATATTTAAATTTAAAGTTATTTCTACAAGAATCAACGTTATAGAAGTCCACTGAAGCCAGTTCTATGATTAGCCCATTACCTGAAAAACATTAGCCAATGTTTGAGTCATCCTTAGGAATCCTTCAGCTTGCTTACAGAAGCAGTATGCAAAATTTCATCTTGATCAGAAGAGCAGTCATTGAGAAAGTTATTTGCATATTATAATGCCCCATATTGACAAAACTGCTACATTTGGTAAGCTACCTCAAAGTCAATACTGGTATAAGTCTTTTAAATTTCATGAAATCTGAACATGTCCTTCAGGAGTGACAGCTAGTTAAAGTTAAAGTTAAAGCCTGACCTTTGTACTACTAATTTGTACTACTAATATTAGACTGGAATAGGACAGCTGTATTTTTTATGTCAGGTTTTTGTTTAAATAATTATTGAGATTCAGACTCTTGCAAATATTTTGACACCAATTTCACTCAGATTGTGTGAAAATCCTAGGACTGGTTTGAAATTAGCAAAAAAATAAAAAAACAAACAAACAAAAAAGTGAAATCTAATGGGCAGAGCCTATCTGAATTCAGGAGAAGCCAAGGAAGAATAAAATAAAAAATAAATAATATTATTTCTATATTCACCTCTGTCTTTTCTTTTGAACATCTGCAAATGTTAAATATAGTTTTGTCTGCAGTTCATAAAGGAAAAAGCAAAAATACATTAGAGTCAGAACTTTTGTTTCTTTGTCACACAGTTTTATTATTTTTTTGAATTCTTGCATTGTCTTTTAGCACACATTGGCAAATGTGTCCATCCTCCTGTCGATTGTCCTTGGACTTGTCCTCGGCCTCACACAGCCAGGTGAAAAAGGCTGTCACGGAATTGAGGGCCACACCTTTGCCTCTTGTTGTGCTTGGACAGCAGCTGCTGGTGCACCTTCCTCTGCTCCTCCTGCTCCTCAAGTTTGGCCTCCTTATGAATCTGCTCAATGGTCTTGGGCCCGTGGTCAGCTCGCCGCGACACCCAGTTATTCTAGAAAAGCAAAATCAGCAGATGCATACTTTTGCATCACCATGCGCTGGAATGGCAAACACAAACACACAAACACAGGCAGAGTCTCTAACCAGTCGCAGGTCGATGACGTCCTGGAGCAGGAACCGAATGCGTGAGGAACCCCTCCTCTCCTTCACTGTCTTTTCTATATATTTAAAGTAATGATCCATTTTTGGCTGAGAGAGAGAGAGAGAGAGAGAGAGAGAGTGTAAGAGAAACGTCGACAAATTTCAGATATTCTTCACCTTTCGATTCGATCAGGTGTGCTCTCAGCTGAACTCATGTCACAAGACGTTTATGACTCTTATGTAAACCCTGCTGCCTTGCACGTTGGTCAGTGCTGTAAAGCAGTTCACTGCCACTGTGGGTGTAGCTGTGCTGTCATCAGCTGCACTTGGCTTTGGGGAATCCAGGGTGCAGCAGCAGGAGGCGGCAAACGTGGAGGAGGCTGTGAGAGCAAAACCTTCTAACAGCTGACCAGTCCTCAATAAAAGCCTTTCATTTTGTCAGCTGCAGTAGGAGCAGAGCTAACAACCACACTAACAACTTCACTAAACAACATGAACTTGGACACTTTTAAAATCATTGCCAAGGCCTAATAATACACTGATATCAGCACAGCATGCTAGTCGCACTATAGATGATGATCCTAATTAGTTGGCCACCCTGTAGTCAGAGTGCAGGCTTTTATAAACTTTTATAAACAACATTTCAACATGCTTGTTTTTTGGTTAAAAACGTGCATGGAGAAAAAAAAATACAATAAAAAAGACCAGGAAACTTGAACACAAATAACTGTCACACTAGTTGGTGACTGAACTGTCAACATCACAACTGCCATTCCTACTAGAGACAAAATTGACAGTGAATATACAATATCCAAAACTTCTTCATCCAGTTTCGATGTGTAAAGTACTTGTTGTGAAAAATGCAACACAGACCAAATCTGGACAAAATCCGCACAGCCGCTGCACTGCACACTAGCACTCATGTACACATGCGCCGTAAACCTTTACATGACATATTAAAGATAAACCGATGCAAGTGCTGAGCATCTGCTGAGAATATTAAATCAACCCAGACCAGGCCCGCGGCCTGCTTACCCTGGCCTTCTCCAAGTCCAGGTCTTTGCCGATGGCTGTGAGGAGGTGGCACAGACGCTCCAGGCTCTCCTCGCTGTGGTTCATGAACAGCTTGACCACACAGTCGTGCATGATGGCCTCTGACAGCATGTGCAGCTTGAACAGCTCCCCGATGAACTTGATGTTACCGATGGACCTCCTGTGGGCCTTGTCCTTCGCCTCCTCCAGATCCTCCTCCAGCCTCTCCCGCTCGCTGGCCTTGCGAGGAGTAACCAGAACAAAGACAAAAGCAAGAAACAGCGCGTTTGGACCCGATAACGACCAGGCCGCCTCCCAGCACTGCTGCCGATTTCAGTCCCCTTTCTCCTGATCTGTGGGTTGGTGAGTCGGGTAAACTAGACAGGAGTGCTGCTTACTGAAGTGGCCGCTTCCAGCTGGTGCCGCAGCTTCTCCAAAACATCATCGTTGACCTTGTCCTTCTCAAACTCCTTCTGACAGCGGTTCAGCAGCAGCTTTTGGAAACCCACAGTGCTGGTGGGCTTGTCTGCCATGGGCACTTTTAACTACACAGGAAAGACATGTAGGAGAAACACTTGGGTATAAGACAGTGTTGAGAGTTCTGTTACTAAATAGAAGCTGATTAAAGCTCCATGTCAGTTTAGAGTGGTTCAAACGGAGTTCACTTCTGTGTGGCATTTGCCTTTGTATGGAACTTCAGCAGTAATGTATGGGAACATGTTACTCACCATAGCCAGGCAGCTGCACATATTGCCATAGACCATAGAGAAGCTGGGCTCATCGATGGCTTTTTCAAAAACCAGATCAACCACGCCTTTGAGGCACTCCTCTGTGTCGATGGTGAGGTCCATCACCTGCTTCATCAGCTGGTTAAACATCTGCGGTGTCAGTTTGTTCAGGATACTGCGCACCTTCTGGAAAAGCTCCTGGAGAGGAAAACAGACTACCGACTAAGCTTTCCATTACAAAGATCCCAATCTTTTGTTAAATTCAGCAGTTCTTCCACATAATGACTAACTCCTCACTTTCACCAAATATTTACTCTGCCATTTGGAACTTCGTCATGAACAAAAATCACTCAACTTTGCTATATAGACCGATAAAGGCATCATACATCAATCACACTTTCCGAGAAGTGTAGCACTGGCAGCAAACAGTTTATCAAATCTTATCAACTAAAACCCCTCATGTGCTCCAAATTCAAATTAAAAGAAAACCCATTAGAACCAGCTACAAGAATTTTAGATTTAATCAATATATAACTCCTACAAACAAAAAAAATATATACATAATAACCAAATCTGATCCAATAATAACCCTACCGACCAGACAATGCAATGAAGATCTGTCAATCTCTCCAAATGCTGAATTGCACACAAATTTGCAAGAATATTTTGAACACAACCACTGGGTGTTAACCTATAATATATACAAGATCATCCACAGAATACACTACAATATCTACAATACTCTCTCACCAAAATCAACACCACAATCAACACAAGGAACAACAAGCACACAAGATCTGGTCCTCAGTATCATCACACCCCCTGTTTACACTAGAAACCAATGTCCCCCTGCATAGCTACATTCGTGCACACTCCCCGCACACCCACCCAATTAAACAACGACTCTATAATTTAAATATCCAATTCTTGAAGAGCATATCGCAAAAAAAATTAAGTAGCTTTCAAGACCACCATAACAGGCTGTGACTCTGAAATCTGAAAACAGGGCACAGCGGAGTGAGGTGCTGACCTGAGTTTTCTGGGTCTCGGGGTTCTGGGTGTTCTCCCTTTTCCTGCCAGGTTTCCAGGCATTCTCAGCCTTCTTCAGCTGCACCTCGTCATTCACGGACACGTTGGTAATGATCTTGCGGGGAGGCAGCCGTCTCGGGCCTACACTGAGCAGCTGAAGCAACGAATGGGTGCTCTTTATTATGGGCGGTAACAATGTCACAAAGACCTCGGTCACATAAGATGACCAGGCGCTCATTCATTTGTGACAGAAGAGAAGGGATGAGCGGAGAGACCCACCGGTGCACCCCTGCCTCCAGGAATTGCCCTGCTGAAGTCTGCAGAGGCTGGGTTGAAGCCTGGGTCTCTGGCGATAATGCGAGGGCCCACCTGCTGCAGGGGCAGCTTGTTTTGTTTGATCTAGAAAACAACAGAGTCAAGTCGAAGTCCATCAGCCCCTCTCCATGGAATGGTTTTAAAGGTCCCCTAAGGCCAATGTTTTAGCAGGCTTACCTTGTCCAGTACCACATCAGAGATGGGAGGAAGCCCCTCTGGCTTCTGCATGCACGCAGGCATGAACTGGAAGGCCAACAGGAAGTCTCTATCATACTGCCTCTTCCCATCCTTCAGCTCTGGCTCTGCATGCAGAGAGGGGTACAGTGAGCACCTGGAGAGAGGAATCACCTCTCTGTCAGGACACTGGGCCTGCCCCACAGGAGTGTCCTCTTTTGGCTTCTTCCAGGTGTTGGATAAACTAATAGCTGTAAATCATAACAAATCGGTCTGGTGTCTTTTTAGTGTCCTAACATAGCATGTCATGCATGTGGTTATTTACCTTGACTCAAGCTTTGCCTAAGATTGGACTGTAAAATGGGCTCCACTTTATCCTCCAGCAAGACCTCTGGCTCCTTCCCAGTCTCTTTCAGCTCTGCCCCAGTGGAGGCTCCACAGGCCTGGACTGCCTCTATAACAGCCTGGCCTGGGAGAGTGAGGCCTGAAGGAGCAGCAGTGCTGGAAGGCAACGAGGGCGTCAGCGTGCCTGAGGCAACCGCCTCTCCGGCTGCTGGACTTGCAGCCTTCGCCGGACAGTGGGCCTCCAGGGCCAGGCCGACATTGACATTCCCCTGCTCTGCTACCTGGCTGTTCAGCTGCTGGGATTTGAGGTAGAAAATGCGAGGATAATGAGGGTGTGGACATAAAAACTAGCAAAAGACGGAAAAGATGGAGAGAGAGAGGGAGAGAGAAAGAGAGAGAGAGATACTGCACACACATGCAGAAGAAGGGGAATGGCAATGAGGGTGGGGGGGTGAGCACAGCACAGCACAGCACAGCACAGCACAGCATAATTAGAGAAGTGAGAAGAGAAAGAGGCAAAGAGAGAGAGAGATGAAATGAGAAAGCACAAGAGGGCAAAAGATCCAGCCGCAAAGGCACAAAATGTGTGTGTGTGTGGAGGTGGGGGGGGGGGGGGTGAAGACACAAAGACAGCAAGAGATAGCAGACAAGCATGGGGTGCTTAAATAAATGGGCAGGAGAAATAGAGAAAGAGAGGAAAGAGGAACACTGTTAACATTTAGGGAAAGAGGACACAAAGTAAGTGCAACGGCGCAGTAGTGAGTGTTCCCTTTACAGAGAAGCCTTTCCTCAGAGGAGCTGAGGTGCTCAGGGTTTGGCTGAATCCTTCTTACAGGGCCTTTACGTGGGCTGTCTGTGTAGAGGGAACACGAGGGAAGATCAGGAGGATTCGAGTGGCTGTGAGGGAGAACTAAGATGGAGGCAGACGAAAGAATAGGCACGGCAAGTCGGAACATCAAAACACATCTGAGAAGCCTTCTTAAATCAGAACAGCCACAATCACACAAGCTACTGGAACCAGTCAAATATGATGGAGGAGGGTCAACGGTGTGACCGAATCACTGAAGAAGGAAGAGAGAATGGCCGGAAATCAAACTACACCATCAGATTTTGTTGCTGATTGTATGATGCTTTTAATAGGACAAGAGAATGAAAGCCAGCCAAACAACCAAACAATCAGCTCAGAGCTTATTATGAGGGAGGACTAGATGAGAGAGTACTTTAACCTGTGGAGTGGATCACGCGAAGCAGCGGCCTGCAGCCGATCAGGGGCTCGGGCTGCGGGACTGAATGGCTTACCTGTGGAGCAGTAGGGGTAGTGCAGGGACGTCCCACTGGTGGGCTTGTGTTCTGGCTAATGCCTACTCCTGACATGATCTCCTCTGTGATATCCTTGCCATCCTGGTTAGGGTCTCGGATACGGATCTTAGCGAACAGCAAGTTATTTGCATCTATTAAGTCAATCCACAATTAAATTAATTTCACCTCTGAGGCAGGGGGAATACTCACTGTTTTCTTTACCCTCTTAGTGGGTGGAGGCTGCTGAGCTGTATGCAATATTATGGATGGAGATTTGGTGTATATGGTCTGGCCAGGATAGTATGAAGGCCCTGCCACTAGTGGTGACCAAAAAAAAGCACTGGTTTCAGTTAGAGAGCAAACGAAAAAGCAGTTTCAGCCAGCGGGAATACCCAGAAGAAAGGTCTCTTTATCGGTGAGAGCACGCGTGTGGGTTTCCCAGGTGGGGGTAGAGAAAGGGAAGTCCAAACTCACCATATGCTAGTGGGCAGTCTGCAGGAAAGAGCCCAGGGTAGAATGTACTGGGTCCTGTGGGCTGGACGGAGTACTGCTGGGGATGTCCCACGTAGGGAAGGCCACTGTGGTGATACTGAGAATGAAACAGAACAGCAGAAGTAAAGGGCCTAGCACCAGACATGGCCATTCATATAGGACACTCCTAAAAGAGATATTCGAAGCAGTAAACAAACAAAAAATACAAAAACATTTAGTTTTTACACTGAAAAAAAACTAAACTAGAACTTCTCATTTCTGCTTCCAAGATAAAACATATTTTTATCTACACATTTTAGGAGCAGTTTATTTATTGCTGGCCAACCTGTTTATAGACAGATTTTCAACCCATTTGCTACACTGTGTACATATTTGCACAGGCGCTTTTCTCTGCTCTGGGTACCTGAGGCACGTAGTACTGGAGTACGTAGTACTGGGCGGTCTGGGATGAGGTGAAGGGCATGGGTGTCAGGAACATCATGATGGGCTGGCTGGACACGGGTCGAAAGGAAGCGCTGTTAATTGGAACGGCAGGCTGGGCTGTCTGCATCTGAGGGATCTGGAAAAGCTGGGAGAGGAGTGGAGAGTGAGGGTCACAGAGCAGCGTGGCGTATGCCGCAGCAGCCGACTCAGACGCTCGGAGTGAAGACTTTAGTCAAGAGTTGAGTCGTGGACTCTACAGCAGTTGTACTGGGAATGTTGAGGAGATATATACATAAAAAAAAAAAAAAGTTTAAAATTTTCAAGGGATTTTGAATGTCCTATTATGCTAGGCATGCAAGATACAAAAAGAAAACCTTTCAAGAGTCTGTTTCACATGCATGGCACTAATACAAGGGTGAATGAACTAGCATGAAAAATTAAACAATTACAATGATGGATGCAGCTAATTAGCCATGATTGCAGGAGAGGGGATATATATGTAAAAAACAACTAATCTTGAATGTAAATTTGTACCGATAACCTGAGTCTATCAAAGCCAATGCTGACAAAATATGACATGAGCTAGAATTGAGAATGTGACAAATCCCCATCCCAATTGGCTTTGATGCTCAGAATGAGAACATAGTGAGGGAATTCCTTCTACATGAGAAACAGTAAAATGAGCCTAAGAGGTGATTCTCACATACTGTCTCCCACCGAGCTGTTGCCATCTTAACATTTTCTGGACATAAAATCCTCCCTCCAGCAGTTATGCAGGCAGGCAGAAATGAACCTTTGTATGGGCTCCTGGGTAATGGAGCAGCCATACCATGTCCAAAACAGATTATTAAAAAGCACTGGAGTCCAAAGAAAATAAAGAGAAACAGACTAAAATAGACTAAACATAAAAGACTAAACATAGGTGCTGGCATCCTCCGAACTGGGGAGCAGAGTGGAGCGCAGGTGCACCACTGAGCTACTGGAATGTCTTTCAATGCATTTTTTGAAGACTGCAAAATTACCTGAATGGATCTCAATCCTCCCTTGAATATTGAAGCAGGAACGAGAGAGAAGCTAGTGGAATAACGCACTAATGGGTGTGGAGGGTCAGAGAGACTGTAACACGCTCACATACACTGGCACACACAATTTAAACAAATCTTTAAACAAATTTAAACCAAACCAAGTTTTGTTTTTTTTTAAATGATGGAATTGAACACTGTTGTTACAGTGGAATTGTGAGGTCAGAGGCAGAGCAAATGTGTTCCACTAACCTTCCTGGCCCTTTAAGTGCACTACTGCAGATAGACTGAAAACAAATTTCACCTAAATAAAATCACACTGTAACACTGAAAACATAAACACAGACAAGCACTGAATGAGTGGTAAAGGGCATTAAAGCCTAAGTATTACATGGAGATCACCGCTCACATTTTCAATTCTTTCCTTTGACAAAACAACTCACATCAACAGCCAAGGCACTGCACTGCCTTTCTAAAAGGAGATGGCAGATGGCACTATCAATTAGCTTCACTCAAAAATGGGAGAAAACAAGGAATGCGGCATGTTATGCGCTCGTGCACATAGTTCGGTCACACGTCTCTGCTATGGTCTTCCAACGTACACTGCCCTTGATATGAGGCAATATGGCCACCTACTGTAAGCTCAACCTTGGGTCACGATATCATGCAGAGCCTTCATAATACCCTATGCTTCTGTGCATGTGCTAGTCAGATTCAAGCTCAAATATCGTCTCTCTCAGCTAGCACAGCCCGGCCTCATCTGTCTACAAAACTTCCAAGCGGTCTCCGGTACACTAGACAAATTTTGCTGTTTTGTATTCACAGAGAACATTTATCCAAGTATGTGTACAGGTCAAAAAGTTGGGATGCGGCTGGGAGACAGGAATCCATCTGCCTCTGAGATTGATGTGTGAGTTGGGGAGGGGAGTGCAGTGGCTAGAACACTAAACTTGGCGAGGTTTTACCACAGGCACACAGAGGAGCATGCAGCATACAGTGGGAGGTGCTGCGCTGCGGCGGCGGACATTAGCTGCTGGTGGGCAGGATGAGAGAGCAAACTGGGGGTGGAGGAGGGTGGGGGGAGCCAGGCAGAGACTGTGGGGGCAGGATGCGTGCAGACGCATGTCACATGCTGCAGGAATCTGGACCATGTTGCTGACAAGTTCATTGAATGTTTTGAAGCCAACTACAGCACATGCATGTCTGTGTTGTATCTGGGCTTGGTGGATTAGGGACAAGGAAGACTTATTTTTAGCTGAAGATGTCTATCAATAGCAACACACTTAACTGCAGATAACCATATTTACTGCTAAACTTTGGCTGACATCTCAAGTGAGGCGCACTTCATACAGAATGAATACAAGAGTTAATTTACTGTCTTGTGCAGTTCAATATAACAAGCTCATGGTTCATTGCAGGTGGAGCCACCGTCCTTGTTGATTGAAAACTTTAAGAAGCAGAAGCAACAGTCCTATTCCAAGCTAGAGAAAAAAGGCACAGGACTCTCACACAGCAGACTCTGAAATGGAGGATCTCTCACATTAAGGTATGGCTATGCAGCCATGAATTTTTATCTCCAGACATTCTTGTGTGGTTCCTAGATTTTTCCCACATTCCAGTCCTTTTCTCAAGTACACTTTAAATAGAAAATAAAGTAATTAATTGAAGGGAATAGCCGGTGCCATCTTTATTCTGAGCTCAATGTTGCATACAGACGAGGTATTGACCACAGAATGTCTAACAGTCTCAGGTGGGTTCAATATTTATACATTTTCATCAAGTTACAAAACCATTTTTTTTTTAAATTGTACCTTTAGGTGGTATCCTGGCCTCAATCCTGGACTTGCCACAGAGGCCATATTTGGTCATTCTCACTTCCTGCTTACTTCTGAAGCCTAATTTGGTCTTTTACAATTCCTGCCATCATATTATTACATTAATAATTTCATTTTATTACCTCACTTGAGTACACCTCTAGCTGGATATTGAACCACTTGGTTGTAATCCTAAATGAATCATGAATGATACAATCAAAGGATCACTGCTTGAAGCCAAGCAAAAAAGTTAGATTTTTCACATTCACAGACATGAAGAACCAGCAGGACGAATCAAGACTCATGTGAACTGTGTGGGAAAGAGTCACATCCAGACCCACATATGGCCAGCGCAACCAGAAAAGCACAGGTGAGGAAGGCAAGGCTTCTGAGAGCTACCAGCCAAGCAGGTGTGGACAGAAAAGAGGTGCTCTGTAGCAAAGAGAAAGGAAGCTGATTGCTTGGTATGTAAAAGGACAGAAACCTGGAAGCTGGTGTGGATAGTATGAAACCCACCAAAAATGAAAACAACAGCTTCATTTGGAAAGAAAACAAAACAAAAAAAAACAAAAAAAAAACCCCACAAAATGCAGCAAGAGAGAACAGGTCTTTGCTTATCTTAGATAAATCAATGTTTGAAATAATCAATGCTTTAAAAAGCATGGTAGCCAGGAACAAAAAAGTAACTAAAAGTATTCAAGTATCCATTTTTTTATATCAATTTTTATCTCTGACAAGGAAGATGTGGAGGGGAACCTGGGAGCCTGTTGGACAGGGTAATGAACTGGATTGCAGGCTCAAACACTGTATGCACTTATATGCACTTGAAGGACAGTGTTCACTACCAGTTCCGTGTACGCCTTTTTTTCTATCGTCACTTTGTATCAACTGGGAAGGAGCAACTGTCATTCACACCCAACAGGAATGCAGCTAGATGTGATCTTGAGAATTCTTGGCTAGAGAATCGCCAAAAACTATCTTAAGCACTTTAGCACCATTCTAAGACAACCATTGACAATAATTACTCACCTTAATGAATTCTTTGTCTGCATCTTGGCTGCATCTGAGCTGGTGGTTGAAAAGCAGGGCCCGCAGCTGTCGGTTCTGGTGCTGGATGTCATACTGCTTAGCTGTCTGACAGGCCCGCACAACTCGTAGGTCTGTTCAAGGTGGCACTTGTACACCTCAATTTCCATCGTAATTGTCCTGTACAACCATTAAAAATTTGACAGAAGTTAAAAAACAGCAGAACGGTTTGTTACAACTGGAAAAAAATAAATAAGAAAATATTGTTTGTTGTTGTACATGAAAGTCAGAGAGCCATGAGGATAAGCCCTCTTGTCCAAAGTTCTGATCAGCAGTTATGACCTCCTAACACTGCAATCAAAATGCACGGGCAAAAGATGCATTACTGAAAAAACACTCTGCACATCTGGATTTCATGTCACCACAGTCAAAGTTGAAGGCTTTGTTCGGTGAAAAGAAAACAAATGTATCAAAGTTGATGTTATACTCAGTAAGAACTCAGTACAGTAAGAAACTGCAAAATACTCAGAAAACTCTGTGCATGAGTCAGTGGCTCAATAGTCCAACTAAAATCAGCCAGGACCACAGTTTAGTTGGGTTAAACATGAGTCAACTAAATCCTTAGTCAGAGAATGATATTCTGTCTTTGCTGCTTACATGATCAGCTTCTTTCAAATAGCCATGTAAACTTAGTTATTTAGGAATAATATCAAACTACATGTGGGCCATCAGATCCTGTTTGCCCTTGAAGACCCACTCACAATCTTTGCCCAAGTCCAGCACTGGACATGCATTACCTTGCACAGTTTCACAGCTCTGGCACTGCAATCAACAATGCATACGTCTTAACTAAGAAGGCAACAGTTCAAATGGAAAACCTACTTCCTCTCTGGGAGTGAAGGAAGCCAGCTGCTTGATCTTCAGTGTCTGGTTGAGTCTTGGATGCATCAAGCACAGGGACACCAGCTGATACCCCATGGTTGAGGTGCTCCATATATTGTGCAAGGATCGGTTCGTTATAATCACCATTCTGCATTTTTTAACAGCAGCAACAGCATAAAATGGTTCAGGTAAGGGTGCATCATTGGAAGACTTTCACTAAAATATGTCCTCACCATGTCTCAAATACAGCAATACCTCATAGAAGCCATTGTACTGCACACAGAATGGACAGTCTCAGCAGTTTCTGTTCTCATATGGAACCTCAGTGTTTTGATTACAGAACCAGCAATTCACAATGACATGAACTGGTTTCTTCCCATTGAATAGGGAGTTTATATATATAAATGAATTTGATCAAACTATAGCAATGATTGTGAGCAAGGAGCTTTCATTTTACAGCCTAAAAATGAAAGTGGCAAATAAATGTATGTTACAAATAAACCAAACTTGAAACGTTATATGAATAGCTTCATGTTGAATATACACAGTTAATCAGTCATTACAAACTACATTCTATTAATACAGAATGTTTATGAAAGTTAATTTAATCTAATTAACAATAAATGAACAGTCGAATATTGTAGTTCAAACAGTCCGATAGCTGTAGTAATGGCTTAACTCATTTTGCTTATTTAGAGAGAACGATACATTTGAAAACCCACAGGTTTGTGAATTTGGGTCTCTAAATCATACAAAAGTAGGTTTTCTATTGCTGAACAGTTAGCTAGCTAACAAACTACCAGCACCTAAACGATCAAAGTTGAAAGCTGAACAATGAAATGGTTCCACAAGGAATGGTTTATAGCCCCGAGTTTGACACTCGCTGACCTCAACTGTTAGCTAGCTAACTAGCGTATCGCTGTGATAAAGCGATACAATCTTTAGCAATGAGGACATGAATAAAGTATCCTTTACAATTTTCACAATATTGTGAAATTTAATTTGCTGGCATTGGAGGTTATTAAATATTCACAATATCAATAATAATTCCTTGGCTCACAGAATCAGACATTACATTTTTGCTGTTATGGCAGCTGTTATAAAGATCATATTTATACAGAACCCTGTTCAGTTAGTGCTAGTATTGAGGAACCATTGCATAACTAATAGCAGTACAGAGACAGAAACATCATGTGTTCAGATGAATAACTGGATGTGTGTGAGACAGTCTGTGAGAGGTTTGCATTTGTGTGTTGCATGACTATGAGTGGGAAAACCATATAAAGGTAAAAACATTACCTCTGCAACAAGGATCTCTTCTATTTGAAGGAAAGGTTTAAGTTAGACACAGTCTCAACAGAGTAAGTTAAATCTGTCTGTGTTAAGACCAGTTGACATATCAGTGGTTTATCACTGATTATGTCTGCCACTGAGATACCACAAATTAAGCTTTCCAGATTCCAAGACATACAGTTGTGCAGTGTGAGCCATACATCAATTTGAAAACTTCAAAAGTCACGTAATGTGTGCATGGCATAAGCGTATTAGCAGGTCCCGAAAACATTTGCTATCAGAAAGGATTTCATCATAGAAAAAAACTACAAATTCTAGACTTGAGAATGTGAGCATCAATCCCACTAACACTCACATACTAAAAGAGCACTCTACCACTTGACCTAGTTCTCCTAGAGTGGGACTTGTTTGCAGATCGGACAAAAGCTGAAGACACAGTGGAATGGCAATTCTCTAGGAGATCATACCAAACCCTGCATCCACCCTAAATATTTCATCTAGCTGTGAAGTCAAAAAAGCTTATTCCTGAAATGACAGGAATAGTTCTTGCAGATTCTGATATGCTATGCAAACACTATAAAATGTGAGCTATGTTAGATCTGGCAGCCATTGGCTCTAACTGTCTCTTTTTATTGAGTTAAGCAATGCTTACAGAATAACTTTCTATGGCTTCAAATACTTCCAAGAATTAAACCTTGCAGAGCTCTGTAGCTAGACACATTGTCTCTGTAGGTTTGACATGTTCATTTGACAAACTAGCTAAAATAGCATCTTTTGGTTTGAATAAATTGCCCCTTAGACCCAGACAAAAAATTGCTCAAAATCTTTCTGCTTATTCATGCAGCAATGACACAGATTTCCAAAGAAAGAGGACGTATGGTTAAAGCTAGAAAAAAATGCCTACTCTGTGCTCAGGCAGAAAATCTGATATTTTAAATATGTCCCTAAAAGGTTTATATTCCTTGGCTCACAGAATCAGACATTACATTTTTGTTGTTATGGCAGATTTCATGGTGTAATAGACAGCACTATGTAACTCACAGCAATAAAGCTCAGTGGACTTTGCAATTGATGATTTCGTCACTGTGTACAACTGCACTGAATTGCTCTTTAACAAAAGCTTCTCCACATTTGCTTTTGAAGTTTAATTCAAAAGTTGGCTGCAGAATAACCATTTGTCAGAGGGAACAATAAGTGTCAACTTTCACCTATGCTCGGTCGAAAAAGTGGCCGTAATCTTGTGGACACCAAGTCTACAATTTCATGGAAAGGTTCCCTTCAGTGCTGTACCAAAAACTGCAAAATGAACGGAGAAAGGCCGATTAGCTCAGTTGGTCAGAGCGTGGTGCTAATAACGCCAAGGTCATGGGTTTGATCCCCATATGGGCCATGTGGGTTTTGTTTGATGAATGACCCCTTGTCAACAAACCACCTGTTTGAACTTGTGTTGCTTATAACATTGCTTGTAAATCACAATCTGCTAAGACATGTTCCAAGTACATGAGAGTGTGTTCTTGATTACAAAACTTTACCCATGGATTTGTGCTTGTTTACAAATCTTGGACAATGCAGAGAAAAGTATGAAATCAGAGGGACTCTGGCATTAGTGTAAGGCTCTCGATCGCTGTGTGAATAGGTCAAAGAAGCCATTCCAGAGGCATGCAGACAACCTGCATCCTCCCCATCAAATTATAGCCAGTTAGGTGTCTGGAAGTGCCAGGGAGTTCAAATCCTTTAGTCTGAAATGTGTTGGGATATGATTATGCCTGCCACTGAGGTCTGACAGCTCCACAGTTGCCTTGTGAAAAGAATACAGTATAGACCGGCACCGACATACATTACTGTATACATCAGAGATCAGCGCAGGAATATCAGTTTGTAAACCCGCCAAATCTGCCCCCACAGGCTCCCTGAGTTCTACTAATCGCTCCAACACCTTGTTTCAACCTCAGTTTCTTTTTTTTTGAAGCGCATGAGGCAGCTTCAGCTATTTCCACAGGCAATCATATTAGATGTGCCATCAGTAACCAGACATGTGACTTTATTTTATTTCCCATTCTTCCATAAGAGAGGATTTCACACAGGCCAAATTTTCAGCCGTATGCGCCTGCAGGAATTTCACAACACCAAGTAGTGTAGACTACAGAAATGTGTTGTCATCTATAAAATGGCAGGTCACAGCCAAGAAGGCATCCACATTAAGAGATGTCCACATATCTGCTGACAAACTCATTGCAGGAATTTTCTGGACCTCAGCTTTGGCCTTCTCTTTCTCTTATTGACATTTGGCCTCAACCATGGCCTTTACAGTCTAAAGGGAAGGAAGAAAATAATTATATATATTTTTAATACTACTCTCATAATGTATCCATGTCACCACACATACCTTCCTAGTTAGGAGAATATAAGTTGAATCCAATTTTGCTACCAAGTCCCTGAAGCTTTTATCCTCAACTATGCTAAATGGCTGTGTGTCTCTAACTATCATGGGGACCAAAGCCTCATCCAGCTCTTCCTTTCTGGTCACTGCTTTGTAAAGATTAGATTATACTTTGTCACCAAAAAATATAGTACTCACCAATGAAATTCACTTTATAATCCAATCCAAACTGCAAATAACATTTAAGGTGCAGAGAATAATGCAATATATATATATATATATGTATATGTATATAGAGTATATACACATTTTATATACATGTGCATAATAACGTTAACACCTTGTGACAACTGATAAATAAGCCAAATGACATTGGCAAGGGTGACAGTAGGAAAAACTCACTGGAATGGTGGAAGGGACTTGGAAGGTGTCAGACTCAAAAGGGAACTCAACCTCCTTCGGTTAACCCTGGATAAACCTGGGCAAAGATGAGTTGGGTAGAGGATGGCTGACAAATTGTAAGCATGAAAGATACACTACAGCATTCCTACACAAAGACATCATAGGAGATAGAAACAGAGCACAGTTCACCTGGATAGAACACCTGGGTAGAAATACAGTAACTCATTATTATAACAGTACAAAGAAATGAAATGTGGATCATCCAGGTGAGGTTCATCTGCTAATCTGCACATAAATATTGTTTGTGACAGTGCAGAATGTTGCAGGTAAATGGAGGGCAAGGTGCTGTCATTTTAAGCATTTTAAGGCAGGTCCAGGAAGGAGAAACCCCAGCAGGTAGGAAGAGTTAGTGGGGAGCACAGATAGCACAGCACTCCAGAATCATGTACTGGAGCATGGTGTGTCCACTGGGGGGAGGTGGGGTGGTTGGAAGAGCATAAAAGACTGTTGTTACTGCAAAGATTCATTTAGACCTTTCATTTGGACTGTTATTCTTTTTTTAGGGGGCGGGGGGGCATGTATTTAATGAAATAATAACGAAAAATTAATAGATGAATTCATACCAACTCAAATTTGCTGGTAAAGAAATAATTTGTAAGGTAAAAGTTATTTTAAGAGTGATGTTAAGGAATTTTTTAAAATGTTAATTATAATTTCATTAGAATAATTCTAACATCTACGGGATGATCTGAGGGTTAAAGAAAAAAGAGGTGGACCTTATGGGCAATAAAGCAAAAGTCATTATTGTAGTACAAGACCCTTTGTTCTAGCTAAGTGATCTGCTGCATCTCAGTTTGAGTCATGTAGAATTCTAAAGACAGAAAGTCTTTATTCTGGCATAAAATAAAACTGAAGGGGGAAACATACTTTGAGTTAGTACCAGTAGTTATTGATTGTACACAAAGTCCAGTATGCATCCAAATGTAATCAAGAGATATCTGTTGGTAGCTGAACATCTCCAACTCGTACAATGCAATGTTTCTTCTTTATGTCAAATGAACTTAACAATTCAAACATCCATAACTGGCCGTGTTTCTTGCCAACATACTGGTGTTTGGACTTATGGGATTACATGTCTGTTGCCTTCAATAGCTTAGTTGGTAGAGTGGAGGACTGTAGAATTTAAAACTGTTATCCTTAGTCTGTCAGTTAAAATCTGACTCAAAGGAAGTTTGTTTTTTCACATACAAGCTTCTTTTTTAAGTGAGCAAAAAGAGCGTCCCCTGACCAGGAATCAAGCCCAAGCTGCAGTGGTGAAAGTGTTGAATCCTAGCCACTCACCCACCAGCAATAAAGCTCAGATGCTTCTGACAAACATTTTTCAAACTCTGTATTCCTAGTATACTGACGATGTTTGTATGCATACTGGACTTGGTATGCATGAGCATTAGGAGGTCATAAAGAGAGGTATTCATATTTCTTTTTATTCCACATAAAAATTAAGTTTGAAAGAGAATCCTAGCCACTAGCTCACCAAGGATAAAGGTGACAGTTTCCTCTGACATGAACATGAGCTACATTCATTGGTAACATTTTGATCGAAACCAGGCAAAAGTATTTAGTCACTAGCTGAAATAGCTCAGCTGGGTGAGTGTTAGATTGAATATCAAAAGACTCCTAGTTCAGTCCTGGGTTTTGGTAGCTGTGCAAGACCAAGCTCCTCATCAAACTGTCCTCTTTTTAAGAATATTTCATAAACTTTTACATTCCTTTCCTAAAAACGAATGACATTACTGTTTTTACGCTATTGTTAGAAGTCATAGTGTAATAGTGCTCTAGACTTTGAATTCAGTGATCCTACTTAAACTTTAGTGGAATTTGCACTTCCTTATGATATGTTTCCTCACTGCACAGAGAGCCATTTGAACATTGCCTTCTGTATAAACGCTTTTGAAATGTTTTTCATTAGTTGTCTACTGGCCAAACCACTGGACAAGGGGAGGGTAGGTGTCAGCTTGCATGTATGCTTGTGTTGGTATCCTGGTTCACACACTCCCTGTGTTTTCATGGAATGGGGCCTACCTCAGCTTCCTTTGGCTCATGGATGGGCTTTGTCCTACCAAAAAAGGTGATGCAAATAAGTCATCTGCTTACTAAAGTTCTTGAAAATCACACTCTGCGAAGAGGCATTGCATAATGCAAAAAAACCTTCAGAAACAATACACTCTAATGACAGCCACCAACATACTTAATACAGGAGTGACCTCAGGGGTGACCTCATCCAAAGGCCACAACAGGAACAACAGGCTTAAGAAGGGACACATGAAATGACCTCAAAACACAAAGTGAGCAAGTAAGTTGAGTTGATATGTGACTTCATTAATGTGCTTGGTAATTTCATATGGACCGATATACTTGGGACCTAACCTGCGACATGACCCCGGCTTGCGGAAGTCCTGTGTAGAGAGCCACACTCTGTCACCAGGTTGGTATATCGGGTTCTCCCCTCTGTGCCTGTCCGCAATTTCCTTATACATTCAGAGAGCTCATACAATACACTGATCTGTTTCCTCCCATACCCTTTCGCGCCGCTGCATCCACTCATCCACAGCGGGGAAACCAGCTGATATGGAAATCCATGGGACATTTGAGGCTGATAACCTAAAATACAATAAAAAGGAGTCAAGCCAGTGGATGAACTAGTAAGTGAATTTTGGGCCATTTCTGCCAATAAGAGGAACTTGGACCGGTCTGATGGATTGTTCATATAAAAACAATGTAGGAATTGGCCATTTGACTGTGGATGTAAAACTAATAGCTACCCCGATGTGTTCAATATAGGAAGCCCAAACTCGAGATGTGAATTGATGTCCCCAATATGATATTATGTCCTCTGGGATGCCAAATATACGGAACACCTGGTTAAACAAGGCTTCCACAGTTTGGCAGGCTGTAGGCATACTCGGAAACACAATGAACCACACACCCCTGGAGAATCCATCAACTACAGTGAGGACAGAGAGGTCAGTAACGCAATCTAAGGTGATGTGAGACCAAGGACTTTCTGGTACGGGAAGAAGCATGAGCTTTCCTGTGGGTAGGGTCTTAGGCATCTTGCTTTGACTGCAAATTGAACATGAAGAAACATACTTATAAATATCGCTTGTCATAGCCCTGAACCAGCGAAGAATGAGCCCACTTCAACAGATGGTCACAGCACAAGGTAGGTAATGTTTTCCCGACAGACATTCCATTGGGATGACTGTGTCTTGTATGGCTTGTTTATTCCATCATCTATTTTATATACACTTGTCTATTTAATCATCTATTGTAACTTGGACTTGTCGTATCGTTGTGAAAGTACAGCTCCTACCCCGATGTTAGCAGCATCAGCTTCCACGACAAATGGAATGGAAGGATCAGGATGACGACGTATGCTAGTCGTGGTAAAAGCTTCTTTCAGTTTCCTGAATGCTTGATCAGCCTCCTGATTCCAAAGTAGCTTGGTCATTGCTCCTTTCAGGAGGGCTGTGAGAGCATCGGTAAAAGTTTGCAAATCCCAAGAATCTCTGGAGTTTTTTAACTATAATAGTAATGGGCCACTGGAAGATGGCTTTGATCTTCTTATCATCCGTAGTGATTTCACCATGGCTGATCACGTATCCTAGAAAAGTTATAGTTGGAAGGTGGAACTCACATTTCTTTCCCTTTACAAACTCAATAAACTTTTACTCTTTACTACTCAATGCATAAAGCTGTCTGTGTTTGATGTGCTCTCATTTTCCCACCACATCCATTTAGCAGTACTTCTGAATCACCGAAATGGCTTAAAACAGCTGAGGGGATGTTTGAAACTGAGTGATAAGATGTTCAGCAATTTATATATGATAATACAAGGCAGTAAATTAAATTGGGCTGAACTGGACAATAGTACCTGGCATGAAAAGTATGTCGTAGAGAGAGTAACAAAAAACTCAACCTCTCACCTCGCGCTCTGAGATGTCTCCGTCACTGTCTGTAGTGTCCTCTAGGATACTGCTGCCCTCACTAAAGTGTGTCACCCTGACCGGGTCAAACATCTCTTGAACATAATAACTACACAATGGAAAATCAGCTTCAAGTGCTGCATTGAGCAAGAGTGCACTGTAAATGGCCAGATATAAATGGCAATGTCAGTAGTAAATTTATATATGCAGTCATGGAACAGGACCTAGCTGTAGAGCACAGCTTTAAGGTGCATATTATGATGTGCTCTTACCAATCATCCTCCTGGCTGTGTCTTGCTCTTTTGGCCAAATGTTTCTCTTCCAAAGCAGACAGACCAGACTCGCTGCATATTACTCCGTGCACTATAAATAAACCACATGTATAATGCCTTGTAAACAATGGAACAAGGGAAATTTGAATTGTGACTACTCTGTTAAAGGGGCGGATAAGGCACCCCACCCAAACCCCCCGAAAGCTGTTCTGTTATCCCTAATTGCTATGCAATAGTCCTGTGATTAACTCAAAGGCTGGAGAAGTTTCACCTTTCTCTATTTGAATCCTGAAGGCTGTTCGGTTCCGTCACCCACAATCCATCCTGTGTAATTAAACATTCACATCATAACTCGACCCCGTGTAAAAGGGCAAACTCACTCGTATGGGGGAAAGGATCACAGACTACCTGTACTGCTGCTGCAACTCTGCGGCCATTCCAACAACATCCACATACATTCCAGCAACATCCTATTATAGGACACAGTGTATCTGGCTTAAGTACACCCATTTAATAGCATGTTGGACCTTCTTTGGCCTCCAGAACTGCAGCAATTCTTTCTGGCATAGTTTCCACTATATGCTGAAAATGCTCTGCAGGAATCTTGGTCCAATCTTCATAGGATATTTTCTCTTAAATTACTTGGAGGGACTGACATGTTCTAAACTGCCTGTTATACCTTTACCCAGGGATGTTCTATAGGATTAAGATCTGGGGACTGTGAAGGCCAGGGAAACATTGAAAATTTGCTGTCTTGATACTGGAACAAATCCGTGATTATACAACCCTTGCGGCAGGGTTTCTTGTCTTGTTGAAAGTGTCCTTCTGCCATAGTTTAAGCAGCTGCATGAAGGGATGCACTTGGTCACAATACATAGGTAAGCCCTTCTGTTCAAACATCTACTGATTTCAGAGGACCCATGGTGTGCCTTCAGACATGTTAGTTGGAGCAACAGCATTGTATCTGGCTGCAATTTGCTTGACCGTGCGCCACATGATCATCAGAATGATTCTTGATGTCATCCTCTTCTGATCCCTTTCAAAATATTGGTCCTGGCGAGTCTGTTCCATGCCTCGTTCGCAGTTCGCTTCGCTCAGACTGCTTGATTTTCCCATTCTAATGTTTACATGGCGTTTTTTGCAATTAGTCAAAACTGACCTTTCATGACCTTCATTATAAACTTTTCTAAGCAGTCATGACCTCACCCTGTCATAATATTTACTATCAGATCTTCCCTGTGTCCAAAGTGATCTCATGGCAGGAATGTTCCAGCCAACCATTTCCAAGTCAAGCCAATTCAAGCAGAAATGCCAATGAGAGCATTTCTGATTAACTCCTGTCATTGTACTAAGTTGGTAAGAAAGGGTTAGCTACATAAAAATAAAAGTGAATGACTTAAAAGTTTGATCATTTTAACTGAATCTATATTTTATGGAATTGTGTAATTAACCTTCATTATAAACTTTCCTAAGCCGTCATGGCCTGTCCCTGCCAGAATATTTACTATCAGATCTTCCCTGTGTCCAAAGTGGTATCATGGCAGGAATTTTCCCAAGTGTTTACATTAAAGGAATCTGACTATACTGATTACTCTTCGCCAGCTAACAGCAAATAAAAGATGCTAGATTTTGGATTATGTGAGTATATAACACGTGACTGTGTTTGTGTCAGAGAAGGGAGAGGAGAGGCTTTGTCTCCGGCCTCCCGCTGCTTGCCGCTGTTCAGCTTCTCACTGCTGAGATCCTTCTCGTTCTCCTTCTCACCATTGCGTCCCACTCCGCCAATGCTGCTGCAACTTCAACCGCTGACAAAGTGCACCAGCTCAAAGCGTGGTCTAGAGCCAAATTTGAACACGGGCATCTTCCTCATTGGCTCATCTCCTCAGAGGGGCAACACATGCACAGTTTCAGCTCCTATCGATACCCACGTAGAACCTTATAAAATCAGACTGACAATGACAAGGAAACCATATTTTCAACACCTCCAGCACAACAAGTAGAAGTTTTTAGCAATGCACTACTTTTAGTGGTTGTTGAGCATCTGGAAAGAATGCAAGTCACCAGGGTAACATCATCAAGAAGCCCTTTTAGACTTACTTCCATCAGATGAATTTGGCCTCTTTTTTGCTTCAGTATTTGAGACTAATTTGTAGGAGGGCATTTTGCCAACATGAATCCCCTCTGCCATGACATGCACTCTCTGCATCAGTTGTGGGACATACCTGCTAGACCAAACATTTACATTCTGAATACTTTGGCTGAAGTTGTTAAAATGTTAGTATAAAAATCAACACTTTTATCTGTATCTTAATTTCAGGCTGATTTAACAAGTAGATAAGCTAACGTAGTGAGTGGTTGTCTTGGCTTGTCCTAATGGTAGTCAGGGGCCAAAACACTTACTGTAACACTTTATACTTATAACACATTTTCCTTAACTATTACAGATGCCGTTTAACAATGTTCTATTTTTAAAATATGGAAACAGCAACTCAGCACAGAAGGCGTTAGACCCTACCTGCATCCTAAGAACACATGGGTCACCCACACCATCGATAGAGACAACAGCTGATCTAAGTCTCTTGTTTCGTAATTTTCAACGTGCTTGTTTATGAATAACTTTCGAGCTAACCACTGCTTATCACTTTCAAAGTGTTGTCAGAATTTATTGATATGAAAGACTCTCGTCATGCTGATAATTGTCTGGTAGGACCAACTGACGTTATTGCCCGGACATACGCTCGGTGAGAAAAGCATTGTGGGAATTTCAAATATGGCCTGTGCAATGCTCGGTTTGCCTGCTAGTGTCGGCTTTCCTTGGACATTTACATTTACTGCATTTAGCAGACACTCTTATCCAGAGCGACTTACAAAAGTGCTTTGTTATTTATTCATAGAATACATCCTAGCCAGTCCAATAGGTTAGAGTCCAATATAGCAATGATCTAGAATACTGTAGAAATACAGGGATTACTGCTGATGCCTAGAAGTGTTAGATACTGGAGCCTTTCTCTATTCAGGCACCCAACGCAAGGTCTCTGCCTATCAGCCATGACATGGCGGCTTGACCACAAGCTGGTCGCCCGAGGTCATCCGCTCCCTCTTCTTGTCTCCTTTACCCCTCCCTTTCTCTTTCTCTCTCTCCGTCTCTCTTTAAGCACAGGAGTGGCTAATGGCGGGCAAGAGAACAGCTCGTGGCTCGTTCATGCAGAGAACATCTAATCTTTAATAACCTTGTCCCTTTCCTTTCTACGTAGACCCTTAGAACATGCCTCACTTTTCCCCATCATCCTGTAGATTTAGATAGTAGATATAGGACACATATATACTCTGTGCTTTCCTCAATAAAGTGGAACTCTCTTGATTCACTACCTT
Organism: Electrophorus electricus; assembly: GCF_041902795.1. Lineage (NCBI taxonomy): Eukaryota > Metazoa > Chordata > Actinopteri > Gymnotiformes > Gymnotidae > Electrophorus > Electrophorus electricus. The sequence continues at coordinate 722,927 of NW_027658714.1, read as the reverse complement.
GGTGTCAGTATCTCTTGACTTCCCCGGATCCGGCTACAGAGGACGGAGGGCAGAGGGTAACTTGGAGGAGATTGAACCTGAAGGACTTGTCACTTTGAACCAGTTCCTAACAAGAAGTACAAAATACATAAGGTCTACCTTAAACATTGATAAGTGCAATAAACAATAAGTACTAGAGTACTACTAGACCAGCAAGTAGTAAGTTGCAGTAGTTTAGCTTTGAGATCACAAGAGACCGCACAAACACCTGGGTAGCTTCCTGCGAAAGAAAGGGCCAAATCCTTCGTATGTTACAAGGGAGAAATCTGAAACATGATTTGAAACATGAGTTGAGAATGACAACTGGTTGTCCAAAGTTATGATCGTGATACCAGGGAGTTCTCAAAGGGAACTGTGAGGTCCTGATAAGGGCTGGGAGTACCCGGGATGGACAGAAGGTTGCATGTTAGCTTGGACAGCTAGCTGGCTCATTCGCTTTCTATCCATCTTAAAACTGCCAAAGTCTCGAAGTAAACATCACTAGTGAGTTATTCTACACATCTGGCATTGGCAGAGTGTTACAATAATAACAGTTCACCGCAGCAGTAAAGCGATAAACACTTGTCTTATGTAGCTGACAAGCTCGCAAAATACACCAAGCCCGTTGTCATAGCAACCAGCACTTAGCTTGCTCGAACTAGCCTAGCTAAGATAGCCTTAATGGGCTAACAAAGACTCATTTCTACGCCAGGCGCACATACTACAAATGCATATTAGCTACATAACTGTTCAAATAAATGCGTGTATTACCATGCTATTCATTAATTTTCCTGTATGTGCACAACTGTAGACCGGGGGTTCTTTAACGTAATCCTCTTCGCCATTAGCTTAGCTAGCTAATAAAGCTAAGCTAGTTAGCCAGCCTAGCTAACTAACTGATATGTTTCAATGTGGAGACGCAGTAAGAGTGTCTCTAATAATTTGAGTTTGTTTTCAGTCGGTACGTACACTCAAACGGTGTCATACAGTTATTGAATAAATCAGCAGAAGCTGTTATTAAAATAATTTTCTGCGTCTTTTCGAGGTCTTACCTTGACAGTGGTGAAGCTTAGCAGTGGTAACCTACATACGATTCGCATTAAATCAATTAAATACAAAAAAAAAAAACATCTTTCTACGGTCAACTGAGAAGTCCATGTCTTTGTGAAATTTATTCTATGAGAATAATTTAATACTACTTGCTCTGGAAAAAGCAAACACTTCATGCCAAACTTAAAGTGTGCACGGCACAGTAATTGCTGTAGAAGACACATACATGTATTTTCACAATACACAGGCTGTTCATGTCTGTTCAGTACATATGGTTATATTACACCTTGGTTATGTGTAATATGGATATAAATGTTAAAATGTGCTATTACAGAACACGACACCTGTTGCGTTTTATATTGGTAAATCTCTGATATGACCACTGTAACATAAAGTTGCGGTTATAAATACGTGAAACATTTTGATCGACTGAAATGTAGCTGTATGTACATGCAATATATTTGTGATTATGTAAATTAAACAGCTATTCTTATTCTTATGGCTAGCTAAATAAATTGCAATTTCGTCGTCTTCAAAGCATGGCATGGTGTTTATTCATTCTTCGGCATACAAAATTACGCCTTTTCACGTTGTGGAACTACAAATATGGCGGCCTTTTTTCTTTAGCGTTTTAATGACGTAAAAGCAGAGTCTCACCGTAAAGTCGGGCAGGAGGATCTGGACTCATTTATTTCTTCGTATCTTCCGCCATCTAGCGGTCAATAACGGGTAGTCTTGAATTGATTTCTATCGCGTAATACTTTGGATATAAATGTTTAAATTTCCTGTTGCAGGACAGACAAAGTATAGTCAACCAGTTCTAACCTTTTGATAAAAACTTGAACTTCAAAGTAGATGAATCTATTTCCTTAAACCAATCAGATCACAGTTCATTTACATAACATCAATGCTTTGAGTGCTTTAGATATGAGAACATCACAGTGATCTTTCTGCTCACACATCAGTCAGTCTATAATTCTGTATTATGTGTTTCTATAGCTTCCAACTTTCATGAGTTCCTTGAATCTGTGGAGAAAAGTGCAGACCAATGTAGTTTCTTATTTGTGAACATTTATACATTCATTGTAATTTATTTATCATTTAAATGTTTTATTACTTTTAATTTATAGACATAAGGACACAGAAAACAGTTCATATACTGAATGAATTGTTACAAGGTAATATTTTCTAGACTGTGTTTACCATATGTTTTTATTTCTAAACGTTAATGCAGTGTGTTAATCTGTCACACCGAGGCAGAAGGGGTGAATCTGATATACCCCTCTTCCATTGTCAACTATTCAGAGTCCTCCAGTGGAGCTCATACAACTAAAGAAACACATACAGAGGTCACTGGAGGTTCTAAGTTACATCTAAAGTGGTCTAGTTGTGACGTTGCGAGGATAAGCAGGATGCGGGGACGAGGCACGATGAAACGCACTTTTATTTTTGCAAACATGCAAAACATACAACAAAGCTCAAACACTATGCACATCTCAAACACCAACACACGTACTATGACACACGAGACATATATACACCCAAGCCGATTACACATAACAGAGAACAGGCGAACGACACGAGAGGGTGTGGCAACACAGACGAACACACACACACCAAGATCTTTGAGGATGGGGCGGGGCCACAACATGACACTAAGCCTGTACACACTGTTCCAACACTACCCTGTAGGGCACCATCTCCATGGAAGTATATTTTTAAAAGCATGTTTGATAACCATATTTATACTGGAACAATTTAATCAAATGAGTTGTGTTTTTTGGTCCTCTCTAAGACGGTTCGGATGCCGATATTCAGATTTGAGTCTGAGCAAGTTGAGAAAGCCACTGTGAGGGTTTCTGGGTGCTCTGGAGGAACACCCAGAAGTTGTACACCTGCACCATGCCTGAGACCCCTCTGCCCCTGACACAACTGCCCAGGAATGTGGGCATGTACCTAGACTATGAGGATGGACAGCTGTCTTTCTGTTACATACTAATATATCTACATATTTATCGGAAACCTCTGGGAGAAGAAGCTGTATCCCCTCTTTGCGCTGCTGGACAGACACACTTATGACACTGTACTCATCAAAAGCAGCACCAGAGATGCACTGAGTCATATCCCGCTACACACCTCTCAGGCCAGCTTGTTTGCACATTTTGTCATAAAACTTAAGATGTCATTTGTTGCTGTTATATATAAAATTACCAAATTAAAAAATAAATAAATCAAAAAGTACTTGTGGCTAGACGAACACAGTCAATCACATAAACAAGATATAATGTCAGTAATGTTTGCGGCAGGTGTTTCAAATGTGCCCGGACTCATATTCAAAAATATCCATGTTTCAACAGTTTGAAGGTGGCCATGACACTAACAGTCTGGTGGAAATTCCACAAGATATCAAACTCCACACTCACACGAACTATTCATTCTCCCATTTGGAACAATCCAGGCTTTACCATGAACAAAAATATTAAACTTTACATCTTGGATAGAAAAAGGCATTACAAACCTTAAACATATTTATCCTAAGACTTGTTTCATGTCACGCCCACAACTAGCCCCAAAATATGCTATAGAAAGCCCCCAGTTCCTACAATACCATCAGCTAAGATCACCTATGTGTTCAAAAATCAATTCCGATACCTACATCCATATCAGAATTTATAAACAAACATTCTTAATACAAAAAACCTATTATCTAAGATATACAAAATAATAGTGAAATCAAATCTCACAGTTACTCTCCCATCGAGACAATAGGAGGAACATTTATTACTAGCCCCCGACGCTGCAGTTTGGATTAAAATGTGTAATAATAATTACCACATGACAGCAACACTAACCTACAATGCATTCAGTACAAAATAATACAGAGTACATTATACTACACATTGGATGTTTAAAATTGGTTTCACAAGCTCAGCAATCTGTACATACTTTACTCAAATCACAGTTGACGATTACATTCACGCCACGTGGCAGAGCACACCTATCAAGCAATTTTGGCAAGTCGTCATCAAGTTCGAGTTCAAGTTCAAGTGGTTTTATTGTCATTTCAGGTATATATACAAGTACACAACAAAAACGAGACAACGTTCCTCCAGGGCCATGGTGCAACATAAAAACAACAGTGCAACAGACAACATGCTACACAAGTGCAAACAGTCCAATATAGTGCATCACCAACATATCCCATGCTTTAAATAACCATATCCATCCAACACCATCTTTATGTCTCCTAGGAGACATATCATCAACCAATATGACAGGATACTATGAATAACATTATTATATTGATATAATAAAAATATTATTGCAAAAAAACAACAAACAAAAAAACATACTCATGAACTGGAAAACAAAAAATAATATTAGTGTCACCCAATAGAAAAATCTATTGATAGAGTATATATATCAATAATTCTCAGAATTAATCAATAACAGAACCAATAATCTAGACTGGACACCTTTGATAAAATCCATACAGAGCCAATCCATAAACGATAAATATCACACTCTAATACGTGTACATATACAATCCAACATACATGTACTCACACATAACCATATACATACATACATACACACACACACACACACACACACACACACACACACACACACACACACACACACACACACACACACACATTATTCCTGTAATGGTGCAGATGGCGAATACTTAAAAATATTATATATACATTTTGCGTTTGTCTGTTCATCTGTCTGTCTTATTTTTAATAATAAAGCTCTAAAGGTCCACTGATGGGGGGTAATAAATTCATATATTTATTTCTCCAGATTTCTAACTCTGAGAGAAAAAAAACGTCCTTTTACAAATTGCACCTCGTTGTGGACCTCGGCTAGGTTTACATTCCAGGTGATTATTTTTAAGTTATAAATAAAAATAAATAAAAAATAAAGTGTAACAGTTCCCGATGAGGCGGTATGGTGGTAGAGGGCCAAAAAAATCAAAATCTTCAATATGTCGCATGTAATTTACTCTAAATAAAAATATTTAGATATGATTTACATACGAGTTATATTTTTAGGCCTACTAAATGTATACTTTAAATACATTTATTAATTAGCACAGATAATATATCTGCTCTTTATACTTGGATTTCTAACCTACATATTTAAAAATTTAACTGATCTATTTATTTCTGCAGATTTCTAACTCTGAGAGAAAAAGACGTCCTTTTACAAATTGCACCTCGTTGTGGAACTCTACTAGGTTTAATTCCAGGCGAGTATTTTTAAGAGGCTAGATATGTGCTCACAAGCTGCGATGGTGGTTTTTTCATAGCTTCTAAAAGAAGAGGCTGTGGTCAGGGTGGAGTGAATCTTTGATAACCAAGATTGTTGTTGTTTTGGCCTTCGAATAGACAATGGCATTACCCAGTGTCAGGTCTTTCTCAGTAAACTGCAGAGAATGATATAGAGGGCAAGAAATGGTCAAGCACAGTTTAATTGGGTGTGTGTCTGTGAAAAACACTAGAGCTCTCTGATACATTTTTGGTTCAAGATTTAATCATCATGCAAATGATTGTGATTAATGCTTTGTCTGTTTAATTCAAATATTATACTATAAACCTAATATTTTAATAGGGTTGGCAACTTTCTAGATCCGATTGCTACATGTGTTGTTCATGTAACTGTGCAAATAAACTGCAAACACAATTACTTTTAGAAGTATCATCCACTTTGTTTTCACAATTGCCAAAATGTAATGAATCACAGCCAGTGTTCTAAAACAGAGCTGGAATGTATTCCTGGTTGATGTGCCCTGTTTCTGGTTAAAAAAAAAAATAAAAAATTGGTGGATGAATTTTCAATGAAAGTGCTTCACTCAGCAGCCATTAATGATTCTTATATCCAGTATGAATAAATTGAAATTCCTATCCTTGTATCAGGTGCAGCAATTATGTGTAACAATTGTGAAGCAAAAAAGCAAAAGCAAAATTGTAATATAACAATATAGGTAATATAGAACTTGATCTAATGATATTAATTAGGCTATGCAAATAAAACAATTACTTCGGTAGCACATCATTCATGCCTGTTGAATAGGCAGTTTTCTGCTTTGCAGATACTTGAAATCTTTTACTAATCTTTCCCCAAATCCAGTAGGAGCTGCCTTTTACATTAACATGCCAGGATACACACTCACTGGATGTTTAATCTTTCTAGTGGTTAAGCTATATTCTTATAGTCAAGAAAGATATTTTTTAATTATTAATCAGTTAAGGAAGTCAAGCTATTCCATTTTGCTGAGATGAAGGAATATTGCATAACCCTGTACTGGCCAAATAATTAGATTTGACGTTCTATTTTGGGGATTAATCCCATAACTGAATTATTCACATGGTTTTATAGCCATGGTTAATACTTGCTGTCAAAATGCTGAGGTTCATAAGAACCTCTTTCCTTCATAAGGAAGCTTCCTGTTTTTGAAACAGGTAGTTTCAGCATACTAGCTCTTACTGCTCTCTATCTGTTTAACAAATGTTTTGTTGGATTTAACTACTTTCTACCTGGAAACTGGCAACTTCCATGGAAAACTATTTTATCATCACAAACTATATCTAAGGAACTACCACAAACATAAGTAATGTTAACATTATGCTTTTTCATCATGACTTATGTTCTGCTTCAGAGCACTGAATGCAGCATGTTTATTCTTCGTCATTAGTGGCAGTTTTATCTGTGAGAAGTGTAGATGAATTGCTAGTCTGACAGACAGTACGCATCCAGACAGCAAGGCGAAAGGGTGACGTTACGGCAAAGTAGACGAGCTTCCACCAGCTCATGGGACCACTACACATCCCCAACATTAAGTAACAAAATCCCAGAGACCTTCTACCTGTACTGGCCAGACTTCAGATCAGAAGGTTAGAGAATACATTCATGTGTTGTGTGGCTCAGATTGTTCACACAGTTAGTAACAGTCCAAACACTTTAATTATACTGTACAGTATGAGACCTGGAAATGTGTGTCTGTGTCTGTGTTTTTGTGTGTGTGTGTGTGTGTGTGTGTGTGTGTGTGTGTGCCTTCTCCCCAGGCTGTGCTCCAGCTTTGTACTGTCCATCATCAGAGAGATCTATCAGACTGGCTCTGCTCACTGTGTGTCCAGCTTGTTGAATTCAGCAGAGAACTGCATCAACCTGAACAGCAGAGAGCTGGACTCTGTCCACTGTGCTGCCCTGCGCTTCACCCTCCAGCACTGCACAGCAGTCTCTCTCAGCCTGCTTTTCACCTCCATACCAAAGGCGGAGCTGGAGAGCATTGAGCCACTGCTCTAACACGTCTCTCGTCTCAGGCTTGAACTTTTCTCACAATCAGAATTTTAACACAGAACTGATCTGTTTAGGGAGTGTTATATAAACGTTTATGTACGTTTATGTGTTTTTCACGAGTTTCCTCAAAAGTCATTTTGTGCCAGCATCACTTAGGTTTTATTGAGACTCCTGTCAGGTAATCAGCAATATCCATGAATATTTACTTCAGAATAAAATGACTTTCTGGAGGAAATTGTTAAATTTAGGTGAAATATTTATATTAACCTGAAATTAACTGCCCTGCCACTGTCTGTGTGTGTTTTGTTTTCTCCGTGTTGACAGGCTGCTGTTGCTGAGGCTGCTGCACTGCTACAGTGTCTCTGAACTACAGCAGGGGGCAGCAGCAACAGATCTGCTCTTCGCTCTGCAGCACAGACTGGATTTTTCCTGCTGCTCTGCTCTGGACTTCACAGCAGACACACAGAAACACACACTGACTCTGAGCACTGAGGACTGCAGAGTCGTCTCCATGGTCATCCAGAGAGCTCACTCTCTCACACACACACACACACACACACACACACACACACACACACACACACACACACACACACACACACACACATCTCACTCTACACGGCTGTGAGGGCAACTCTTCCCCATTTTACACACAGTCACCCTTCAGTAAGCCACTGACTCAACACCACACAAAGTAGGGAAACATTCTGGAAAAAGGAAAATAATTTTATCATTTGAAACAAAATGTGTGTAAATAGCATTAATGTTAGTAGTTATGTGAGTGTGTTAGTGTTTTGTGACTCTACATGTTGGTGAACGTTGATTGTGTTCAGCTGCAATAAAGCCATGCTGCTCCAGTTCCTGTCTCTTGTCTGTGTGGGGACTGATGTGGAGTGTGTGAGACGCGCTGTGGTTCTCTCCCGGGCTCTGGGTAAGATGGTGATCCTCAGTCAGACCCGGCTGGACCAGGCCTGTAGGTCACTGGCACTGTTTCTGGAACATTCTGAAGGGCTTTCAGAACTGGACCTTAGCCACTGTCAGCTCACTGACCACTGCCTGCAGCTGCTGTTCGCACACCAGCACAAAGCCCACATCCTGCAGTGAGTGGACAAGCGGGAGGAGGGATGTGTAGAGAGTCTTGATTGTTGAGTGCACAGTGAACACTAACATAGATATAACACATTTTACTCTTTTTCTCACAATTTAACACAAAATCCGGCAGGGTGACTGAATGTAGAAGCTGTGTGTGTTCATTGTAAAGCATTGTATGTTCCTTGAAAGGCTCTATATAAATGTAACTTTGCTCATTCAGTCATATCCTGTGTTCCTTCAAGGACTTTATTTTTCAAAAGCAAACAGCAAAAAGCTTGATTTTCTTGGTGATTTTATTTGGAAATGACGACCTCTCTCACTGGCTGCCTGGATCACTGATCACTGCCTGTACTTGGCAGGATGGATCTCTGTGTTCTACAGAATATCCAGACTGCTTGTAGAAACACATGTTCTCATTAAAAAGAGAAATAAGGCATAACAGACTCTTTATGATTTACAGTTTCGTGCCTGATAGATAACAAGTCATGTGTACAAGAACTGAAAGAAATGATATTTTGTTTAAAATGTCAAAATGCATAATTATCTGGCCATTAATGACTCAGGTCCACTGACACAAATATACTATTTATTGCTTTGCTTATTCATTCATTTGCTAATTCAATCATTCGTTTATTAATTCATTCGTTCATTACTTTAATTCATTGATCTATAAATCTACAGGTGTTTGTACTACTACACGGTGATTTAGTAGAGGGAGGTGTGTTTGGGAATCCTGAACAATGTGGTAATTATAATCCATCTAATTTCAACCTCAGTCACAATGACATCACTGATGTGTCAGCAAAGAGGATCTATGATACTTTCTCCACCAACAACAATATTCACACTGTGAGGTAACTGTGTGTGTGTGTGTGTTTAGGCATTTAAAATAAGGCTGTATTTATTTGAGTTTAAAATTTCAAATTTAAAAGCCTATTTTGATTTTATAGGCTCTTCAACAACAAAATTACAGGCATACAAATCTTCCTCTCAGACAAGTGCTTTGAAGTCTGGTGATGTTGATGTGTTGTTGGCACTGTAATGATGAGATTTGATTTTTCTAGATTATTGGGACTATCCAAATTATATTTTTGTTTTAAGTGAAAAAATTTAATGATTAAAAAACAAATTTTAGTTATCTTATACATTTTAAGATTACATATAAGAATCAAATACTCAAAATTTATTTATAAAGTACTTTTTAAAATTTTATTTTATTTTATTTTATTTACAACAGGTGCTATTACAAAGCAGCTTTTCAAATGTCCAAGTCCAAGCCCCCAGTAAGCAAGCCAAGGGTGACAGTGGCAAGGAAAAGCTCCCTAGAGCATGAGGAAGAAACGTCGAGAGGAACCAAGACTCAAAGGGGGTCCCATCCTCCTCTGGCTGTTTAAAGAGAGACATAAATTAAAAAATGAAATAAGCATTTAATGTTTAGTCCAACTTTCTGGAGGTTCTAGACTTGTGTGCATGTGTCCGAGACCCAAGTCGCAAGAGAACGTCCATTAAGGGCAACAGAGAGTAGCTGGTTGGGGAGGAGGTGGTGTGGGCTACAACAGGGGACATCAGGGGATGATGGGAGTAGCCAAGGCATCTGAGACAGGATGAGGCTCAGTAACATCACAACATCAGGGGTAGGTGTACCTCGGCAGAGTCCACTATCAGTCCAGTGTATTAGAGCAATGATGTTTGATTCCTACTCAAAGAACATGTGATATTTCCAACATTCACTTTAGGTATCAATGAAGTTGTGACATCAAGCAAAGGAGGACAGTGAGACATGAGTAGACAAGCACAAGTTGGACCTATTAGGGACAATGAAACAAAACCTGAAGACAAGAAAACAGAAATGAAAGCCTGAGTGAGCTGAACTGAACTGAATCAAACTCCTACCGCTATATGGACCTAGCTCTGTAATATAGTTGAAACTGTAAGTTGCTATAGATAAGCGTGTCTGCCAGATGTCTGCTCACATTAAGCAGTGCAGTTGTGCAGTGTGAACATGGCATCTGTCTTTTACAGCAAAATCAAATTATTTTATTATTCTTTAAATGTCTTTAAATGTCTTCATGGTCTAGCAACTCATGATGGCATTAGCACTTGAAAGCAAAAAAAACAAACAAAAAAAAACAGCAAAACAAAAACATCTCAAAACACACTTATTGCATTGAGTTCTGTTTAGATGACTTTTGATTTTATATTAACACATCTACTGTTATCTATTTACCTTTTCCTTTTATCATTATATATGTCATTTTATTTTTTATCCTTTGGGCAATTAGTCTCTTCTCAATGCGTTTTATTTTTTGTGTGCAGAGAGAAGGGGTAAGAAGATGCATATACAGAGGTCTGGACTAGCCCTGCTGTCAAAGGTTAGGGGAAATGAAATAAATAAATGTTCCAAAATGTTTTTTAAATAGTTTAGTATCCAACATTTTAAATTCTAACATTTATGGTTACCCCCAGCAGTGATCAGTGGTAGCTCAGTGGTTAAGATACTTGACATGTAGTCAGAAGCTTACCTGTTCCAGCCCTACTGCTGCCAAGTTGCCACTGTTGGTTCTCTGAGCAAGGCCCTTAACCCTCAATTGCTCAAGTTATACTCACTCGTAAGTCACTTTGGATATAAGTATCAGGTAAATGTATGATTGTGTTTTTTATAATCTTGTACACATAAATGTCATATTCAACCAGAATATGTAAAACACACTGTCAAATCGTGTTTATAAAAATACGTTTTAGTTTTAATTAATTTCTGTAACTTCATGTCACTTATGCTGATATGGTTGTTGGCTAAGACAACCATGGCCACAAGAGGGAGACAAAGAGCTTCCCTAGTAATCAATGAAAACAGGCATACCCTGTAACTGTATGCTATACTATTCTTTTATTTTATATTTTTCCTTGATGTCCACTTACAATGTTTGCATGGCTTTATGTTCCAAAAATAATCATAATCTATTTTACACAAATATTTTCCAACCTGTTTATCTTGTAGAATTAAATAGGACATGTATTACATTACGAATAAAGAATTCTGCGCTGCATACACTTAGACATCGGTAATATAACTTGCAGTTATATAACTTCTAGTGAAAATCCTTGAAGCAGTCAACACCATCATCTGGGTGAGCTCCATTTAACCCTCTGAAGTTAAACAAAGAATTGCAGCTAAATGTGTGAACATTATCACGTGTCAGTTCATAACAAGTTAAGCTTCATAATAGGTCACGAAGTCAAGAAAATTCATACCTAAGCATTACTTTGTTTGATATGTTTATGGATGTATTTGAGTATAACCAGGTCATTTGCCTGTTTTTATGTATTGATCTGTATTGCTCCAAAAAACTACTCACGTCTTCCAATGTTCTTGATCCCCACTTGTAAGAAATAGTAAATGGACTAATCCTAGTTGTGGATAAGTATAAGACTAAACAGCTGTGAACTAATTCCACACGAGGGGAGTCATCACTGGAAAGGTGTTCTGGTGCGAGGCGTGCAGTGGTCCCTCTCCTGCGAACACAGAGAGACACAGAGGCGAGATACCAGTTAAAAAGGTTTGAGAAAGTACATCCTCCACTGACAAGATTCTGTTGTTTAAATGTAAATGGAACAGGTCTGCTCCTTCTCTCAGCCAATATAGAAACAGCAAACTGCACTACAACAAGTACACAAGGTGTAATGAACTTGCTATGAGAATGATCTCAGTAAGTAACTCAAAAAGGAAAGGAGCTTCTCCTTCCTGTTTTCTTTGTTCTCTTCTTGTTAGTGTTTGTATTTGCTCTTTCAAAACACTCCTGCACTCATTCCTCACACTAAAACATGAACCTGGTGTTGTTTACACAGTGACGTGGTGTGAGGCATCTGATCCATGATTTCCCCCTGGGGTCACAGGTCTCGTTTGTCGCCTTTTTTTTCTCCTTAAGACAAAAACAAATTAAAATAAGAGCAGAAAAACTGAGCAGAAATAAACAACTATTAAAATTCTAGATGCACTGTGGAATGTTCAGAGAAAAACAAGACACTCCAGTGTCTATTGTATTTAATATGTGGTATTTAACTGTCAATATGGGGACATTACGACAAGGGAGTGGGCTCAGCTGACCTGTCTATGATTTTATTATTATTATTATTTTTAATCCTAGTCTTTGATTAAGTTAAGGAATTTTTCTTTCAAAGAAGAGAAAAGGGATGGAACATGTGAAACACAAACATAAAAATAGGTATGCATTTATCTAATAAACTGATGACTACGATTAGGTGAGACAAGTTTTAGGATATAATAATAAGTGTATAATTTCCATCACACTTTTCACCTGAGTCTCCTGTGTTTCTGAATAAAAGAAAGTAATATAACACAAGCAGTTATACAATTTCCGAAAGGCATATTATTTAGAAATAAAGAAGAACTTGGTTATTATTTGGTTATTAGGACACATGAGGAAAGCATTTTAGTTGCATTCATTTTGCCAAAAACATCCATGACTGAAACAAGCTTCCTGTCACCACTGACCACCCTCCTAGCGTTCATGTCTCCACGGTTTCCCTGTCTAGTGTCTTTATTTTGATTTACTCCCTTGTTGTGGTTCCATTCCTTCGTTTCGTTTTCTGCACCCCTCATAATTTGCACTTGTGTCTGGTTTAATGCTCATGTGACCATGTTTTTAAGCCCTGTTTTAGTTTAGTCTTGTTGCTATTTATTGTAAGTCCAGCTGCTGTTTGTTAATCGAGGCTTCCGTGCATGTGAATATAAGCCTGAATGTTTATCCTCGCCCCAATGTTATAGCCTGCATCCCTGGTTTGTCTTCGTGCACTTTTCTTTACTTTAGTTTATCGTGAATTCTCGGACTCTCCATGTTAATAATTTGACCCTGGACTTTGGATTTGCCCCTAATAAATCTCACTCTTTTCCACACACTGCTCATCGTTACACTTCCCCAACCTACTATATTTACATTAAAACTCCGTCAACAGCAGTCTTTAGCGTTGAGGTTTTTTTTAATCTGCGTAAAATTACATAATTTCTGCTGTTTCAGAAGTGAAGGATTTGCGTGCTCTAAATTTTCATCATGCCAATGCACAGAGGTTTTGGTATGGAGATTTTATCCCGATCTATAGGAGCAGGTGTGATGGACTATAAAGTTGACGAGAAAGAAACCATCCGTTTCGCCGCCGTTCATGTCCATAGATGCTGCTATTACCAAAACTAGTACTGCGCTGATTCTTAGAGGACAGTTGATTTGACCGGATGTCGCAGCAGTACGGCCGACTACTCCTGATCATAACGTATTCATGACAACTCAGCCCTTTTTACGACTGAGGTGCTCACACGACAACGCGTGATCTTGCACCTTTTATGTGTTTTAAGAAAAACGCTCAGTGTTTTAAAGTGCAGCAGCGAATTTTCCTCTAACGCGTTACTAAGCTCTGTGAGCAGAGTAATTTCTCCCATTGTGTTGAAATGAACAGGTGTCTGTTAAACTCATTCATGAGCGTATTTTAACGCGCGTTCAATATCGTCCGAGCTGTAATCTTTTGAATTCTGTAACCATGCGGCGTCATGCGTATAACATTCTAGTCGCGTGGTGTGATAGCAACTGCTAGTCAGAATAAACAAGACAAACAGTAGTAGAAACATTTAAAAAAAGATACGATTACAAAAGTGAGATGCATTTTTGGCAGAACAGCGTTCATCCTTTTGAAGTTAGTTGCAGCAATTCTCCAACTTTAGAGCCGACCTACATTGTAAGACATCCTCCTGTTGAGCTGGATATCAGTGTGTTAAGCAAGTTTCTGTTTTGTAGGAGGACGGTAAGCAGCTGGAAGATTCCACCGTGTCAGCGCATCGTAGAGTGAGTTATCAACACAGCTGGCGACTGTTACAACTAACACACCACTTTAAATTTTGATATGAGCCCTTTTTAGATAGAGATTGCCTTTTAGGGATTAGAATGAGGCTCTGCAACATCTCAGATTGAAAAAGAAAGAAAGAACGCAGAGAAGAACAGAATAACTATAACTATATATATATATATATATATATATATATATATATATATATATATATATATATATATATATATATATATATGTATATATATATATATATATATATATATATATATATATATATAATCTTTGTCGGCTGAAGATCTCTAGGGACCGAATACACATTGCTGGGTCATATGTCTCTGTATGTTCCAAATGGGAATCCATAAGGTGGAGGAGGAGTTGAGCAAAGAGACCCTGGGTGAATGTCGGAGAAAGACATTGGAGGACAACCGACGGAAGGCTGCACGTGTAGGGCGGTGTCTTGGAGGTCTAGACCTCGAGCTAGCAGTGCGAGAACTGCAGAGGGAGAATGTGGAGATCAAAGCTGAACTGAGAAGGCTGAGAGCACAGCTTGAGAAAGTAGGAAAAGAGAAACACTTAGTTACACTGCAGTGCACATCCAATGAAGCAATGTTCTGCTATACACAGCAGATGGTTTTAGATTGAAATAAGCAACTATAATTAAAGTCCAGGTAAATAGTGAGCATAAATGTGTTAGGGCATATCAACAAATGGATTGCCTATGGCACTACAATATCACTTACATTATATTTTTGATAGTATATCAAAGTGTGTGCACATGCATGTATTTAATAGTGATGCTAAATTAAATGCTTTTTCACAGTTGGAAAGCCCAAGGCCCAGTTTCCCCCTGGAGTCTCCCAAACCACGAGACAACAGGTTTCCCTCACTCTCCCTCAGACAGCCTACCAGATTTGCACCTGGTGAGCCCCACTGGTTCCAAGAAGCCCCATCATCCAGACCCTACAGGCCTTGCCGTCCACTACTGCCTCACTCAGATGTGAGGCCAGCACCAAATGCACAGGAGAAACAGTTCAAGGAGAAAAAGACACATGGGAAGAAGAAACTGAAACGTCATCAAAAAGACATAGAGCAGACATCGAAAGAAGCGAATGGAGCCTCGGAAGCAAGAACATGTGAGAAGAAGAGATTTCGAATTAGGATTGTATGGAAAGGATTTAAAGGAATTAAGTCTTTCTTTCAAAAATAGCTGTATGGTATAGAATTTCATGTCCTTTCCATATTAACATAACTTTACTCCTTTACTGCATGCAATAAGCCTGCCAAAATAATTTTCCAGGCATTTTTCATAGATATTTAATTGATTTATAATATGAATGTCTAACTTCTCATTTCAAAATGTTCTTATTAGTTCATGTCTGTTTTATAATGTAAATAAAGATATTTTCTTAAATAGGTGCAAAGTCTGGCATCATCTTAATAGGTACAGTTGCATCATTTAAGTCCATTTAAGTTCCAAGTAAGATCATGTCATGATTTATTGACAAAATATTAAAAATGTATAGTTTTGGAAGGATTAACAGCTCAACATTTATTCAGTAAGAGGTTCAGGAGTAGAAAAAATGTTAAGAAGCCCCCTAGTCCCCCAGTCCCAGAGTCACATGCGAGGTTTAACCATCAAATATTAAAACCCTGAGAAATGTTCAGTCTGAGATCTGAGTGAATAGTTTAAGGAAGATATTTGTCCAACCGTCCATGTTCTATCACAAAAATGGGGTTGCGGTCTGGACCTCCTTGACACCAAGAATCGTACAACCGTTTCCCTTTGTAGATGATGAATCTGCCCAACAACATTCCCAGTGATGTGGACGGTTATCTGTTCCCTCCCAATTCCACCTGTAGTCTGCTACATAATCTTACAGGATTTGTCATGGAACAGTGACAAATCCTGTCTCATCTACATTGTAGATATTCTGGGGTTTTGTTGTGAAATCTGTGAGATAAGCATATCAAAGCAGTGGGTGAATATTCCAGTATCAGCTGAGGTCCTCACTGTAGCCACAGGAAACTGTTCTGATTTGTGAATGGTCTGCTCAGGATGATCTCACATAAAACAATAAAATCATTTTCTCCCATTGGGGAAAGGGCTCTCAATTTCACTAGCCAGATTATAATCCAGAACAAGATGTAAAACATCTGTTTCAGTAAAGCTCCAACCCCAGTCACACATGACCTGCCAGGATTGTAAGAACACATGGACACATTAGCCTAAGCCATTTCATGATCACATCGTAAGTTCATATTTGTCATTCATTTATTCCATCAAACAGCATTTATTTTGCATATCATAATTTCTTACTTGCAGCCAGTACAGTGAAAACTGATGCAAGTTTGTACTTGAAGGAACTCCTCATTAAAACACTCTAAGGTCATCTTAAATGGAGTGTAGTGGGCTTAAATGGTTTCAAAGCGACTAATGGTGAAAAAAGACAATGTGTTCATTTTTAAATAAAAGATATATTTACATGCATGGAGCCTAAATATTACGTGGACTAAGAATCATATTATTATTTTGCCCACATACAGAAATATTAATTTATTCTAATTCAAGGATTGCTTGTTGCCTATGGTTGGCATGCTTTTTGTAGTGCTGTATCATTTAAACCCACCTTTTAAAGAATCAAATTTTTGAAAATATTCAGATGTCCAGAAACTAGATGTCTGCTTATTTGTTAATATGTTAATGTAATTAGAAAACTGTGTACATACGTGGTAATGTTTAAATATAGGTGTATCTGCCAGTGAAGTTTATGCTTTGACCTTTAGATTAGCTGTAATGCTGAGACAGGCAGGGCAAGACACAAGCGTGTTGTCGAACTTTGTTTATTAGGAGGAGCAGAAACATTATCCAAGAGCAGGTTACCAGAATACATGATAAACAAAAAACAAAGTGAGGCTAACCAGGAAGAAGAAAACATAGAGGTAAAAGTAAGATAACACAGATATTAAGAACACGGGAACGGAGAACAATATGGAAAACGAACAGGCAGAGAAAGAATACATATGGTAGAACTCCAGTGTAGTGATGGGATGTTAGATACTGAGGCATCAAAGCTCACTATTGCAAAGCACATTGATTCAACACTGTATTGAAGATTGTATCAAAGTTACTATTAGCATATGACTAATGAGGTCTAAGCATCAAACGTCGTCTAAACACTGGATGAAGTGGCACTGTTTCACAGGTCTGGCACTGTCCTATAACTTGCAGGCTATAAGAGACTGTAAAATCTCCAGACATCTTTTTCCCACAAAATTTGAAATATGGAAAATATGGAAGCAAATCTTTCCATATGAGGATAAATAACATAAATTGATCAAGTACCATTTCTTAATACACAAAAATTAAAGCATTAAAATCTCATTTGACATAATATAAATGCAGTTACCAAAAAGTGGCTGAAAATAAGCAGGAAACTGGGCGTGTTATAAAAACTTATATACATTTACATACACTTATATATTCATTTATGTGTGTTTTGGAAAGTTTCCAAGATGTCATTTTGTGCCAGCATTGTTTAGGTTTTATTGAGACTCCTGTGTCAGGTAATCAACATATTACAGTCCATGGTAATTGGTAAATTCGGGTGAAATATTTATATTAATCTGAAATTAACTGCCCTGCCACTGTGTGTGTGTTTGTGTGTGTGTGTGTGTGTGTGTGTGTGTGTGTGTGTGTGTGTGTGTGTGTGTGTGTGTGTGTGTTTTGTTTTCTCAGTGTTGACAGGCTGCTGCTGAGGCTGCTCCACTGCTACAGTGTCTCTGACCTCCAGCAGGGGGCAGCAGCAGCAGATCTGCTCTCTGCTCTGCAGCACACTGGACTTCTCCTGCAGCTCTGCTCTGGACCTGACAGCAAACACACAGACACACACTCTGACTCTGAGCACCGAGGACTGCACAGTCGTCTCCATGGTCATCCAGAGAGCTCACACATACATACCTACATACACACACACACACACACACACACACACACACACACACACACACACACACACACAGCTCACTCTGCATGACTGTGAGATAGAGGAGGCTGGAGTGGAGTTACTCTTCCCCATTTTACACACAGTCACCCTGCAGTAAGCCACTGACAAACAATTTAACACAATATCCAGCATGTGACTGAATGTAGAAGCTGTGTGTGTTCATTGGAAAGCATTGTATGTTCTTTGAAAGGCTCTATATAAATGTAACTTTGCTCATTCAGTCATATCTTGTGTTCTGTCAAGGACATTTTTTTGAAAAAAACAGCAAAAAGCCTGACTTTCTTGGTGATTTTATTTCTCTTACTGGCTGCCTGGTTCACTGATCACTGCCTGTCCTTGGCAGGATGGATATTGTGTGTCTCTGAAAATGTATTAATATTATTAGTATGTGCCTAACGCTCCTCTCTATTCCAAAGCTGACCCGATTTCCATAATTCTCGTATTGCATAAGACCACTGACCACCCTCCTAGCGTTCATGTCTCCACGGTTTCCCTGTCTAGTGTCTTTATTTTGATTTACTCCCTTGTTGTGGTTCCATTCCTTCGTTTCGTTTTCTGCACCCCTCATAATTTGCACTTGTGTCTGGTTTAATGCTCATGTGACCATGTTTTTAAGCCCTGTTTTAGTTTAGTCTTGTTGCTATTTATTGTAAGTCCAGCTGCTGTTTGTTAATCGAGGCTTCCGTGCATGTGAATATAAGCCTGAATGTTTATCCTCGCCCCAATGTTATAGCCTGCATCCCTGGTTTGTCTTCGTGCACTTTTCTTTACTTTAGTTTATCATGAATTCTCGGACTTTCCATGTTAATAATTTGACCCTGGACTTTGGATTTGCCCCTAATAAATCTCACTCTTTTCCACACAATGCGTCCGCCTCCTTACCGCTCATCGTTACACTTCCCCAACCTGCTATATTTACATTAAAACTCCGTCAACAGCAGTCTTTAGCGTTGAGGTTTTTTTTAATCTTCGTAAAATTACATAATTTCTGCTGTTTCAGAAGTGAAGGATTTGCGTGCTCTAAATTTTCATCATGCCAATGCACAGAGGTTTTGGTATGGAGATTTTATCCCGATCTATAGGAGCAGGTGTGATGGACTATAAAGTTGACGAGAAAGAAACCATCCGTTTCGCCGCCGTTCATGTCCATAGATGCTGCTATTACCAAAACTAGTACTGCGCTGATTCTTAGAGGACAGTTGATTTGACCGGATGTCGCAGCAGTACGGCCGACTACTCCTGATCATAACGTATTCATGACAACTCAGCCCTTTTTACGACTGAGGTGCTCACACGACAACGCGTGATCTTGCACCTTTTATGTGTTTTAAGAAAAACGCTCAGTGTTTTAAAGTGCAGCAGCGAATTTTCCTCTAACGCGTTACTAAGCTCTGTGAGCAGAGTAATTTCTCCCATTGTGTTGAAATGAACAGGTGTCTGTTAAACTCATTCATGAGCGTATTTTAACGCGCGTTCAATATCGTCCGAGCTGTAATCTTTTGAATTCTGTAACCATGCGGCGTCATACGTATAACATTCTAGTCGCGTGGTGTGATAGCAACTGCTAGTCAGAATAAACAAGACAAACAGTAGTAGAAACATTTAAAAAAAGATACGATTACAAAAGTGAGATGCATTTTTGGCAGAACAGCGTTCATCCTTTTGAAGTTAGTTGCAGCAATTCTCCCACTTTAGAGCCGACCTACATTGTAAGACATCCTCCTGTTGAGCTGGATATCAGTGTGTTAAGCAGGTTTCTGTTTTGTAGGAGGACGGTAAGCAGCTGGAAGATTCCACCGTGTCAGCGCATCGTAGAGTGAGTTATCAACACAGCTGGCGACTGTTACAACTAACACACCACTTTAAATTTTGATATGAGCCCTTTTTAGATAGAGATTGCCTTTTAGGGATTAGAATGAGGCTCTGCAACATCTCAGATTGAAAAAGAAAGAAAGAACGCAGAGAAGAACAGAATAACTATAACTATATATATATATATATATATATATATATATATATATATATATATATATATATATATATATATATATATAATCTTTGTCGGCTGAAGATCTCTAGGGACCGAATACACATTGCTGGGTCATATGTCTCTGTATGTTCCAAATGGGAATCCATAAGGTGGAGGAGGAGTTGAGCAAAGAGACCCTGGGTGAATGTCGGAGAAAGACATTGGAGGACAACCGACGGAAGGCTGCACGTGTAGGGCGGTGTCTTGGAGGTCTAGACCTCGAGCTAGCAGTGCGAGAACTGCAGAGGGAGAATGTGGAGATCAAAGCTGAACTGAGAAGGCTGAGAGCACAGCTTGAGAAAGTAGGAAAAGAGAAACACTTAGTTACACTGCAGTGCACATCCAATGAAGCAATGTTCTGCTATACACAGCAGATGGTTTTAGATTGAAATAAGCAACTATAATTAAAGTCCAGGTAAATAGTGAGCATAAATGTGTTAGGGCATATCAACAAATGGATTGCCTATGGCACTACAATATCACTTACATTATATTTTTGATAGTATATCAAAGTGTGTGCACATGCATGTATTTAATAGTGATGCTAAATTAAATGCTTTTTCACAGTTGGAAAGCCCAAGGCCCAGTTTCCCCCTGGAGTCTCCCAAACCACGAGACAACAGGTTTCCCTCACTCTCCCTCAGACAGCCTACCAGATTTGCACCTGGTGAGCCCCACTGGTTCCAAGAAGCCCCATCATCCAGACCCTACAGGCCTTGCCGTCCACTACTGCCTCACTCAGATGTGAGGCCAGCACCAAATGCACAGGAGAAACAGTTCAAGGAGAAAAAGACACATGGGAAGAAGAAACTGAAACGTCATCAAAAAGACATAGAGCAGACATCGAAAGAAGCGAATGGAGCCTCGGAAGCAAGAACATGTGAGAAGAAGAGATTTCGAATTAGGATTGTATGGAAAGGATTTAAAGGAATTAAGTCTTTCTTTCAAAAATAGCTGTATGGTATAGAATTTCATGTCCTTTCCATATTAACATAACTTTACTCCTTTACTGCATGCAATAAGCCTGCCAAAATAATTTTCCAGGCATTTTTCATAGATATTTAATTGATTTATAATATGAATGTCTAACTTCTCATTTCAAAATGTTCTTATTAGTTCATGTCTGTTTTATAATGTAAATAAAGATATTTTCTTAAATAGGTGCAAAGTCTGGCATCATCTTAATAGGTACAGTTGCATCATTTAAGTCCATTTAAGTTCCAAGTAAGATCATGTCATGATTTATTGACAAAATATTAAAAATGTATAGTTTTGGAAGGATTAACAGCTCAACATTTATTCAGTAAGAGGTTCAGGAGTAGAAAAAATGTTAAGAAGCCCCCTAGTCCCCCAGTCCCAGAGTCACATGCGAGGTTTAACCATCAAATATTAAAACCCTGAGAAATGTTCAGTCTGAGATCTGAGTGAATAGTTTAAGGAAGATATTTGTCCAACCGTCCATGTTCTATCACAAAAATGGGGTTGCGGTCTGGACCTCCTTGACACCAAGAATCGTACAACCGTTTCCCTTTGTAGATGATGAATCTGCCCAACAACATTCCCAGTGATGTGGACGGTTATCTGTTCCCTCCCAATTCCACCTGTAGTCTGCTACATAATCTTACAGGATTTGTCATGGAACAGTGACAAATCCTGTCTCATCTACATTGTAGATATTCTGGGGTTTTGTTGTGAAATCTGTGAGATAAGCATATCAAAGCAGTGGGTGAATATTCCAGTATCAGCTGAGGTCCTCACTGTAGCCACAGGAAACTGTTCTGATTTGTGAATGGTCTGCTCAGGATGATCTCACATAAAACAATAAAATCATTTTCTCCCATTGGGGAAAGGGCTCTCAATTCCACTAGCCAGATTATAATCCAGAACAAGATGTAAAACATCTGTTTCAGTAAAGCTCCAACCCCAGTCACACATGACCTGCCAGGATTGTAAGAACACATGGACACATTAGCCTAAGCCATTTTATGATCACATCGTAACTTCATATTTGTCATTCATTTATTCCATCAAACAGCATTTATTTTGCATATCATAATTTCTTACTTGCAGCCAGTACAGTGAAAACTGATGCAAGTTTGTACTTGAAGGAACTCCTCATTAAAACACTCTAAGGTCATCTTAAATGGAGTGTAGTGGGCTTAAATGGTTTCAAAGCGACTAATGGTGAAAAAAGACAATGTGTTCATTTTTAAATAAAAGATATATTTACATGCATGGAGCCTAAATATTACGTGGACTAAGAATCATATTATTATTTTGCCCACATACAGAAATATTAATTTATTCTAATTCAAGGATTGCTTGTTGCCTATGGTTGGCATGCTTTTTGTAGTGCTGTATCATTTAAACCCACCTTTTAAAGAATCAAATTTTTGAAAATATTCAGATGTCCAGAAACTAGATGTCTGCTTATTTGTTAATATGTTAATGTAATTAGAAAACTGTGTACATACGTGGTAATGTTTAAATATAGGTGTATCTGCCAGTGAAGTTTATGCTTTGACCTTTAGATTAGCTGTAATGCTGAGACAGGCAGGGCAAGACACAA